>NC_080539.1:223964367-224283652 GCF_028640845.1 Ahaetulla prasina | reverse complement strand
TTTAATAACAGGCTTTACAGCCTGAGCCACATTGCGGATGATCTTGACATTTGCTATTTTGGTATAGCTTTTACTTGGTACCTGTAATTTTGCCAATAATGTTTATTTACAGGTAGTCCTTGACTTATAATCACAAGTGAGCCCAACATTTCTGTTGCTAAACTGGACAGTTGTTAAGTGAGGTTTGCCCCATTTACAAACTTTCTGCCAGTTAAGTGGAATCACTGCAGTTGTTAAGTTAGTAATACGATTATTAAGTGAATCTGGCTTCCCCACTGACTTTGCTTGTCAGGTTGCAAAACGGGATCACATCACCCCAGGACATTGCAACCATCATGAGTCAGTTGCCAAGCATTTGAATTTTGATCACGTGACCATGGGAATGCTGCAAGTGTGAAAAATTGTCATAATTCACTTTTTTCCGTGCCATTGTAACTTTGAATGATCACTAAATAAACTGTAAGTCAAAGAATACCTGTATTTACTGTATATCCCATCTTTATTATTTTTTATAAATAACTCAAGGCAGTGAATATATAACACACCTTCCTCCTCCTATATTCTCAACAATAACCCTGTGAGGTGTGTTGATTGAGAGAGAGTGACTGGCCCAAAGTCACTCAGGAGGCTTTCATGGCTAAAGTGAGATTAGAATTCACAGTTTACTCGTTTCTAGTCTGGAGCCTTAACCACTAGACCCAACTAGCTCCAATGTTTGGTGTTGGGGTAGGAACTGGCATAAAATAGCATTCAATTGCAAGAAGCTCTTTCAAAATTGTTGGGGAAAACCAAGCAAACATTTTAAATATGGTGAACTTCTTCAGGAGTTGGAAAGGAGGGACGAAGGAAAAAAACTTTCTGGATGTTTTGGGGCAAACTGCTGTATTTTGGTTTTGATTTTTCTGGAAGATAGTGAGCTTTGAACATTGTCTTTAGTTTTCAGAGGAAAATATTTTGATAGGTTATGTAAATATTATTGTCAGTAAAGCATATTCAAATAATGAGCAATAAGTTATAACTTTGTGAATGTTATAAAGATCACCTATGAGCTGAATCTTTACTAGTTTTTTTAAAAAGCATGAGAAAGTCTGGTTTAATTTTGATGTTTTTTATTCAAAAGTTTTCAAAAGAAATAAAACAGAAAAAAGCTAACAATCTAATC
The DNA here is from genome assembly GCF_028640845.1 of Ahaetulla prasina. Classification (NCBI taxonomy): domain Eukaryota; kingdom Metazoa; phylum Chordata; class Lepidosauria; order Squamata; family Colubridae; genus Ahaetulla; species Ahaetulla prasina. The sequence continues at coordinate 224,282,490 of NC_080539.1, read as the reverse complement.
AAATTTACAGTTCAAAAATGTCTTTTGGCATTTAACAACAAGTCCTAGGAAACAAAATGACAGAGTTATCTTGAACCGGACAAATAAGTTACCACTGGCAAGTTTGTGGCACTAGTAAAACAAAAATAAAAAATTAACTCTCTTGATCATATAGATATCTCTATGAAAATCTTTTTTTTCAATCTGTACAAAAGGTCTTTCTTCATAAATTATTTTTTTATAATTTAATGGCTGTCTACTATGTGATGTTTAAGTAATCGATTATTTTTTTTTATGTACAGAGGATACATTTTGCAAATCTTACGCAGATAATGAGTATGGCACTTAGTTCAGATTTTCCACAGCATCTATTCCTCCCACTAACCCAGTCTTTCTCAAACTTGGCAAATTTAAGATTTGTGGATCTCAACTTCCAGAATCCCACATCCAGTTATGACTGGGGAATTGTGATAGTTGAAGTCCACACATTTTAAAGTTGCCAAGTTTGAGAAACACTGTTTTAACTCAATGTTTAGCTAATTGAAAGAGAAGATCAAGTGGTAAATAACTCTTCTTCTTTTTTGGAAACAAGCCACCTCCAAGGAACAAGATGCAAAGGAATCTGAACTCTGACAAAGCAGTCAATTCAAGGGAGCATAGAACCAATAATACCACAACTTTTTTTCTTTAAAAAAATAAAAAAATAGAAAACAAAAACAAAACGTATTTCTTATGTCTATGTAATTTATTAGAATCTATACTTCTCAGAGCAGCATTGACTTTTGAAACTATGAAATGTCACTGACATCTGTACTTGAATACTCACATAAAATTTAAAAACTAAAAAGGAAAACAAAAAGTGAAAAGAAGAATTGCTTAGGCCTAGCTCCTGAGCTAGGGTGATTTGGTCTGTGGTAACAGGGAGGGCCAGCAACCTGTCCCATTAGAAAAAGAAATAAGCCTTGAGGTAGATAACTGATCATACACAGTTGACCAGACAAGTACACAGTTTTGGAAGACAACTTAATTTACACATGCGATCATAATAAAAACGAGCTTTTAAGAGCAGTGAGTTTTTATCTAATACATTAAAAAGTACAAATAACAGTGTATTTGTGAAATCAGGAATTTCATAGTTTCAAAATTATTTTTTTCTTCTTTTCTTTACACTGAACACTTGTAGTGATGATGTAAAGCGTGGCACTGCTTGGATCCAAGTCTTCCTTCATGCTTTTTGTTTGTTTTGTTTTGTTTGTGTCCATACATCAATTAAAAATTATAAAACCTAAATGCAAATGTACAAAAAAAGGCACATTCTTCTAACCGCAAACTGGTCCGGCAAAAAGAAAAAAATAATAAAAAATAAAAGAGTACAGAAGACATAAACTGCTGAGACAATTCAGAATTATTGGTTACTGGCTCTTTTGTTCTTTGGTAAAGTTACCTTTAAAAAGTGCCAAGTCTTTATTTACCTAATATAGAGAGCGAGTACCCAATCTCATTCGTTTTCTACTTAAATCTCAGCTTATATTTTGAAAAAAGTCTTTTAGCTTTTGCCTTTGCTGTAAAAGCAAATGCTTCTATTTGCTAGGTCTCAGTACAGCATTGTTCTTAAGCATTATCATTACTAGAAAGGACAGAAACATTCGGCAGATACCCTCCCCCTCCCCCACCCAAACTCCCCCACCCTACAACTAAAAACATAATTAGCTTCTGGAAAAAAAGGCAAAAAGTTTTTTTTTTTTACATTGCATCATACAGCAGAGTTCCTAACTAGCAGAGGAAAACTAATTGGCATAAGGCCTTACAAACGATTTATTCTATTAAAATTTCCCCAGTCAGAAAAATGTGTTTCACACAAAACATTTCCCTATTCCCCAATCTTGCATTTCACAACCTTACATTATTATGTGAGGAAAAAAAAATCATTAAAAACACTTACTACACATTTTTAAAAAGCCAGATTTTTCAGCAATTTTTATCGACTACCTCTTAAAAGCCCTATCCTGCTGTTTTACAAGGCATAATAGACCAGCTTTGGTCAAAAGCATTCTACACCATTAGTTTGGACTACGTACTGAAACAGCTACAGCATTAAAAGAGTTAAGGCAAATTGGAATTGATAGAAAAAAGATGAGACACTTCAGACTACTTTTAAAGAAAACAAAAACTGAAAGCTATGAAAACAGACCCTACAATTGCAACACTGCACTAGAGCGAGACTCACACAGCAAGCACAGAACATCAGCATGGATGTTTTACTAATTTAAACTTCAAAAAAAATTATACATTTTTTTTAAAAGTTAAAACAAAATAAAAATAAACCAAGAGACGGATTCTGTCATGCACATGGATGTGTCTCCATTTTGAGCTGTGCGTGACCGGAATTATTTTTAAGGGTTTTTTTTTCCTTTTTTTTCTTTTTTCTTTTTTTTGCGTCATAACACTTGATAAAAAATTTCTTACTAAAATAAACCTGTTTGTGGGGGGAGGGGGAAGGGAACAGCTACTAGGATGAATTTTAAGATCTTTTTTTTTCTTTTTCTTTATGCACCTTATAGAACTTATAGCAAAAATAGTTTCAGTTGATTTCATTATAAATAACGTTTTCAAGAACCTGTGCAAAACTGTCAATAATTTCTAAAGCACAATTGATCAGTAAAATCCATGATTGTTTCAGCCTTTGCATCCTTCTCTAGGCAAGGTCACCACCAACATACCTGAAAAAAATTAAAAAAGAATAAAAATGCATTTCATTCCCAAATACTCATTCCTAATAACTAGCCTGCTGTAGGAATTTACTGAGGTCATAAACCTAAAGGGAGAAAATCTTCTGTGTGGAGCTTAGTTGACACCTTGCCAGTGGTGGGTTTCTACTGGTTCGGGTGAATTAGTAGTGGTGGCAGCGGGAGGCTCTGCCCACCTGCCTGGACGTCATCATGGATGCTCTGTACATGCGCAGAAGCACCATGTGCGAGTAAAGTGAGCGTGCACACACATGCGCTCACAGTTCCGAAGTGGTAGCGAAGATAAGTGAAAACCACTACTGCACCTTGCCCAAAGGTATGTATGAATGAAGGGCAATGAACATGCTATTGTTTATTTGAAGGAAGTATATCAGTTTAAACAAGGGCTTATTACTGGTTTACAAAGTACACCTGTGAAGTGACATGATATGCCAAAAAAGAATATGCTTTTGGTAGTTTCCCTGGATTATTTTCCATTTCTTTTTGAGCCATTTCCAGGCCTTTATAACACATTTCACAGAGACAAGAATGACTAAAAAATAACTCTCAAATTGGTGAAATAAGCCATGATCTAGTGGATGCATGTAATCTACATTTGATATTGCCAGTTCTAAATAGATGTGAGATCTGATAACGATATCTCATATTATTATGCGGACAAAACAGAAGCATTGAGCTTCTTTTTCCCAAATATTCTACATTTCAGGTAGAAGGCAAGACATCTTGCAAAATTAAATCATAATACTTAGGATAATTCTTGGATGTATTTTCCTAAAAAGTTAATTGGAAGGCAAGTTAAAAATCCAAGGAAATTCTCAAATTCAAATATCAAAAGTTGGCTTTATAAGAATGAGTCTCCATTTCTAGATATTCCAGAGATCAGTATCCTAAGCAACCTAATAAAAATTTGCTACAAGAAATGTATTTTTCTATAATCAACAGAACGAAACTTTTTTGACAAGTTCATGGACAATTTTTGTTATTTTATTGTAGGAACTGAGAAAACATTCATGGTACCAAATTCAGCATTATTTCACACTGGCTTCATAAAATTATTAGCATTAGCATTTCTTTCTATTTTGGGATGAGAAAATATTTTTTATACTTTTGAAGAAATATGATAACAATTTTACCTCACAATTACTTGTTTTGCTGATAAGTGTATGGAGAATGGTCACTGGATGTTTCTACTGTAACTTGCTGCTGACCACTGGCCTCCTGTTAAAAAAAAATCACCAGCTATAGTATGAAAGGTATTCTAATTATTTCTTCAAATTGAGTTATGGAGCATATTTTATAAGAAAATATATCAAGACAGTTTCTAAAATTTGCGACATCATATACAGTTAGTCCTCAATCTAAAACAGTTCTTTTAATGACCCTTCAAAGTCACAATGACACTGAAAAAAAGTGACTTATGACTAATGACTATTTTTCACACTTATGACCATTGCAGCATCCCTTGGTCATATATCAAAATCCAGACAAGTGACTCATATTTATAACAGTTGCAGTGTGCCAGGATCATGTGATCAACTTTTGTGACTTTCTGACAAGTAAAGCCAATGGAGAAGCCAGATTCACTTAACAATTGTGTTACTAATTTAACAATTACAGAGATTCACTTAACAACTGTAGCAAGAAGGGTCGTAAAATGAGGCAAAACTTACTTAACAAATGTCTTGCTTAGCAACAGATATTTTGGGCTCAATTGTGGTTGTAAATCAAGGACTACCTGTAATATTATGTATAACAGCTGGGCATTTTTCTTAAAGACACTGCATTGGTTCTCTACAAAGACTGCATGAAAGCACATCAACAAACACACACACACACACACACACACTCTTACCATAGTTTTTTTTATCCCACTCTATTAATCAAATTCTTAAGAAGGCATATGTAGAATTTTCATTTTAGTTGTCAAATTTAGGCACCACCCATCTCACTCAGAGTAACTCAAGGCAATGTACAATTAAAAACATAAACACCTAAATACCATTTAAAAATATGATGCATCAATAAGAGTAGCAAAAACAACAACAACCAAGAATTCACACCAATAATATAGTAAAGATTTTCTCACCTCAACTGGAACAGCTGCAGTGGGAACATGTGTATACTGGGGAATATAAGCTCCTTGCATAGCTGTTGTGGCAGGCATGTACTACAAAAAAGGCAGAAAATATATTCAGTTCAATGGAGCACAGACAAACATGTTAGCATCTTTAAATATAAGCATATTCAAGCATGTTACTATCTGAGATATAAAGCCCAATAAATATTATGTGTACCACAACTTGCTTGGAAGAGTTCTCTTCTGTTTTTGCTTAGCCATGATTCATAATCATAGTTGAAATGGCAAACCATGATTAATGTAGGTTTAATAATTCAAAAAACGAAAACATAAAACCATAATGTATTTGAAAGTAGATACAGCTTTCATCCAAATGTGTTATGGAGAGGATCGAGTAATGTAGAAAACTTGTTATAACTTATTTAGATAAACTATGATGAATTTAGCCAGTGAAGATATTTATTTATTCATTTAGAAAATTTATATGGCCATCCAATTCATTGCCTGTGACTCTATAGGCAGCTTACAGTGCTGTGGTAGTACAGTGGTTAGAATGCAAGCTAATTCTGCTGACTGACGACTACTAGCAGTTCGATTCTCACCGGCTCAAGGTTGACTCAGCTTTCCATCCTTCCGAGGTGGGTAAAATGAGGACCCAGATTGTTGAGAGCAATATGCTGACTCTGTAAACTGCTTAAAGAGGGCTGCAAATCACTATGAAGCAGTATATAAGTCTAAATGCTCTTGTTATTACAGAAAAAGAATGCATGCTCTCAGATTATTAAAAAAATACACGTAGTCCTTCACTTAACAACAGTTTGCTTAGTGACCGCTCAAAATTACAACAGCATTGAAAAAAGTGATTTATGATCATTTTTTATAGTTATGACCTTTGCAGTAGTCCCACAATCATGTAATCAAAATTCCGATGCCTGGCAACTGATTCATATTTTTGACCTTTGCTGTGTCCCAGGGTCATGTGCTCACCTTTTGTGACCTTCTGACGAGGAAAGGCAATGGGGAAGCCAGATTCACTTAACAACCAGGTTATTAACTTATCCACTGCAGTGATTCACTTAATAACTGTGACAAGTAAAGTCGTAAAATGGAGCAACACTCACTTAACAAATGTCTCACTTAATAACAGAAATTATGGGTTCACTTGTGGTCATAAACCGAGAACTACCTGTAGAAGTGTGGTTATAGGTTTTTTTTGCTTTAATATCATGGAGAAAAAAATAAAGTGTTTCCAAAATCGTTTTAACCAAGTCACTGGCAACAATGTTTTCTATTTTTTCTTTGTAAGACATTTCATCTAGCAATGCCAGTTCTTGTTGGCAGATAAGAGATGAATAAATCATAGTAGATTCAAGAGCTCATTCAAAATGCATGTTGACACTACTAGTATCGAGCTGTTAAGATCATGTATTTTGGAGAAATTGTTGTGGTCCACCAACAGCTGGCAGAGCCAGCAGCAGAGTCAGACAGTGAGGAGGCTGGGGAGGACCATGGGCCAGACCTAGATTCTGGGGAAGGCCCAGATGAGAGCTCTGCGTCAGAGGCAGAGATGGGGCCAGGGCCATCTGGGAGTTATGCACAGATTCTGCAGCCTCCAGAGGTGGACAGCAGAGAGGCAGAAGAAGAGGAGGAGCCTGTTCCTAGTGCACGCATGCGAAGAGCTGCCAGAAGGCAAGAGCAGCTAAAGCAAAAAGGACAACTTGGGAGTAAGGCCAGGAGATGACTGGCCCCTCCCATAAGACTTAAAACAGCAGCAACGGCTCTTGGGCTCTTTGTAGAAAAGCAACGTTGCTACATTGATTTCTAGTCGGCATCTCTTGTTTCTGAACTTCATGTGGCTTTGCCAAGAAAAGCCTTTGGCAGGGTGCCAAAGAAGACAAAGGTTTGGGGTAAGGCTGAAGGACTTTTTCTGAAGAATTTGTTTTGGCATTAATTTGGACTAAGCTGAATGTGAAGTAATTCTCAGCTTTTCTAATAAACTACATTTGTTTAGGACTGATCGTGTCTGGTAATAACTACTTTGGCCTATGTCACAACAGAAATATGGCTAGAAAAGCAGCTACATTCACCTTTCAAATCTGCTAATGTCCATGTTTCTCTCTCAAAAAAAATTACAATGGTAAACTTTGGGGATTTTATGAATGAACAGGGTTTCTATTCTTACCAGGTAGTAAAAATGTCATAAAACAGAAATTTAACTTTTACAGTAGTTATTAACTGGAGTCTATTGGAATTGGCTACGTACTGTTCCAGTGCTGCCCAATGAAAGGTGGCTCATCTGTTGGGTCAGTGGACTTATCATTGACGCCGGCTGCAAAGACATGGTGTGCTCCATGGAAGGAGTTAATACAGCCCCCTATCGGAATGAAAGAGACAGGTTTAAAACACTTCCTAATGTGGATTTTTCATTCTCTTCTAGAACGGTTGCACATGTACGACGTTTTTAGAAAATAAAAGGTTTTGGGTCAGGATTGTTTCAGTAAGATACATTTTGAACTTGGGCCAGTCATTCTCTCTTAGCCCAACTCACCTCACAGGGTTGTCATTGTGTGGAAAATAGGAGAAGGAAGGTGAGTTGTATATGTTCTTGCCTTGAATTATTTGCGCAAATAATAAAGGTAGGATACAAACAAAAGAAATAAAGAAATTTAAAATCTTTATTGAAACGGCACACCTGGTTTTTGAAATGACTGGTTGAGAAAACAGATGCTAGAAGATGAACATTATGAAATTCATATAATTATGAAATTGTTGTTCATTGCAAGATTATCACAATTTAAGTGTAAGTATGTGGGATTCTACTGAATGCTATAGAAGGGGGAATATTCCAATTCCTCAGCCATAGGAAAATGTCACCTTTATGGCATTTCCTGAGTGTTTTCTAACCTATAAAGAGCCATTTTTCCCTAGGTAAAACATATGGATCTTGTTACTGCAATAGTTGGGAATTCCATTTTTTGCACAAACTCCAGTTCTCCCCTCTCCTTAAACAAAAAACAAAATAGATGTTATGGTCACTGGCTCCATTTCACTGGTGAAGCTCTCTAGGAGGAAAAATGTTCCCAGAAACCTCTGTCTGTCCAGTACAGAATTGGAAGGGACCATCTAAGCCAAGTAACTCTTGCAGCATGCAGGAAACAAGATGCTGGATTAAATGGAATGTTAGTCTAATCCAGTATGGTTAGTCTGTTCTATATGTAAGAATATTTCTGGTCAAGTTATTTTACCAGGGCAATTAGTGAAGTATTTATAATGGGCTCCATATATGGCTGTACAGATATCATCCAGCCCCAAATATAGACTTCAAGTTTCTCTAAACTAAATTGAGTGGGAGAAGTGAGCACAATACATTTCCCAAGTGAACTCCTAAGCTTCAGAAGTAATAGATCTAGCATTTCCTGTCAGGAACTGTGTATCTAAAGATATGGGCATATACGCACATACACCTGTTTGTGCATCTATATATGCATTTATAGCTATCCCCAAGTTAGTGCCTTTCAGGTATATGATAACCCATAATAAATTCCTCTAGTATCTTCCAGGCAGTATACAGGACTCATAGGTTTTCATCCCAGTTTTACAGCTTTCCATCTTTGCTTCCCATTTACAGCTATTTATTTTGTTTCAACAGAGGTGGATAGAATTGATCCAACAGTCACTTGGTTGTTTAGATGAGAGGGCTTAAGAATAAGATGAAATTTATCAATAGTGATGGATTGTATAATGTTATATTAGATTGATGCCCGACTCCCAGCAACTCTGGATGGTTGTTTAGTGTATGCAGTAGGTTGTGCCTGCTATATAATATAGCTATACGGGTTTATATAGTCCAGCTCTGACTATATAAACCCATAAAAATAGGAACAATTCCCATTCTCCCCATTCCAATTCAAAGAGTGAAGTCAGAGCAACATTAAGAGAAATGGTGCATGCTTACAGGATGCTGCATTATATATGGTTGAGGCTGCATCCAGGAGGGACTCTGCACCTGGAAAATAAAACAAAAACTACTTTTAACAAATTTGTATTAATTATGACTAGCTTACAGAATGTTCAGTGCATCGTCAACTATGTAGCTTCCAATAATGCTAAATTCACAAATATTGTTGGATGACAGCTTCATCCTAAATTTGCACTGCACTTGACCATCTTCTGAAGCCTCAAGGCTGGGAAGTAGGCTTCAGTTGATTTATATGTTGGCTGCAAGAGGTGAAAATTCCAGAGCCAATATAGGACAACCTGGAAGACTGTGTTAATTCACATTACCCTTCACTTAGAAGACACCATAATTCCCTCCACCCAAAATGTATTTGTGCAGTACCTTCAAATGCTACAAATGATTAAGCTGTAAATAATTCCTCCCTTTTTCAAACCATAAGCAGAAAGCTAAATACCAGCAATCCTGATCTGACATTGCAAGAGTACAGGATGTGATCTCCTCAGCAGAGTTTTCACAGACACCAAGCCGAGGAAGGGGTCTGGCTAAGCAGTAACATCTGTTTCCTTCTTTTTTTTTTTAAGACCAATTGGGATTTACAGTAGAGGAGGTTATTTCTTGAGCCTGAGCGTTGTCAAACTCAGACTGCAGTTAACTTAAAAGTTCATTGTAAATATGACTTTATTTGGGATGAATACTCTGGATGAAAGGAACAGTTAATAGAGCTTAATCAGACAAAGATAGAACTGATAAGAATCATCCGGGCATTTTGAGAGAGAAAAAATCTTGAAAGGTTTCTACCTAAAATAAATCTGCTGCCCATGAATGTCTTAATTCTATAATGTCTGCTAGGTGTTGATACCTCAATTTTCTTTTTCAGTGAACTGTAAAACGCCATACTGAAAGATTCAGAATGTCAAGTTCCACAGGTTCATTATCTTGTTTGGATAAACATGGGGTACAAATTATGTTTTTGGCCTTTATGAACATGTAGTGCATACACACAGCAGGCTGTAAAGAAAAGCAATTCCACAACCACCTTTTTATTCTCTGCATACACATGTATTTATCTTAAAGTCTAGTTCTGAATGAGGGAGAACCAGAACCATTTATCCACACTCCTTGCTCAAAAGCTCCACCTGGAGGAGGACTCAAGAAGTAGCAGCCAGTGAAGTCTGCAAAAGCTATTAACCCCTCCCCCCACTTCAGTAGAATGTGGGATTGATTTCCCCGAGCCTTCCTCCCAAGCACACTGGGCATTCGCCAATCAATACCCTGAACAGAGCCACGGGACTGGGCAGGGATCCCACGGTGGCTGTAACAGTTCCTTTGCCGTTAATCAAGCCAATTTCACTCTCTGATGGCAAGAGGAGAAGGCGGTTGTTTAGCCATTCTCAGTAACACTGTTTTTGTTTTCTTCTTTCTTTCCCTCTTTTAAACCAGTGAAGCTAGCACAGTCTCTGGAGTCTGATCTTACACAACGTTCTCAAGAGAGATGTGGGATTAAAGAAAGTATGAGATTGCTCACTATCTTCCTCAGCCCTGAAGAAGGTTCCTTGGGTTTATCTCCCAATGTTTTGTGAGATCCTGCACTAAATAGAAAGGAAGTAAACAGGAGATCTACTTGAAGGCTTACAAAATAATCTTACAAACACTCCAGGGATCTTTCCTATAAAATGTACTAACATACAATTTTAGGGAGTCTTTACTCTCATAGTGAGTAAGCAAGCTTTTTGGGGGCAGGCCTGTTCTCTTTCAGCAAATCTGTTAAACAATCTGAGGTTTGCAAGGTTCCCTCAAACACAGTGCATTATTTCTATTTTAGCAATATTTTAAGTGACAGAAGCTTTAATGCCCCCCTGCTCCACCTATCAATTTCTATACCACAGGGAGTCGAGTGGTTTACTCAGAAATTTTTGTGGAATTTATACTAAAGCTATTCAATGTAATACTGCATTACCTTCGGCATTCTACACCAGCTTTCCTCAACCTGTTTATCTTCCAGATGGATAATCTTTAATTTCTAGAGCTCTTATCAATGGGCTTTGAGGGAATTTGAGAACTGAGGGCTTCTCATCTAGTTATGCTCAGATTTGGTAAGGCGTGATACAGATGAGCCACTTTGCAAAGAAAACATAATTCTACTGTTAATTCTGCTAACCTTGAAATACACACCTGGTATGTAGAAACTGGAGAAGCTATATATGGCGTGATAGATGTTTGAGTGATCATTCTGTTTGTTGCAATACTGTATGGTGAGGGGTAAAATCTAGAAAATACATATATCTTCATTATTAACTTTTTAAAAGATACAGGAAAAGCAACTGCATTTATTAAGTGCTTAATTTACATACCCGTTTTGTAAAGCAGCTGTAGTTGGATCGTAAGTGAGTGTCATCCCAGCCTTTAGGAAAAGGAGCAATTAATCATCAATAAGCAATGGTTAGTAACCCAACTGAAACATTAACCCATCTCTTTGAATTAAAAAAAATGATACAATGACAGCAAAGAGGAGTATTTCAAGAAATGTTTTCATAATTGATATACAAAAAGTAAAGTATTTAGGAGTTCCAGTACTTATTCAATGAAACACAGAGTTCCAATGAAAACATATTTTCACGTTAATTTATCTTTGGCACTCAGCCGCATATCCCCCAATGACAGTATTTGCAATGCACCATTGCACTGCCCTGACTTTCCACAAGCATGCTTTGAAAGCCCAATGCAAATCTCAGCTACTGTATCTCTTGTTATTTACCAAACTTTTCAGGATATGCTGACTCATGATAGAAATGTGCTCATATAACCATGTGCCAGAATGTAGCTGAGCTGTTAAACCACACAATATGGACTGCACATGTGTGCAAGGAAAGAGGGTATTTTCAAGAATAGCAATAGTTGGAGCTCCTTCCCTTGAGGCACCAACTCACTAAAATACTAAGAGCCTTCAAATGTTTATGAAACTTTGGAGGTGTGTGTCAATGCCCCTTGCTTTTCTGATCTGACTTGGAGGCTATTTTGCTTCACAGTGCTGTGATTAGGTTACGGTTTGATTCGATTAAAAGGTATTTGATCGCCATTTCCTCCCTTTGCTGACGTGCAATTTCGATTCTATTGCATTTTGTTTATTGTTCTTATTGATTCGACTCTTAGTCACAAAGCTGTAGACCGTTTTCAACAAAATTAAAAGTAAAACAAAACATTCCTAAAAAAGGATTGCAAATTTCAATGTTTATATTATCAAGAAGGCAAACAGCACAGAATTGTAAAACCCTATTGCACAATACAGAGGGATGACAAAGCAAGGTACTATTGATTACTTTCTTAATCTACACACACATAAACATTAAAAGGTTGAAATGAGAACTTACAAGTCTCACCTCGCCTTCTCTGTGCCATGCTCTTCCATTTTGTATATATTTGTTCTGATTCTGTCTCTTTTTTTGTCCTCCATCCGCAAACTTGCACAACAAAGGTTCTGTAGGAGCTAAACAAAATCCCTTAGGATTAATTTAATGTACCAGTCTCTGGGATTACAAAATGATATATATTCTTCCCATCATTTGAAAAGGTCTTACTGCCATCTTATTTAGCTTAATTATCTAGATCAGCAACCTAGTATATACAAATGTGTGCAGATTATTGAATTAATAGGACTATTATCTTTACATCCAGCCAAGTCAGTAAGACAGATATAGAGTAACAGGTAGTCCTTGACGTACAACCTTAACTGATCCTGGAATTATTAATTTGAGGCACACTCCCATAAACAGAAATAATTTCTGGCCTCTTTTGTGGCAGTTGTTAAGTGAATATACTGATCATTAAGTGAATATATTCATGTGAATGGGTAGAAACCAGCAAAAACATAGCAAATCATAGTGACAAGAATGTAGAACATCATGGCCTATTGTAGAGCTGACCCATCCCACAGGCATTCATGTGACTATAGGGAGGAGAAGAGACAATTTATGATGGCCAAGGTGCTGTATAGCCCCCTTTCTGTGGCTGTGGAACTTCAAAGTCATAAAATAGTCATAAAACAACCAGTCATTAAGTGAGGACTCTCTGTAGGAGAATGCTTATTTCAACTCAGTACATTTTCAACTACCGATTTTCCCCTTTCTGTTTATTGTACAATTGTACATTATATAACGATAAAGGTAGACATATACAGTACACTAATAGAGGATTTATTCAATGGCACAGAGAAATGCTCTAGACCAGAGGTTCTCAACCTGTGGTCCATGGACCTCTGGAGGGACTCCGATGTCATCACAGTGAGTCCACAAAGGCTTGAAGAAATGTTACAATTTAAATCTTGAGTTAAGTCTTGGTGGTCTGTGGCCATGGTCCGTGGCCACAAAAGGAGGTTCGTGGTGAAGAAAATGTTGAGAACCACTGGTTTAGTGCATTCATGTTAGAATTTTTCTCATTCGTTTTAAGGCAGGACTCATTAAGACAGAAGTTGTCTAGCTTCATATTCAATACAAACTTTTCTAGCTTTTATTGAATTTACCCTTTTGAAAACAGACAGGCATATGAAAAAGAGAAAAAAATGAAAAAAAAAATGAGAAAGTTTGTGGAATCTGGATTCAGCAAGTATAAGCCCGTAATATTTACTCTGTCATAAGTCTCACTGAATTCAACAGCTCCTGTTGCTACTATATATGTATTCACAGGATACTGCTATGCTGAAACAGAATCTTTCTAGTGCAACTGTTTTTGTTTTATTCTTCTTGCAAAAAGGAAAAAAATCATTATAATCAACCTGCATTACATCCCAGTGAATTCAGCAGTTCTTAATCCAAAGAAAGCATGTTTATAGGTTCTAGTCCTGCTTAGTCAACATGCTCCTTTCATTCCCCTCTAAACACAGATGATACACTGCAGGTCTTCCCTATTCGTAGAAATTCTGCATCAGTTGAGGTACAGGTAGTCCCTGATTTACATCCACAATTGAGCCCAAAATTTCTGTTGCTAAGCAAGACAGTTATTAAGTGAGTGGCGCCCTATTTTATAACCTTATTGCCACAGTTGTTAAGCAAATCGCTGCAGTTGTTACATGGTCATTAAACAAATCCAGCTTCCCCACTGAGTGCTTGTCAGAAGCTCACAAAAGAAGATCACATCATGGGATACTGCAACCATCATACATACATGCCAATTGCCAAGTGCCTGAATTTTGATCATGTGACCCACAGGGATGCTGCAATGGTCCTAAATATGAAAAACAGTCATAAATCACTTTTTTCAGTGCCATTGTAACTTCGAACAATCGCTACATGAACGCTTGTAAGTCAAGAACTACCTGTCTCTGATTTTTCATCATACTCATCTGTATGGAGAATCTTAATGGATAGAGGATGCACTGCAGCTTTAAATGTTCACACATTCACAGTCTACACAAGGAGACTGTGTATGTACAGAGACTCTCTACGCAACAAGGGCCAGGCAGAATAAGTGTCCTCTTACTGACAGCAGCCTTCTTTTTTCTTGATTGGCAATAATACTGCATTTCCTATTCAGTATCTTCCTCCATTACAATAAATTCTCCACACACCACATTTTACTGTTATTTGGAGGAAACCCACTTCCCTTTCTTTTGAAAAAAAATATGTCAATAAGATATAGCTATGCACTGAATATACCATAAGGAAGGCTGAGCATCAAAGAATTGAGGCCTTTGAACTCTGGTGCTGGAGAAGACTCCTGAGAGTTGCGTGGACTGCAAGGTGGTCAGTCCTAGAGGAGGTCAACCCTGACTGCTCTTTAGAAGGCCAGATCCTGAAGATGAAACTCAAATTCTTTGGCCACCTAATGAGAAGGAAGGACTCACTGGAGAAGAGCCTAATGCTGGGAATGATTGAGGGCAAAAGAAGAAGGGGACGACAGAGAACAAGGTGTCTGGATGGAGTGAATGAAGCAGTCGGCGTCAGCTTAAAGAGTCTCCAGGGAATGGTAGAGGACAGGAAGGCCTGGAGGAAAGTTGTCCATGGGATCGCGATGAGTCGGACACGACTTCACAATTAACAACAATAACATGCACTGAATACTGTTTATATAGGTGTTCTGTTGGATTATATACCCCAAATTAAAATGGTGACATTATGAAGCACTTCTATGGCATGTAATTGCTGTTTTGGCAGGCATCTAATATTTTCTTCATCCAAGAAAATAGAGAGAATCTTGCAGAATTAATCGTGAGCATGAAATAGTGTAAGTAAATTCTGCAGATCTTAATTCTATTTGTGTTCTCTAACAGCTCAAACAACCTCAGGGGGATCCAGCTGTATTCAAAGATTCCCACCTACACAGTGTTCTAGTAGCTAGGATTCCTGCTGAAAAGAATATTCCAAGATAAATTACATTCACACCTACATGGTTTGAGGACAAATCCATCCATCCATCCATCCATCCATCCATCCATCCATCCATCCATCCATCCATCCATCCATCCATCCATCCATCCATTTCTGCCCTTTAAATCAAAATTACAAAGACAACAACGGATGGAAACTAATCAAAGAGGGATCCAACCTGTAACTAAGGTGGAATTTCCTGATAGTGAGAATAATTAGCCAGTGGAACATCTTGCCTTTAGAAATTGTGGGTGTTTCATCACTGGAGGCTTTTAAAGAGAGACTGGACAGCCACTTTCTGAAATGATATAGGGTAGGAGTAGAAGGTTGGACTAGAAGATTTCCAAAGTCCCTTTCAATTCTGATATTCTATGTTTTACGAGATTGTAATATGTAACATGTTTACTATAAACTGACATTTTTATCTAACTTCATAAACATGGTCAATGGCTAAGGATTCTAAGAAATTCTATTATAAAAAATCTAGTGAGTGGGGGAAGGTTGCTTTAAGCTCTGAAAGACCGAATCTTGATAAAGCTTTAATTTTTAAGTACTTCTGTATGGGAAGATAGAATGATGAATGAATACCTGAAAATAGTCTGCAAATGTAATTTGAACTGTAAAGTTCATGTTAAGAGAAATGTATCAGCTAGAAACATGATGGGTGGAAGCTGGCAGATTAAAAAAAAAAAGGTCCTTTTTGGCAGTGACACTATATATATGGAATTTCTTTCCCCCAGGAGATGCAATTAGCTTTCTTCCTGTTGACTTTTACGTGGGCTTTTAGTGGCTCCATTTTTCTTCAGATTTTATCATAGAATGGCTGACTGAACAGAACTATTTTGACTAAAACACAGCTGTTCCTCCCTTCCCTTGTAATACACTTAATGACTCCATAGAAGCACTACCATAAAGTCAGTTGTTAATACTTTCAGCTAATAATATTTTTCCTGCTTCACTGATTTTCTGCAAACAACATCCCATAGACTATATAAATCCTGTCTCGAAATATAATATGAATGATGTAAACCATAAGCTTGAAAATTCTGGGATGTCTGATCATCCCAACCACTCCAGCTGCCATTTTGCATTAACAATGCAATAAATTTGTATTTCACATGGTGCTTTGAATTGAATGCTATTTATAATGATAGGACATGTTGTAGAGGGAATTACTGCTTTACTATACATTTCTACAGTGAACAATGCTAAAATTGTTCTGAACAATTGTTTTGTTGTTTGAGATTTCTCCGTTATCTGTGAGTTCCAGTAATTTATCAATTTTCAGGAAAATCGGTGTGTTGTTTTTATAGAATATAAAGACAGGGATTAGACTGAATTATACTCAGATTACATTACTTGGGCTAGATATTCCGAAGTATGTTCTCAGCCAGTTTCCTTACTAATACCTATTTAACCCTCATTTCCAGTAAAACACGGAGAAACTTTTTTAGCAGAAAGATAATTTAGCAAGAAATATAATTTTACCATACAAATTAGGCTGAAAATTATTTTATCATGATAATGGGTGATTTGTAACCACTGGTGGCTCAACGGACTAAGACAGTCTGTTATTAACACAGCTGCTTGCAATTACTGCAAGTTCAAGTCCCACCAGGCCCAAGGTTGACTCAGCCTTCCATCCTTTATAAGGTAGGTAAAATGAGGACCCAGATTGTTGGGAGCAATAAGTTGACTTTGTGGATGAAGACTATTGCTTGACATAGTGTAAGCCGCCCTGAGTCTTCGGAGAAGGGCGGGATATAAATGCAAATTTTTTAAAAAAAAACTTTCAATGGGTTCAGATGTTTAGTAACATAATCAGAAAAATAATGTATTCCTCCTCCCCTCCCTCCCCAGATTTTCAACTGTACATTATTAAACCACATTATGTTGCTTAAGGTAGTCCTCGAGATGTGACTATATGTTGAGTTGCATGCTGCAACTGCCATTAGGCGATGTGTCTCACTTAATGACCCCCCATCCCTACTCTCCCTAATGAACTGTTAAATGAACATGTAGGTTGTTAAGCAGAGCATGGGGTGCCTCAGGAATGGGAGAGGCCCCTGGAGGCATAGCCCTAGCCTTCCTTCTCACTATATGAAATGGCTCCCTAGACAAAACTGGGTAGATCAAACTGGACTGATTTGTCTTTTTTAAAAAAAAAACATTTTAGAAGCAGTCTTGCATATTACAGCAAATGTGGGGTATTTATCATTCTCCAGATGTTGCTGGATGAAATATCTCAGGAACAGACAAGGAAAAGCAGGATGCAAATGTAAATAATAATCTTCTTCTCCTTCTTCCCCTCCCCCTCCATCATCATCATGCAATGGATAAAGTGCAGTATGGTATGCAAACTTTGCCCACAGCATCAGTTCAATCCTGATAGGGCTCAAGGTTGAGTCAGTCTTCCATCTCTCAGAGGATTATTGGGGGCAATATGCAAAATAATGCTTACATTGTAAACCACCCAGAGAGTGCTGTAAAGGGCTGTGGGGTGGTATCTAAGACTAAATGCTATTGCTGTTATAGCCACTATCCTTCCCTCCTTGCTGTAAGGGCATAAATCCCACGTAACCTTGCATATGGAGAACTGAGCACCAAGAATTCTGGAATGAAATTGTACAAATTTCTGTCCTATTCTTGGCTACTGGATTACATGAGTCTATGCCCCAACAGTTTACAATCTGTGTTATATCCCCTCTTCAAGGTATCCCTTCTCTGTTGTTGCAGATTTCTTGACTTCTACTCAATTGTCTGGTTTGCTCAGAAACAAAACATGTAATAGGACCTCAACTACAGCCTATTGACACCCACATTCCTCTGACTGGAATTCATTTTAAGTAAGCTTAAGAAAACTGGGTTCATATATCAGGACTCCAATTTATTTAAAAAACAGGAATGAGAGCAGCACCTGCCTCAATGATATTCCTTCCTTTTTCTTCACATTCAGGAACATTTTTGCCTTTGTTTTAGTGCTGAAGTAACTCATTTGAGTAGCAAGCCCCAACCATTATTTGCATGCTCTCCACCACACAGTTAACACTATGCAAATCAGTCAGTGGTGGTTTTCTATCCAGTTTGTGCAAACTGGTAGCAGCTGCTGTGGGAGGCTCCAGCCACCCGCCTGGATGTCATCACATCCCATTTTTGATGTTCTGCGCATGCACGGAGGTGGTGTGTGTGAGCAAAGCAAGCACGCTCACATTTGCGAATTAGTAATGAAGGTAAATGAATACCACCCCTGAAGTAAGTGCTTCCTTCTAGATTGCACATTATTGAGTAGTTGCAAATGGGATGCCTAGAGAAGAAGCTTTAGCCCTAGGTGCCTGTGGGAGGACCCTGAACAGTCATTACTGTCAATCACTGATGGCAATCCCTTTTAGTGGTTTTTTCAATACAGTGGATCACAAGAAAATGGAGAGGCAAGGTCAAAACTGGGCTGGCTTGTTCCTTTAGTCCATTGATTTCACACACATTAAGTCTTGATTTCCTCATTTCTCTAAATTTGTTCTTGCTTCTAACAATGGCTCTTACAGCATAGCTCTGCAGCTTTTTTACCTTCATACATATTCCCCACTAATACTACCAATTTTCTTTAATCTTACATCTATTCTCTACGTCGGGGGAAATAGCCGTCAGATGTGGGTAAACCTCCTGGCTGCTGATTGGACTGAGTCTGCTGATTTTTTGTTTGAAGCCCCGCCTCCTCTTGCTTCCTTCCAGCTTTTCGACTTGGTCCTGCCAGGGACCGGATGTGTCGTTTCGCTTCTTTACAGCTCCATCTATCTTTTTTCTGCAAAATTTGGAGTTTTTCTGTGCAGTCTAGAGATTCCAGAGTGAAGGGACTTGCTCCCGAGCCCGCTGAAGGCCATTCGTGGCGGGGATCTGCTGACTGGCAGATATCTCTGGGAGTGATCATGGGCTTGCCCCAACACGCTCCCAGAAGGCAGCTGATTGTCATTGTAGCAGCACGAGGCTGCACCTGTCATCTCGCCTCAGCAACCTCCATTCTCTGTTTCAGAGCCGATTGCGCTTGAAGCCTGACTGGCCAGCGATCCTAGGGCTTGCCGCTTGCTATCGCAGCAGTGCGAGGCTGCAGCTGTCAGCTAGCCTCCGAGTTGGACTTTATTGCTGACAATCGGAGTGGATGCCTGACTGGCTAGCGATCTTGGGGCTCGCCGCCATTGGAGCTCAGCACCTAGCGGTCTGCACCTTCGCACATACCACTCTCAGGCTACTCGCCTGGCGATCCTTTCAAGCATCAGTGCTGATGTCGGTCACAGAGGCTTTCAAGCCAAGGAGTTGAGTGTCAAGTGGCGGAACCAAATCCATATCACCAGTGTTTGTGAGTAATGGCGGCTCCTTCGGAAGGCCCATAGGCGCTTCTAAATTGGCGGGAAGATTCTAAAATGGCTGATGCCATTAATACCACCGATCACAGGGCTATTATGACTAACCCTAGGGCCCGCCACCAGAGCATCACTGACGAGGGCCCCTCATCAGCGCAGGCACCAGCAAAGGCACGGGGTTGAACATCAACCCACGCCAAGCCCACAAGGGCTCGGGAGCGGAGGAGGAGCGTCATAAGGCACTGGAAAGGGTTTTTCATAAAGCCTCAGAGAGGGCTAAGAGATCAGTCTCTCCAAATAAGAGAGCTATACCTGCATCTGGCACACAGGCCGCACCTTTGAGCCCTGACCGCAACCCGCCTCTAGCGCAGGAGTCAGGGTCATGGTCACCAGACAGGGCCGTGCCTTTGGCGCTCCCTATTAATCCGGACACAGCCCCATTATTCTGGACCCTATCTGAGGCGGACCTTCATTTGTCGCAAGATCAGTCTACCCATCGGTCCGACTTCATGAATTCGGGGTTACCTGTTCCGCCTCCCCAATTGGAGGCCTGGATCCCTCAACAGCCGGTCTTTCAACTCCCAGACTCCTTTGGCCTCACCATCTCGGAGGCTGTGCGCCAAGGGGTGGCACAGTGCCTTCAATTAGAGGCGCCTTCTCTCAGGTCCCGTCACCGGGAAGCGAAGGCTACGACTTCTCGAAACCCCGTAGCACCAGTTCACAGGGACTGCTCCCTGGATCCCGTCAGCCAGGGATTGCTCTCTGACGATGAATATTCAAGGGACTTAGCTCTTTCAGATGACGAGGGCCTTGCCCCAGACCAGCCGTCATTTGTGGGTCTATTCAAGTCTTACCTGTTTCGATCCCTTTTATTCAAAGCTCAGACCACTACGAGGCTTGGAGTTTCTTCATCCTCTCAGGGGAACGATCAGTCACTCCGTGATCCCTCCGACAGTCTCTTCGTTGAACCCACAGTGGTAGCGGAAGCCATTCCGGCTCCTAAGCTGTTTGTCAATGTGGTTTAGCATCAATGGCAATACCCAGGATCGGGTTCTAAACCTAATGCTATGGACAAACGTTTCTACAATTGTGCCCAAGATCTCGATACGATCCTACAGGTTCCCTCAGTGGACACCCCGGTTGTAGCACTCACTACCTCTTCCCACATCACAGGACTGGCAGATGAAGCCCTTTGTCCGGAGGACAAGCGAGCGGACCGCTCCATGGTCAAATCTCATCAGGCCTCGGCTTGGATAGTCAGAGCGTCTACTGCCACCTCGTTCTTTAATCGAGCTTCCCTTATGTGGATTAAACAGCTCCAAAGTCAGCTTCCGACCACAGATTTAAGATCACACCAAGATCTTAACAAAATTGTGGCAGCGCTGGAATTTTCCACGGGCGCCATGCTTAATGCCGCCAGGTTTTCAGCTAAATCAATTGGCTCAACGGTAACTTCGCGGCGCTTGCTGTGGTTACATCACTGGCAAGCAGACGCCAGGAATAAATGGCACCTGGTGTCCTCGGCCTATTCTCGATCCCATTTGTTTGGAGCCTCTCTTGATCCTATCTTGGTGGAAATGAGGGATAAGAAGAAAATTCTGCCTTCCCTGTCTCAGAGGGGTGAAGCCCGGCAACAACCTTATTTTTGTCCCCTTTCCTTTTGTGGCCAGGAATTCGGGGGTTTTGGTCAACAAAATGCAACGTTTTTCACCTTTCAGAGGGGGTTCCCAACGTGATGGTCAGGTCAGAACGGGGTCCAAGTTCTGTACTCATAGGCCATTCCGCAGGGGTTAGGGTCGCTCGTATAGGCGCTTCAAATAGCTCCCTCTCAGAGCTTCCCATTGGGGGCAGGCTGGCTTATTTCTCTTCCCAATGCGATGCTTCTATCACCGATCTCTGGGTCCGGGAGACGGTCCGGCGGGGCCTCTCCCTTGAGTTTCTCTCCACCCTTCCGACAGTTTTCTTACGATGCCCGGTTTCCAACTGTAGCTCCAGCCATTCTCTGGTGAATTCGGCCGTCCTCTATCTTCTCTCTATCAAGAGCGATTCAACCAGTTCCCACCAGCCAACGCGGGCAGGGCTTTTATTCCTGTATCTTTGTCGTAAGAAAACCTTTGGTGGGTTGGAGAGCTATCCTTGATCTCAAAGCATTCAACTGATACATAGTTTATCACCGGTTCAAGATGCACTCCTTACGTACCATCCTGGAGTGCATCCGCCCGGGGGACTATCTCTCATCCATTGACCTAACGGAGACTTACCTACATGTCCCCATCTGACATAACCACCGTAGGTTCCTCCGTTTCTGCTATAACGGCTCCCATTACCAGTATAGTGCGTTACCCTTTGCGTTGTCATCAGCCCCCAGGGTCTTTACCAAATTAATGTCTGTCTTACTTGCACACATCCGCAAGATCCCAATAAGACTTCAGGCCTACCTCGATGATATCCTCATCCTGTCTCCCTCTGAGGAAGTGACAGTGCGAGACATTTTCACCACCGTCCACATTCTGCGGTCCCATGGGTTCTCGGTGAATTGAGATAAGAGTCACCTGATCCCCTCTACCACTATTCTCCATCTGGGAGCCCAGATAGATTCCAAATATTCCATGGTATACCTGTCAGAGGACCATCAAGCTAGCCTTTCTGACCTGGCTGGCATTGTCAGAGGGTGGGATCAGTCCCTTTAGCGCAGCTCTCGCGGCTCTTAGAGAAGATGGTCTCCACCTACAACACTGTCCCATGGTCTCGTCTCCACAGCCGTCCACTACAATGGTTCCTCCTTCCAAACCAGTAGAACATCCTCAGTTCGTCACCCGTTTGGGTGACTATGTCTCAAGAGGTGAGAGACTCGTTCGAATGGTGGACTTCGGTGGCGATAACCAGGAGATCCTCCTTCAGGGAACTCAGTTCGTTGTCACGACAGATGCAAGCCTTCTGGGTTGGGGAGCACACCTAGGACAGCATCTTGCACAGGGCAAGTGGTCCCTTCCTGACATTCAACTGGGCATCAACTTTCTGGAGCTCAAAGCCATTTTTCTGGCTCTCCAGGCTTTCGCCCCACAGGTCCTGGATCAAGACGTGCTAGTCCTCATGGACAATGTCACAGCGAAGGCTCATGTGAACAGGTTGGGCGGTACACATTCCCGGATCCTTCTGCTAGAGGCGCTTCATCTCGGTCATTGGGCCGAATCCCACCTGTGGTCCCTGAAGGCGGCGCATATCTCGGGAATGGCCAATTGCACGGCAGATTCTCTAAGCCGCAACACTATCGACCAAGCGGAATGGTCCCGTACTCTGCCACTGTTCCAGGAATTGTCATCCTGCTTTGGGTGTCCTCTGGTGGACCTATTCTCGTCCAAGACCAACCATCAGGTCCCATGGTTTTTCACTGATTCCCCTCGTATGGGGCGGAAGCAGTGGACACCCTGTGCAGCCGATGGCCTCCGGGTCTCCTCTACGCATTCCCGCTGCTTCCATTGATACCCAAGGTAGTGATGAAGCTCTTAGACGAATGGGCGGAGCTGATTCTGTCGCTCCTTACTGGCCCAGGAAGTTCACGGATCTGTTGGCTCTCTCGATCCGCAACCTGTGGAGAATCCCAGATGACCAGGTGGCCCTCTGCCAGGGGACCGTCATGCACCTGGATCCCCAGTGGCTTCGATTAACCGTGTGGAGGCTGAGCGGCGCATCTTAGTGCACGCCAATGTGCCTGACAAGGTCATCTCGACGATCCTGGCGACACAATGAGATTCTACCAACCGAATTTACGAAGCCACCTGGCGCACATTCGTCTCCTGGTGCACCGCGCATGACCTGGAAGCCACTTCAGCTTCTATTCTCAACATATTGTCCTTTTTGCAACTAGGCCTTAATTCAGGTCTAGCTCCTAATACTCTCAAACAGCAGGTAGCAGCGCTCTTATCGGATCTAACTTGTGGTTCATCGTCTTCCCTGTCCAGGGACCCTCTCATTCAGAAGTTTCTGCACGGCACCACTAATATCAAACCACTGGTCGTCCACCGCTTTCCAACTTGGAGATTAAACACAGTGCTAACCCAAAGGACCAAAGCTCCATCTGAATCCCTCCAGGAGAAGTCGCTTAGGTTTCTTTCGCTTAAGGTCTCATTTCTCATTGCCATCACCTCGGCCCATCGGGTCTCAGAACTCTCAGCTCTGTCAATACGTCAGGATCTGTGTGTGTTCTATGCCGACAGGGTCATTCTTCGTCTCAACCCCACGTTTATCCCGAAGGTCAACACACGTTTCCCTAGAGCATAGGAGCTTATACTCCCTAACTTCTGCCCGGCACCCAATTATCACCTGGAGCGTGTTTGGCACACACTGGATGTGAGGAGAGCATTGAAAATATACATTGAGCGTACATCTTCCTTCCGTAAAATGGAGGCTCTCTTCATATCGTTTCAGCCAACTTCCACTGGCCAGCGGGTGTCCAAACCGGTTTTGGCCAGGTGGATCAGCGCCATCATCGCTACAGCCTACGAACAAGAGGCGCTGGTGGTTCCTCACCGCCCACTCCACTAGGAGTGCGGCCTCGTTGGCGGCTTGGTCTACTCAGGCATCTCTCGAAGAGGTTTGCAGGGTGGTGGCCTGGTCCAGTCCTACACCGTTTATCCGCCATTATCGAATGGACTCATATGGCCGACGTCTCCTTTGGACAGCGAGTCCTGCAAGCGGTGCATCTCGAACCAGCGGTGGCAGGTCGCCATTCTCCCTCCCATTAGGACATCAAGCTTTGGTATGTCCCACATTTGATGGCCATTTCCCCCGACGTAGAGAATGGGGCGTTGGCTTACCTGATACTCCCCTTCTTGGACAGGGGGAAACGGCCGTCAGCCCCACCCTTGGCGACTGGCCTACCTGAGGGGATCAGAGTGGGAGGAATCTAATTCTCTCTCGTTACAGTACGACACATCAGTCTGCGTTCATGTTCTCGCCGAAAAGCTGGACGGAAGCAAGAGGAGGCAGGGCTTCAAACAAAAAATCAGCAGACTCGGTCCAATCGACAGCCATGAGGTTTACCCACATCTGATGGCCATTTCCCCCTCTCTCCAAGAAGGGGCGTATCAGGTAAGCCAACGCCCCATTCTATTCCAACAATAGCAAGAATTGAATAGGTTTTAATGCTTCCTTAGTTCTTTCTGAATAGTCCTAATGCTGTAGACTGTCAGGGATCTTTTACTTTAGAGGTTCCTTATTCTATAAGGCGATTTTAGAAATGTTTATAGTGTGTTATAGCATGAATTGCTGTTTTTAGCCTATGTCTTTATGGTTCTAAGTTAAAGGCACAGGGTTAATAGATATACTACACTATGATTGTTACTTGCTTACCCTATTTGATTCTTTTTAGGAACTTCTACAGTTGTAGCTTTTTTGTGAATGGGACAGATGCCCAAAGCTTCCAAGTACTTCATTTGCACACTGTAGTATAAAAGCTAAATAAATGTTTTTTACAAAGTTCAATAAAATAAAAAGAGGGGGGACACGGAGAGGGAGAGTGAGTGTGTGAGTCTGGCCTGATTTTCTTAGAAATGTTTGTTCAGCGTTTCCTGAACATCTTGCTATCTGAGAGTTCCAGCTTTTTCTCCTGTCAACCTATCTGGCCATTCTGCATTTGATTCCAGATGTTTTTTTCAGCTTAGAAGGATATGACAGCATGGCTTTCCATCCAAATCTATTCAGTAACATGTCCTGACTCCTCTGTTCTTACAGACTTTTCTCATCCAAACCAAGGTTTCTGATTTAGCCAACAGTCCTCCATTAGCAGGAATTTGTTTTTTGGCAGATTTATTTTATCCTTGTCCTACACAGAAATTAGCTGTCCTGCTAACAGACAGTAACTACTGCCTCTTCTGAAGCTGGAGTGAAGCAAACCTTGCCCTTTTCACCATGCCAAGAAGCAAATCTGAATTTAAAAAGAAGCCAGCCAGACATCAGAAGAGTATACAAGACAGGTCATAAGTGGCAATGTATAAGACATTCTGAATGCAAACCATTTTGAATTCAAACAGCTGTGTTTTGAGTTCAAAATAGCTATTTGAAAGAATCTATTTCAGTCATTCCAAAATGCCCCAAAACAATCCATTTAAAGAGCAAAACAACTGTTTTGAACACAAAACAGCTGTTTCAAGCTCAAAACAGAGATATCAACTTCAAACAGTTGAAATTCAGACCATTAGTCAGAAACTATGCGGACATATACACACAAACAAAGAATTTGATGCTATTAGGAAAAAGACAAAAGTCTAGAGAGTTGATTGCTTCATATGCCAGTCAGCTGGGTATTAAACTAATACGTTAAATTTGATAATTAACTGAATTATTACTATTAATAATACCTTAACAATAATAACCCATGCCCTTTACATGGACGACTTGAAGCTGTATGAAAATACACCATCTGAAATAGAATTGCTGCTCAACATGTCCACATATGTAGTTAAGATATTGTAATAGAGTTTGGACTGGACAAATGTGCCCTGCTTACCATCAAATGGGAAAAACGGTGAAAGCTAAAGGAATCAAGATGTCCTATGTAAATAACATGAAGAGTCTAGGTGAAGATGATCACTATAAATATTTGGGTATCCTTCAGGTTGACATCAAGCACAACAAAACCAAGAAAAAGATTAGAAGTATCAGAAGAGTGAAGAAGAACTTCAAGTCCAAACTCAGTGGAGGAAATACCATCAAGACAATAAACACTTGGCCAATTCCAGTCATTAGATACACAGCTGGAATGGTAGACTAGACTCAAGTGGAATTAAAGAAGCAGAAAAATAACGACAATGAATCATGTCCTTCATCAACACAGCAATGTTGACAGACTCTATTTACCAAGGAAACTGGGTGTGCATGGAATCTTGCAAATATATCAGACAATTGAAGAAGAAAAAAGGGCAAGAGGAAAATATATATTAAGGATAATGAAGAATATGCACTGAACCTAGTATACCAGGAAGGCCTGCTGAGTACTGGAGAGACCAAACTTGCCTACAATAAAGATGAAATGAGAATAGAAAGTAGACATGGGAAGACAAAGCATTACGTGGCCAGTACAATTAAAGAATAGCAGGGAAAGCAGATAATAATAAGAGCTGGCAATGGCTAAGAGCAGGAAAGTTGAAGAAAGAGACAGAGGGGCTAATTCTGGCTGCACAAAACCAAGCCTTAAGAACAAATGCATAAAAAGTCAGAATAGAGACGACAGCAAGTGTTGCCTCGACAAAGAACCTGAACAACAGTAGACCACCTGGTTAGCTGCTGCAAAAAGATTTTACAGACTGACTACAAACAATGGCACGACAAAGTAGCAACAAGGGTGCATTGGAAGATCTGCAAGAAATATCATTTGCCTGCAAGCAAGAACTGGTGAGACCATAAAAGAGATAAAGTAATAGAAAATGAAGAAGCTAAGGTACTCAGGACTTTAGACTTCAAACAGACAGCACCTGCCACATAACACCCCAGACTTAACAACTGTTGATAAAAAAAGATTTAAAAAAAAAGTCTAGATAACAGATGTGGCAGTATCTGGAGACAGCAGAATAGAAGAGAAAGAACTGGAGAAGATAACAAAATGCAAAGGCCCGCAAATAGAAATAGAATGATTGTAGCAAAAGAAAGTAAAGTTAGTACCAATAGTTAAAGGTATCTTGGGTGCAATCCCAAAAAAATTGGCGTACCACTTGAACATCATCGGCATTGACAAATTCATCATCAGTCAATTGCAAAAAGCAGCTTTACTCAGAACAGCTTACATCTTGCGAAGATACCTCTAACACCATCAAACATCTACATCTGCCTATTCCAGGTCCTTGGGAAGAATCCAATAGGTGGACAAAAATGTCAAATCCTATCTGAACACCTGGTTCACTGTGCAACAGGCCATAATAATTATATACCAGATAGGTGTATGTTGAAAAGAATAAAGTACAGATAATCAATTGATGTTCACAAAATATCAAGATGTCAAAATTGAAGCTAAAAGATTATAGCGTATCAGTGTTTTTTGACACACCAAGTGCCATACCAAAAAATCTCAGACGGCGCTTAGAAAAATCTGCACCTTGGCAAAATTTGCATCTGTCAATTGTAAAAGGAACCTCTGCTTGGATTTACATATATACTACTCTGACACATTACGGCATCCTAGATTCTTGGAAGAACTCAATGCCAACAACAATACCTATTAAAGATCAGGCAGCTGTGACTTTACACTGTTGCTAACAGACAATAATTTAACAATTGCTGATAAGGAAGAAAAAAAGGTATGGGCACTATAGTGTACACTGAAATACCTTGAGACAGCAAAATAGAAGAGAAAGAACTGGAGAAAAATCACAAAATATAAATAAATAAAATATAAACAGAACAACTGTGGCAAAAGAAAGCAAAGTTAGTACTACTAATAATAGATGCCTAGGATGCAATGTCAAAATATCTGGAGCACCACTTAAACATCATCAGCATTGACAAAATCACCACCGCTAAATTGCAAAATGCAGCCTTACTTGGAACGGCTTACATCCTGCAACAATGCCATTAATATTATTAAACAGCAACATTTGCCTATCCCAGATCCTTGGAAAGGACTAGACAAAAATGTCAGTCTTAAACATCTGGCTGATTGTGTGATCAATGATTATTTATTAAATATGTATGCTGCCCAACTCTTAATGACTCTGGATGGCTCACAACAATACAAAAATATAATAAAATCAATAAAACATAAACAATAAAGATAAAAGATGGCAAATACTTAATCCATTACTTTTAAGGACAAAGCAAACATATTAAAACCTTATTAGGTGATTGCCATATTATAAATACTTCCTTGCATTAAACTCAAGTCTACTTACTCTTCATGCATTAGCAAATACTGTTTCCAACATTAAGATGAAATCTAGCTTATCCTATCGGAGACAACGACCACAAGCTATTTAAGTTTCTTTTTATTTCAAGGTGCAGCAGTAACTGTTATCATATATAAAATATCCACCTCAATATTCTGGAAGAGTCAGAGTTAATCATTTGGAGCTTGTAATGAATTTCAGAAACCCAACTGTTAATTCCCCATAACTTTAATCAAATCATAGCTCTCCAGGAAGCCAAATAGAGAATTACAAAGGATAGCAGCCAAAGGGACCTTCACAAATTCCCTAGCAATTAGAAGAGTTTGTCTTAATTTTATTTATTTTCCCCACAAAGCTATGTCCTTCTGGTCAGCATGGGGCCCCTCAAAAGTGGCTGACTTTTCAGAGAATCTCAATGAGCAAAGCAACAATCACTGGTTAAGAACATGGAAAAAGAACGTATATTTGTTAAGAAATTCTATAGTACTGAACAGTATGGTTTGGATATACAATTACGAGACAAATCACATTTACTTCCAATTCTTTCTTCTGTTCAGTCTGCTCTTCCCAATGTCATATCATTGCAATATCACTGGAAAGTAGAAGAAAGGCTTTCTTCCTGATTGAGTTTAAAAAAGGCTTTCTTGTTGGTTGTTTGATCGATTGGTTGGTTGGTGGATGTAGTAAGTGCTCTTCTTAACCTGCACTCCACTTCCGGTTCATTATTTTTATTTTTTAATCCTATAGAAAAATATGTTACTCTATTCTGGCAGATGTTGACAATAAAAGGGTGTTCACTTCTGGCAGTATTATGAGCTATCGTAAGTTGAGAGCTGTCCATCACAAAATGGGTTGGGATTTTATCACCAAACAATGAATACATTAATTTTTATTAACAGCAGCTCTTATGATTCCCTCCCTCCCCGCTTTTGCAATAGTAACATACAAGAAACTGTGGTATGAACAGTAGCAGCGACAACAACAAAAATCAATAAAAGAAAAAACACACAATCAGCTTCAAATAATTATATATATGGGTACCAAAGTTTCATATGAAGTCTCACATTCAGTACTAGCAAGCAAAGAAATGAGAAATAATTAAAAACTGAAGACTCATTTGATCCTTCCTCTTCCTGCGCACACATTCCAGAATTATTTACTACAGCTGCAGGGATTTGAAGTACTGTAATGTATGCCTTAGTGCTAGAATATTATCATGATATTAGCCTTCCGTCTGGTCTCCTTCTGGTTAAAGTAAGTGGAATAAATAACGCTTGCACTACTGAATAGTTCAACGCCAGAGGCAACAGTATCCGTAATCTCCCTGTTCACATACAGCAACCTTTTCAGAGTTTCTGCAACCATGTGAAAATTTCCACAAAAGGGTACTCAATGTACAAGAAAAGTGCTACAGAAGAATGGCCAGCGACACTGACAATAACCTAATTCACAAGTCGCCGTCTGTCCACATGACTGTCTGCTGAGAGAAGAATGGACTGTTTCCATGTTCAAAAGGGATTGGCTTGAATTGGCCTGGGGCTAGCAATCTTCTCATGTTAATTAAGATAATAAGGGAGGGACTATCAGAGGAGGGTGGGAACAGAAGGCACTCTCCATCCTCCCTCCCTCCTCTTCTCCCTTGCTTCCATCTTTCTCCCAGAGTCTAATTAGTACCGCAAAGGGAACAGGAGTGTTTTGCTTTAAAAAAACAACAGTGATGATACAACACCCACCTTTCTGTTTTGCCTCCACTTTTTATGCTCTAATTGTAAGACTCATTAACTTGTGCATTTTCCAAGGAATGAACAAACATGTGCACACATAAACAAATACACACACGCACACCACTTACCAGAAACTCCTGGTGGGGTTTTAATAAATTTCCCATTGAAATGAGCAATCACTGCTTCACATTTCTCTGTTGATTCCATCCTATTAAAAATAAAGAAAGTATATTACTGTATCAATGTCCATTAATACAACTCTGACCAGAAGTCCCTTGTGGTAAGATGGGTGGCCAATACATGTTACAAACAAACAAACAAACAAACAAACAAACAAACAAACAATAGTTTCAGTTCTTTTATTGTATGGTTACAATGATCTGATGAAAGTGTTGATTTGATTCAGGCAGAAGGTAAAATCAAAGATTAGCACGACTGGCCAGGCGTAACGTTTCTAAGCTTTCTTTTCCCTGTAAATACTGATATTTCCTCCCTTGAGCTACCTTAAATTTTCTGACAAACTGGAAGTGAACGAGAGAACGCAGAAGCCCATGGCTCATTTTCACAGCGCCTAATCTAGTTTCCTGACACTTGGCGTAGTTAATATAGCGTTAGAAGGATTCAGTTTCAGACAGCCACCTAGGTTTTTACAACTGCACGTAACTAGATGCCTCAGCTTTACTTTCCTTCTTGCCCAGTTCTAGGAGGGGTTTTCTTTAATGAAGAACACTGGAAGTTTAATTTCCCCTATTCTGCCAGGCTATGTCCAGTGGGCTAGCTCCTCCTATTACAAGTCTACAGAGCATTCATTATTTATGGGCGTATGAATAGCAATAGCACTTAGACTTATATACCGCTTCATAGTGCTTTACAGCCCTCTCTAAGCAGTTTTACAAAATTAAGCACATTTACAAAATGAGGACCCCCAACAATCTGGGTCTTCATTTTCTTCAATTTTGGAAGGATGAAAGGCTGAATCAACCTCAATTCCACTCAGAACCAAACTCCTGGCTGTGGGCAGTGTTAGCCGGCAGTACTGTATTCTAACACTGCGTAACCACAGTTCATGAAGCAGGCTGCCCCAATCTTAAAGTTGCAAAAGACTAATTTTTGATCACACTTTTGCATGTTGGCATTGGAGCAGATTCCTGAGAATATCACGAGTAGTCCAGATATTGTTAGAGCAGGGGTGTCAAACTCACATTGTCATGTGACATATTGGGACTCCCCCCTCTTTGCTAAACCGGGCATGGGCTTGGCCAGTGACACATCCAGCTGCAGGCTGGGAGTTTGGCACTAGACAGATCACCATCAGGAAAAAAGGGATCTTAATCCCGCTACATAGGGCTTTAGTCAGACCCCATTTAGAATACTGTGCCACTTCCGGAGACCTGGCTTAAAAAAAGATATTGATAATCCAGAGATGGGCAACAAAAATAGTGCAAAATCTGAGGGACAAAACCTATCGGGAGACACTGGAGGATCTGCATATGTAGAGCGTGGAGACAGAAGTGAAATATATTAAGGGTGTGAATAAGGCAGTATTTTCAATATTAAGCAAAAATCAAGGACAAGGGGGCATAACCTCGAACTGAGAAATTTTAAAAGCAATGATAGAAAGTTATTACTTCACAGAAAGACTAGTGGAAGCTTGAAACCAATTTCCAGCATAGTGGGTCAATCATCAGTAACTGAGTGTAAACATGCTTAGGATAAACTCATGTCTATATCCAACAAACAAATACAAATATTTTTTAATAATCAAAATTAATTAATTAAAAATAACACACAAGCAATAAGGGCAGACTTGATGGACCACTGGGTCTTTTCTTGCCATCAGTTTTCTATGATTCTATAAAACAAACAAATGGATAATTAAGAGCCATGGTGGCGCAGCGGTTAGAATGCAGCAGTGCAAACTACTTCTGCTGTCTGCCTGCAATTTGGCAGTTCAAATCTCACCAGACTCAAGGTTGACTCAGCCTTCCATCCTTCTGAGGTCGGAAAACTGAGGATCCAAGATTGTTGGAGGCAAAAGGCTGGCTCTTTAAACCGCTCAGAGAGGGCTGTAAAGCACTGTGAAGCAGTACATAAATCTAAAAGCTATTGCTATTAAGACAAATCGATTTGAAATTCTTTCTTGAGGCACAAATGATCAACTTCAAATGATCATATTTAGACATATTCCCAATTGGGCCTTTCAGAAGTCCTAATCATATACCCATCCCCAGCATTATGGACTTCTAAGGGAGCTGGATCTTCACATAATGTGTCCGAAACAACAATGGCAGGATAAAAAAAAATCTATTAAAAAAATAACCAGCTGAACCTGATCATTTGTGCCTTGAGTAAGAACTCTGGATTGATTTGTTCTATGAGACATTTTAAAAGCAGTCTTACATACTATGGCAAGTGTGAGATATTTATGATTCTTCAAAAGTTGCTGAATGAAACCTTCCAGGAATAGCTGAGAAAAGGCAAGATGAGAATGTACATTGATCTGTTCTGGGATCCATTTACTTGTTCTTTTGGTTATCCGTGGTATCCTTAAGATTCTTCTCCAACACCAAAAGCATCAATATATTTCTGTTCTGCTTGTTCAAAGTCAAATATTTGTAATACTTCAGAGTTTTTTTTCTACATAAAAAAGCCATTTAACTGACCATAGTATTCACTAACAAAAGCACGCAAATGGAGCTGCCTATCAATTAACTACTTGTCTGACAGCAATCTAAACTGCTTTTATGTAAGTGATTGCCTGCCTCTCAATTGCAACAGCAATAAAAGTTAAATTGAACCTTACAATAGCAAATAAAAATGAGGGGAAAATTTGCTTCCTAGGAGCCAAGACTTATTTCATTTAGATACAAATAGTAAATGATTTGATCAACAGATATTACTTCACATAAATATCTCATCCCTTACTTTTCAGATGGTTGAATATTTTTTGACCAATTAGTTGAGCCAGTACTGTTTGTTCAAATGATCATTTTTGAAACAAATTCATTTTTATAGCAAAGCCAGACAGGTTTTCCCAGCTCAATATCTCTTTGCCCCTTTTCTGAAGAAATGTGATGTAACTGGAGTGTTCAATCCAATAGAAGACAATGTATGTAGGCTAGGCTGGTTGTTTGCTCACAGATGTCTCATTACCCAACTAGGAAACATCAACAGTGCCACTGATGATGTTACATAGTTGGGTAATAAGACATCTGTGAGCAAACAGCCACGTTCAGAAAGCTCTGACGACTCCAGAAGAAACACAATTTCAAAAAATTACACGAATGACAACCTACCTTGCAAAGCCAACTCCACGACTTGTGCCATTGGAATCACGAAGTATTCTTGTTGAGATAACTTGACCAAAAGGTTTTAGCATGTTCTCAAGCTCTTGTTCATCCATTGAAAGTGGCAAATTGGAAATATATAAATTAGTTGGATCTTGCTCCTGTTGCTGAAAAGCAATTAAAATTATTTTATGAGTTGTTACAGTTATGAGCCATACAAAATACATTATTACCAAAATCTCCAGAATAAAGTGAATCTAATAATAATATAGGCTACAGCCAACAAACTTTTAATTCTGAAGTCATCAAACAGCAGTCTTCCAAGCTTCAGTGGAGATCAATGAAACTTCTCTAAAAAAATGGTTGTGTCCAAAACCTATGATTACATCTATTCACATTGCTACGAGCATTCACAGCATGAAGCTCTTCCTTCTTGTGATAATGTAAGCTATTATTATCTCTACAATTACATTCAAATGAAAAAAAAAACCCAAATAAAAGGAGAAGCATTTGCTCCAGAATGGCACAGAAAGCAAAGATAGGCTGTGGTGCTTAATAACCCCCCCCCCCCCACAACACACTATCTCAATTATAACCAGTTGATTAGGCTGATTCACATGAAAAATAAAAGACAAAAGTTGACATGCATGCTGTCTGCCTCCTCTTTTTTATATTATAAAAATGTCTTTGAGGAAGCATCCATCACAATGATGCAAAGGGTCAAAATTCATGCCTTATGTTCAAAATCTCTATTAAGCAAGATGAAGATTCTTCTTCTTGTAGATATTATTAATGGCGCTGTCAACATCCCCAGGAAAAGCCACTCCTAGAATCCTTAAAATATGCAGGTAGCTAGAGGCTTAAAGTGGACACACAGATTTTCAACTCAGTATTTAGATTCAAACTTATTCAAAAATACTAGGCTTACATTTTCTTTTTCTTAGTTCAATCTCCACACACACATACTTTCTAAATTCCTAATGACAAAGAATATGTGAATTTCGTTTATGAAAACTACCCTTGCCAGATTTGTTTAAAAACCTCATTTTTCCTTTCCTCTCTATGCTGCAGTGCATGACTAGAGAGCATTTTAAAAGCCTGGAAGGTTATAAGGGAAAAAGCACAAGAGGGAAATCAGCTTTTGCTATAAACACAAAAACAAGCACATACGCACAGATACACACACACACACACACACACACACTTTCCTCTGGCTCCAGCTCTATAAAAATATTAAATCAACTAACTCACATGTAATAACAAAGCAAATTGCATTTAAGGCCATAAATTCTGAATAGCAATTTGCAAAAAAACATAAGATATAAAAGTATTCAAGAAAAGATATAGAAATAAGATTTCTTTGGGAAAATATTCAGATTTGAATAAGTTTTTAATCTTTGCAATCTGATGAAGATATTTTCCCAATTCAGAAAAACAAAGATTACTGCATATTTAGGAATCTAGCAATGTGATGCATTTGCATCTTTTAAGGTATTTTACATTAATCTTTCACTATTAATATATAACGAAGATGGTAATATATGGAACTTTGAGTGTGATGAATATACTTCCCCCCCAAAAAAATATAAAAATAAATCACCAGTACTACAGTAATAGTACCGTTTCCACCAAAATAAGACATCCCCTGATAATTTCTGAACATTTCTGTTCCATCGCGCAGGACTGGCCCAATGGGGTTTTAATAATGGGGTTTTTATTGGTCTTAAGTCTTCAGCCAACTTTAAATTTTCCTTTTTAAACTGGTTTTAATATTTTGTATTAATTGTTTTACTTTGGCTGTAAACCGCCCTGAGTCCTTTGGGAGAAGGGCGGTATAGAAATTTAAACAATCAATCAATCAATCAATCAATCAATCAATCAATCAATCAATAATAAATTAAATAAATAAATAAATAAATAAATAAATAAATGAATGAATGAATGAATGAATGAATGAATGAATGAATGAATGAATAATAAACCCAATCCGGCTTTTGAGCACATGGCAGTAAGGCCAAGCGCTTATTTCAGGGTTCAAAAAATATAAGACAGGGTCTTATTTTTGGGGAAACACAGTAACAAGCAAAGACAACCATTTCATCCTATAGTCATTGCTTTTATGCACATTCTGAATTATCCTCCAAGATGCAAAATAAAACAGAATTCACTCTTGAATCACAGCCTCTTATTCTCTCTCTCGACACATACACACATTCCCTATTCTTTTTAGAAACATATTTTCTGTACTATGGCCTTGTAACTTGAAGTCCAGGAACTTGTATGTATAAGTTTAAATTTCAGTTTATTTGAAGTGGACTATATTAGGCCTAAGAAAAATAACAGGTACAAAAAATATTAAAAAGGCTTTAGTTGATGAGATTGAGACAGTGATATTTGTAACAGAATTCAGGCCTAAAATTAATTATTCTAACAGCAGCTATTATGTATATAATTCCCTATGTCTTGTTTTGCTATCTCATGGTAAGAAGTTAGATTAGGAACATGCATTGTTCCTCCTTTCAGGTGGCACCTACCTTATGGAGCTATCTTTAACAATAATGACCCACAGATAAATTTATTTTTGAATATCTGACCAGATTTAGACAGTTTAATGTTGCTGCCTTTTTATTAATATACATGTAATCCTCAATTTACAATCATAATTGAGCCCAAAATTTATGTTGCTAAGTGAGACACATTGAGTTTTGCCCCATTTTACAACCTTTCTTGCCTCAGTTGTTAAATGAATCACTGCATTTGGTAAGTTAGTAACCAGGTTGTTAAGTGAATCTGGCTTCCCCATTGATTTTGCTTGTCAGGTTGCAAAAGGGGATTACCTGACATTGGGACTAGCAACGGTCATAAATATGAACCAGTTGCCAACCATCTAATTTTGATCACATGACCATTTGGATGCTGCAAAGGTTGTAACTGTGAAAAACTGTCATGTCACTTTTTTCAGTGCCACTGTAACTTTGAACAGTCACTAAATGCACTGTTGTAAGTCAAGGACTATCTGTATTAAAAGCAAAGGTTTAAACAGTCATTTGATCTGGTTTGCTTTTACCTTTACCAATTGTCTTCAATCCTTTCTGATTTGTTGAAAAATTACTATTATTACTTGCATAAATAACGGGTATTTTGATCATTCAAATAAGATTTGATAAGGATTAGTACAAATATGGGTAATCACTATAATTTGGATTAATTGATCACACTGGCTAAAGCAGTACAAATCTTATTTGTTTAGTTCTTATGTAGCCCAGTCAAGTGCCTCATTTAGTAGCTTGGCTATCACATTTTACACCAACTTCAGCTTCCAATCCAAGCACAAGGATGAGCCAATTTGGAGTTCATTTTTCGCACTGCTCCAATATCATTGCAATGGCAGAATGTTGCTTATTCACAAAATGGCTGCCATCCCCTTGGGACTACTACCCCAGTTTGTTTAGCTTTCCTTCAACTACTGGACTACATTTCCCCCAAAATTCTGTTGCCTCCCACTATTTTTATTCTTTAATGATGCCAAAGAGGCCTCAAAGGCAGTCATGGAGATAGATAATACCATGGTCCAATGCTTTTGGGCCTGCGGGATGTCCGTTCGCCACTGATTCATAACAAAAATCACAGATGGCGCTTGAAACCTAACAAGAATCAAGGGAAATGTCTGTAGATACTGCCTACAATCATCACACTGCCTACCTTTGATAGTCAGTATTTACTTCATCATGACATGCAGATGAATCAGATCTAGACAAACATATCAATACTGCGCCCTGAAGAGATATATTTTGATAAGCTATATAAATTCATGGAACGGACTATAAAATGATATGACTACCAGAGGACCATGCCTCTGAATATCGTCTACTAGGGAAGGAGGGCACAATTTCAGCTATATTCTACATGTGATCTTCCCATGGACCCCTATCTGGTCACTGTGGAAACAGAATATTTTGTGTGGATTCAATACAGATTTTCTAATCTCCATAAGCACTTATTACTCAGCAAATTTTCAGAGCAAATTCTCTGCTTTTATCA
The DNA here is from genome assembly GCF_028640845.1 of Ahaetulla prasina. Taxonomy (NCBI): domain Eukaryota; kingdom Metazoa; phylum Chordata; class Lepidosauria; order Squamata; family Colubridae; genus Ahaetulla; species Ahaetulla prasina. Next base: position 224,245,087 of record NC_080539.1, on the reverse strand, counting down.
AAAAATGGTTTTGCAAATGAGAGCAAATGAGGCTTTAGATAAGGCAATGTTTTATACCTGTAATCTATATCAGAAGTAATGATTTCTAGAAGATACATTAGAATTTTCCAAGAAAAGAATTACTCAGCAAATCTAAAAAATACTGGTCAAAAATATACAACAGTAATGCTATTAAAACAAATGTGATTTGTTTAAAAAAAACAATTGAGCTCAATTTGTTCTAGAGCAAGCACTGATTTTTATTCCTGGAAACTTGACGGTTTTATAATGTTCTGTAATTGCCTATTTCCAATTCATATGAAGCACATATACATAGTCTAAATTAAAAACTCCCCATTTCAATATAAAATGATTGTTTCAAGTATAGGACTGCAGTATGCTTCGGTTTTGACCCTTTCCAGAGTGTTCCAATATAGAAATAGAGCTATATGCAACTTGGAACATTTCTACAAAATGTTCCCATTTCATACCCAAAATAGTTGTTTTGCGTTGTTCAATGGGGTGTTTAAACCTTGAAACCAGAACATGCACATGTGGGAACAAGGGTTGTTTGTGTGAATGAAAAAGCAGACATCCTGGCATAAGCTTCCCTCTTTCATGGATGCATCATGATGTTAGACATATATATATATACCAAAAGCATAATTTATGTTGTGATGCTCATTTTGTCATTCTGATAAAATTGTAGGATTCTGTGGGTGCCTCTGCTTGAAACAGTTCAAAATTGAAATGCTTTGGATACCAATATTTTTCAACAACCAGAATTTATAAGTTGGTTTCCATTCTAATGAATAGTTTCTTCAAATTTAGAGAAGACTAAGAATGCTCAAATCGAAGACTTCGTCTCAAATAACTTCCTTGTGTGTGGAGAACTTCTCAGCACCTCTCCAATTATCCTTTAACTTGTAAATTGCTATGGTATCAAAGAAGTATTTAAGAACTCATTTATCATCTACATACATAAAAGTCAGCATTGACTAGGATCTTTTCAGGTGCACCATCTGTGAGTTTTTGAGGGATTTAGCAGTTTGGAATATATAATTAATTAACAAATAAATATTGTGCGAAGCTACTCTGGAAGAAGATATTTTAGGCAAAAGCAACATGTAGGGGTACTTAAATAATAAAAGTATTTTAAAAATTAATCTCATTTGGTAATAAGAAAATATTCAGTTTTTATTCAAAACTTAAATATTATGAGTAAGAAAATGGATCCCATTATGTAAGTGTATCATGTACAATCTCCTATATAAAATGATTATCTCAATCTCTTTTCAAGTGAATGCAAATTATGACCATTTTATTCAATAACCTTTGTTGTGGCCTAGATAAAGGGAATATAGTCCTCTCAGAATAATTTGATATCTTCAATCAATGAGGGGTTTGGGAGAAAGGCCATTCCTCTGCAACAGTTCTACTCCTTCCTGAATAGGTAGTTTCGGAGTAGTTGAATTTCAGGCTACTGTTTTATGGGTGCCACAGGTCTCAGAGCTCTCTCCCTGCAATTTAACCTTGGTATGAAATTAATGGGAGAGGTCATCTGTTAGTTTGGGATGAGGTCTCTTTAATACAATGATGATAACTGGTTGTACTTCCGAAACCTGGGCTGATGTGGAGATAGCCTCACATAGTATAGAGGCTATGAGGGACTGGATGGTACAAAATAAACTAAAAGAAAAGATGGAGGTAAGATTCATCTGAATCATGCTGGTTCTTCTATTGGTCTTGGATGGGATCACACACCTTCCAAAGGAGGTCTGGAGGTTCTTTTGGACCACAACTAATGATTAGCCGGCAGGTAGAATCTCTAGTCAGGGAGTCATTACCCAGCTTCAACTAAGGCCTTGGCAATACTTACTTATGTTTTTGTCCTCATGATGCAAGACAATTGGTTTAGAATCTGTTTACCTGGAGGCAGGTAAAGGTAGGCTTCAGTTCGATGCTACCAGGTTTGTGGACACTACATTAGTTATCATTAGGTTTCAAAGTGCTGGTTTTATAAAGTTCTACATGGTTGTACTTCTTGGATTTGAATGGTGTGTTCTGCATGGGAAGGGGTGTTTCAGATCTGCCTCTTCTAAGAGATGGGTGGGGTGGAAATCTTGAAGGCGTGCCTTCTCAGTGGCCAGCCTGTCTATGTGATAATATCTATACCCTCACTGTCATCTTTTAGGACGTCTGTAAAGATGGTTTTCTTCTTCCAGTTATTTGGCATTTAAATTGCTTATTTTCTTGATCATTCTCAGTGATGATGGGTAATAAGGTGCAATTTAGGTTTGGAAATTTACCAGATTTCATGAAATTGTTTAGTTTTATAGCCCTTAATTCTGTTTGTAGCTTTTATAACTGTGAATCAGCTAGAGTGGTTTGAATATGGCAAGATATAAATTTTATAACAGTCATAATAGCGCGTGAGAAGACCTCTGGAGACATATGTAAATAGTTTTATTTTTTGTTTGGTGTCACATATATAGACATTAAACAATATGACAAAACCATTAACAAAGAGACCCAAAGAACAAGCCACATTGCATTTGACTTCAGAAAGAGCAAATGTTTTTGTGCATGTGATAAAATATGCATTAATTACACATATGGTTTACATTTTGTTTTCCTGGAATTCATCCAAGGACATTTCTATTAGCTCTACTGTTCCTCAGCTGAGCATCTTAGGGAAAATGCAGCATCACAGAAAATGCTGCAATACTTTACATTTGGGAACAGGACTAATACTATAAAAAGGCTACATTTGGCCCCTATTTAATCTTTCTAAAACATAATAACTACAAATGACTTAAAAATTTAAAACAGCAAAGGTTTTTTAACCTGAAAGGAGGCATCTTAAAAGGATAGCTACTTAGTGTTTGGGACAAGACTTGCCTGCCGTTTTCAACAAGAGATGCAATGTACATTGGCTCTAATGAAATAGACTGGGTCAATCAATGTATTATTCAAGACTAGCAATGTATCGCTTTCTCCATATGCCCCTTCACCATTTATGGAACAGATGAGAGTAACTACAAGTTAAAATAATAAGCCTTCATGGTCTTTGTTTCCAGCATCTTATATTGGGATTATCTACAAATTATCTTTATACTGCATGCATCAATTTTTCCCCCTTATTAAAAGTAGTGATGGGAAGGCTCATTGGGATTTGCAATGTAATGTTTTGTCCTATCACATTAGCCCTGATCCAGAACAAGCTTCTCCTTGTGCTTGTAATTTGCACTATTAAAAAAAGCTCCCTTTGTTTCTTCAAAGCTGGGCCTTATGATAGCTATGAAATGCTAGAAGACTTGGTAAATGACCAGTGAGAAATCACGTATGTACACCATTTTGAAATAGTAGCAGTAAAACTTTAAATTATGTTTATTCCAAATATAAATTTAGAAGAAATTATGCTACTTCCGAACAAATAACTCCCTCTTTGTAACAATTCTTTTCTTGAAGACAAGAGAAAAGGAAAAGGGTTTTTTTCCAGACAACCTGCCAATTATAGTGAATAGTTTCTGAAAGAGAACATTTAGTTTCTTTACAGCAGCCACAGTATCAAGAACTGTAGGTCCAAGGTTACAAAATCAAATAATCTCAAGTAGAACATTTCCAAGGATAGTTTGTTCTATAAGTAGAGGTGTACATGAGACACTCAATTTACTATCCAATACTATGCATTTGTCTTTGGAAGTAAGCATTGCTGAGCTCACTGAAGTCTGTTATTACCAGAGTCTAAATGGTTGGTTCACTTTGGAAGTCCTTCAATAAGCACGCAGAAAGTCTCCATTTTAAATTTAAAATTAGAATTTAATTTATTCAGCTAGTGGTTATGGTTTCAGCACCAGGCTACAGTCTAGGAGACTTTTGAGTTCTCATTCTGATTTAGGCATGAAAGCCATCTGGGTTACTCTGGGACCAGTTACTCTATCTCAGCCCAACCCACCTCAACAGGGTTGTTATGGTGGGGAAAATAGAAGGAGGAAAAGAGTTTTATGTATGTTCACTGCCTTATTTTTAAAAATAATAAAGGACAAATAAAAAATAAATAATCTAGTCTGCTGACTCTAAAACAATGAATAAGTAACTTTCATTTTCAAAATAGGGTTAAACATTTATATAACAGTTGAACTCAAACACAATTTGAACTATTATCCTTAATGATGCTTTTTATTTTAAGAAATACGTTGTTGTAAGGGAAGGTTTATATGGCTATAGGTCAACATTTCTTCATCATGGCAACTTCTAGGTACATGGATCTAAGTTTCAGAGTTACTGCAACCACACAGAAATTATGGAGAATTCTGAGTACTGAACTGGACACAGCTGAAAATGGCTATGATTTGGAACACTGCTTTAGATCAAACTAAACTTGATTAAATTAACACAGGAGCCTAAACAAAATTATGCTGGAACACAGCTTGCTTCCAGGTTTTATAAAGGCACAGCCTGGTTGAAGACAGACAATGAAATAGTTTGATGATTAATTTAAGTACAGTCTTCTTTTCTCTTTCGGTACTATTTAGATTGTACCAGTGCTACCCAATGATCTTTCACTAGTACATTATCTTACCTTTGCCATCTGTGCTTGAACACCAGTGGCTTTCAGGGCAGATACGGCTTTCTGAGCTGCAGCTGGACTATCGAAGTCCACAAAACCATAACCTAAAATTTAAAAGAATTTTATTTAATAAGAAATGTTCACTTTTCATTCTACTTAAAGGCACAGAATTGGAGGCATATTACAATATATGAATATGTTATTTTGTTCTCATAATGATCTCATTAGAAATTACAGAGAAGGATTTATTGAATGCCATTCAGCAAATGTCATGCCTGAATGGAAGATCTAAAGCTGATTCTCCCACATCCTAGTTTTCTTAGAAACTTGTAAGTAATCATTCAGGCCTTAAATTTATTTCACCTTCACAGTCTTCTGAATGGTGCACGTATATGATTCTATAAAAACATACCATTGATGAAATTCCTTCAGCCTGTTTTTGAGAAATATTTTCCTGGTACCACAATGTATACCCAATGTTATTATCCATCTAGAAACTGTTATATTCAGGATTGATAAAATAATGATGCACTGAACTACGGATCAAATAGTAGTGGTCTAATTCCTCCGGTTTCTGATAAATTTATCAGCAAACAGAAAAGCTCCATATTACATTATGTTTTTGGAGTATAAGACACACTTCCCCCGTCCCCCCATAACAGGGTGGAAATTTGGGTGCGTCTTATACACCGAATGTAGCTCTGCCCACCCACCGGCCCCCACCCTTTGGCCTCTGCCTCCCAGCAATTTACCTCCTTGCAGCAAACAGCCCGATTCAGCTTCAGTACAGCCTGATTAGCAAAAGCAGTTGATTGTCGGTTGGATCGCCTTCCCAACCCTCAGCTGTTTCATGCTGCAGGGATCGCCACTGCCTATTGCTCCGCGGGCCTCCGCTGCTTGCTGCAAAGAGGCAAATTGCTGGGAGGCAGATTTTTTTTCTTGTGTTAATAAGGCTGTGCTGAAAATGAAAATGAAACTAAAGCAGGCTGTTTGCTGTAAGGAGGCAAATTGTTGGGAGGCAGACACAGATTTTTTTTCCTGGTTTTCCTCCCCAAAAAAAGTAGATGCGCCTTATAGTCCGGAGTGTCTTATACTCTGAAAATATGGTAAGTTGAATCACTATGACTACTCTTTGGAAGCCTTACTAGCCTTAATTTTGGTCAAGCCAAAGCCAAGATAGGGCAGAAAATAATAGATACAGAAAGCTAGGAAGCTCAATCCTGTGGGCCAGTAGTGGTGTACCTGGATGCTTAGCCCTTTAACCTTAATTCAGCCAGGTAATTGAGGCAGATTGATATATCCAATTATAAACTGACCATGATATTGGCACAATTTAATGTTTTGCCTGCAGCTATCTTGAGAAAGAGGCATAAGAAAATTCTTTTTCATAAATGGCTTTGCATGTGGAAGGGTCATGTTGAAACCACTGCCCAGTTTCTTCTATAGTCTCCATTTTATAAGAATATTTGTACATGCTATTTGACATAGGTAGTTTCAAATTATCCAGGCCATCCAGATTGATTTTAACTCAGGTATTTCTCTCATCAAATTGCTATAGTCTCTATAAAAATTGCTAAATACTATTATATTACCTGCAAACAATGTAACGGAATAATTGCACAATTACGTGTGAGAGCAGACTACCCTAGTATTTTATATTCATGGTTTTATTACTCTGTATTTTAGCTTATTTAACTGTAACTAATCATTCATAGTCTATTGTCAGTATTTTTGTTGCATTAACATAAACATTAATTCAAATGGATTAAGATAAAAGATTCCTTTTAGGTTTAATTATTTAGCTTACTTATTGATTTTACAGGTTTATAATTTTTATAATGTTTATTATTTTATGTTCCATTTTATTACTGCAGTCATAGCTGCATAGGCCCCTTATTGTATCATAATACATTTCACTTTGCTATTTAGTGGTCACTGACCAAAATAAAAGTTTCTTCTTCTCAATCATTACTGGGTCTGTCTGTTGGGTTTTCTTATGAAAGCTTTAAATTAGCTTCCCTATGACACCAAAATATAAGATTTCTATTTACTGTCAACTTAATATCAGTTTCTCACCCTAGTTATGAAAATAATATTAAACCAATATTATAACCAAATCTGCTTTGGTAATAAGGAAAAAGAATGCTTAAAGTTAAGAAAATCAAAAGGTAAAACCCAGCATGCATAAGAAAGAAATAAAGTATAATGTGAATAATGTAAGTAACTGAATATGTTGTTCGGTTTAACAAAAGTATAGTTTATTCCTTTTTATGCTATAGTTTATTAAGGCACATTAATCACATAAACCTTTAAAAGAAAGCAAGCACAGTCATTCTATAAATCTAGTCATATGTGCTAGTTTAATAATCTGTATTAAAGGGTATTAAATTAGCAAAAGAATAACAGTAAACTAATCCTGGTATGTTCATAACAGTAATCTCAGATTTAGTTCAAGGGTGCTTATACCTTAGTTTGTGGGATGACAGAATCAGAACTGCCTATGAAATAGTTTCTGAATACCAATCTTACTATAAATCACTAATGTAAGCTACAACCAAATGAAAAGTTAATTTGAAAATGGCATCACATTGTTAAAAACTTGATAGACTTGAGATGTCTCTCTGGATGCCATTGTTTATTTATTGCAGCATACTCCATTCACGACAGAATATTAATAATCACTCACATTTACTCTATGCACAGCTACTCTTCAGTCTCCATTTTATGAGTATATACTCTTTCATTACTCATCCAGTGAATGTGCTATTGACATTTCGTAAGCTGAAATGGTGACATCTCCTCCTCCTGAAGAAAATTGCTGAAATTTATTTATACTAAGTTCCTTGTCCTGCTGGGCACTGCAATATCATGACAAAAAACTACATGTGCATCTTCACAAGATAAAGCACAAATTGGGCAAAGTGGAAGACTGAATAAAATTGATTAAAATCTGAACAAGAAATTCAATACATTTAATGGGGAGATGACATCTGGACCACATGTATACAAAATTAAATGACTTTACCACCACTGATATGTGGCAGTGATACTAAAAATATTTGGGATTTCCTGTATTCATATTTAAGAAAATGATCTTCAGGACTCTAAGATAAGAGCTGGGAAGCATTCAAACTGAATTAAATAAAATACTACAAGCTGGGAGAAAGAATATGTATTGCTATTCATCAATAATATTAATTTTTCATAATTTAAATCCAGCCCCCCCCCCGAGTTTAATTTTTCATATACCATGTTTAATGGGCTTATAGTTTATTGAGGTAGTAAATGTGGTAGAGAGAGTTCAAAAACTTTTCTAACAGTACAAGGTTAATTTGAAATAAAAGGTACAAATAAAAAAACATGGTGTGTTTTAATTACAAACTGCCCTTAAATATGAAAACTGTCAATATCCAAAATGTAATTTTATCAATATGTACAAAAACAGGTGAATATACAATGACTTTATAGATAGAGCCCCTCTGAAATTGGATCAAGGGATTGCCGCTTGGAGTTTTACGGTCTATAACTATTCATTGTGTGAGAAAGAGAATAATTTTTTTGCTGAAATCCATGCTCCCCCTCTAAATTTACACTCCCTTTGTATTCTTGAGGGATCCTCTAGATTATAGGTAATCCCTGATTTACAAGAGTTTATTTAGTGACAATTCAAAGTTACAATGGCACTGAAAAAGTGACTTTATCATTTTTCACACTTACAACCATTGCAGGCTCCCCATGGTCATGTGATCAAAATTCAGATGCTTGGCCACTGTCTCATGTTTATGACTGCTGCAGTATCCTGAGGTCATGTGATCACTGACAAGCAAAGTCAATGGGGAAACCCTATTTACTTAAAAACTGTGTTATTAACTGTGATGATTCATTTAACTGTGTCAAGAAAGGTCATAAAATGGGGCAAAATCCACTTAACAATTGTCTCACTTAGCAACAAAAATGTTGGGCTCAACCAGTGGTGAAATCCAAAAAATTTTCCTACCAGTTCTCTGGGCATGGCTTGGTGGGCGTGGCTTGGTGGTAATGTGACCGGGGGCGTAGCCAACTTGACGTCACTCACGTAGCCAGGAGCTGCACATTCTGAAGCACATTCTGCCCTTCTGAAGCCCTTAACACTTTGAGTTTCCCCTCACCAGAGGGGGATGGTGCAGAAAAGGCCGCCTTCCACCCGGGCCCGCATGCCTCAGAGCGGCAGGCTCTGCGGGTCAACAGGGCCTCTCATTTTTCCCATGGTGTGGTGTATGCTTGCTACCTCTGTTTGTCTGCTTGCAAGCAGCGATCTTCTCTGCTTCTCTCGGGACACTGATGCAAGCACCATGGATGTATTACTTGTTGGGGCTGAGCAGGGAAGCCGCTGTCATGTCACTCCCCTTCACTTCCCTGAGCTGAGGCCATGTGCTTCTTCGCCGGCCTAGCCACCTGGCAAAGAGCCATGCAGCTGACAGTTGCTCAATACCCCATGGGCAGCATCACCCAGCCACCGGTGGGGATGGAGCAGCCAGCCCAGCTTGGGCTTGGGTTGGCTGGTTGGAGCAGCAGTGCTGTTGAGGCCCCCGTGCCAACATTCACCAGCGAGCACAACTTTAGTTGGGCCATTCAAACCGCCACTGCAGGACCAGCCGCCTGGTGCAAAACCTTGCAGTTTTTCTCCTCCTCAGCCGCTGAGGAGCTGGCTGACTCAGGGCTGCTCAGAAGCCGCCCCCACCACTGCCAGATGTTTGAGTGTCTCGGCTTCAGATCGCTCCCTCCCTCCCTTCTCTTTCACACACACATAAACAGAAGTTGGAGAGTTTTCTTGCTCTCGCTCTCTCTCTCTCTTTCCAAGTGCCCCATGCACAGCTCATTTGAGGAAAGGGCACGCACGGCTGGGCCCGCTTGGCTGCAGAAGGAGGCGTGGTGCAATGGGGTTGTTTTGTTCACCACGGTGCTGCTTCAGGAGGGCAGGTGGGCATCTGCAGCCAGGTGGGGAGGGAAGGTGGTGAGAGCGGCGGCAGTGGCCCCTTCCAACACAGCGCACGGAGGTGGCGGGGCAGGCGGCCCCAGCACACCTATTGCTGGGGAAGCACAGCAATCACTCGGCCGCACAACAATTGCGGCGACCTGGTCTTCGTCAAGATGAAGGGCTACCCACACTGGCCTGTCCAGGTAAGTGCTGCTGTCCAGGCCGAAAGTAAAGCGCCACGGGCTCCGTGGTGGCACGGCCAGGCCTCCTTCCCCTGGAGTGCCGGACTGAGTTCCCGGAGTTGCACCGGTGGTCAGCCAGGCTGATCTGCAAAGAGAGCAGGCAGGTGGCCAGGTGGGAAGCCAGTGGGCTGGTTTGAAGCCCCAAACCTTGCGGAGCTGGCACAGGAGGCACATGAGCCTGGGGACTGGGGGGGGCACCCGAGGCCACAACTGGCAATGCTTACCTCTTTGAATGAGCGGGCATCGGTGAGGCGTCTAAGTGAGCGGGGGTTGCCAAAGCGAGTAGCTGGGCCATATGGCAAAGGGAACTTATATAGAGTGGGGTGGGTGGGCTGGAAGCATCGAGCGAGCCAGAAGCGCTGAGAGCGAGACAGAAGTGGTGAGTGGGCTGGTGGGCCACCAGGGATGATTGCTACTGGTTTGGCAAACCGATGCCAATCATCACTACCAATTCACCCAAACCAGTCTGAACCGGTAGGGCTCAACTGTGGTTGTAAGTCAAGGGCTACCTGTAATATTGGGGTGGGGGTGGGGTGGTAGGAACTGCAATGAAAAGGAAGACTAGAGAAAAACAATGATGCCATCCACACAACATTCAACAAGGAAATTGCAGGGGATCCCTAACTCTTGCCAAGAGTTTCTTCCTACAAAAAATATCAACCCTTTAGCTATATGTAATTAATTAATATTAAATAAGAATGCATATTTAAGATATTTTTTAAAAATAATCTAGGTATTGAATTTGATTTTAATAAATACCCTGTTTCCCCCAAAATAAGACTTCCCCTGATAATAAGCAAAATTGGGCTTTTGAGCGCATGGCAATAAGGCCAAGTGCTTATTTCAGGGTTCAAAAAAATATAAGACGGGGTCTTATTTTTGGAGAAACACAGTATTTGATTTGACTGATTTATGGATTGGGTGGAAAACAGTAACTTTTTCACCCAAACCTGTTACTGATCTTATTTTGGTTATACTAGTCTAGAAAATAACCTAGTTTAAGTTTTGACGACCAGGTGCTACCCTTTTATATTTGATAAGTCTAAATATGCTATTTTCAATATAGTTGAGAATTGCTTGCTGTTTTGAAGAGGTATCTTAATTCTCAGATTAGATAGGCAAACAGAGGAAAAGTGGAATATTTATTAGATTAAGACATTTGAACTTAAAGAGCATCTTGACTATGATTATACTGTGTTGATTGTGATGAGTAATAGATTACAATTACAAAAATTAACACAAGGCTACAATTTCATTTCTGATGTGCAATATGAAACAAGGCACAGCTGAATAACTTCTTTAATAAGGGAAGTGATATTTGACAAATGTTCTGTCTTGATTCTTCCTAATTTATTATTTTCATTTTCCCCTCTAAAGCAGTGAGCAGAGGAAAAAAAATCTACCTCCTGCTTGTTGCAATGGTCTCAGGGCTCAGCATATCCTGAGTTCAAAAAAACTCAGAACTTGGGAAGGCCAAGCAGGAGAAGAGGTATATCTCAAGTAGTTCCAGAGGTCCTGGGGACCAGAATGATCCTTAGTCGACTCAGTCCATCATAAAAAGGACATTTAGATTCATATAAACTTACACCTTTCAATGCTAGTTCTATCCCACTGCTCAAAAAAGGGTACCATTTTTTAAAAAGAATAATTAATAAATTATGTGTAATCATTTAGAAAACTAGAATATGCTGTGCAGAAAAATTATGGAGGGGAGAGAAATAGTAAATATGTACAACTATGTAATCCTACGCATATCTACTCAAAAATAGGTTCTAATGAATTTAGTGGTGCTTATTCCTAGGTATGTTGGTATAGGATTGTAGTTAATTTAAGCATCTTCTTTTTATTTCTATGCACATATTTCAACAAATACTTGTAACGTTAACCATGAATCAAGAACAAAAATATAATATGGAAAAATACAAGTTTTAGATTAATAGGTCTCTTGAGGTTAAAATCCACTTGCATACTATGGAAAAACTGACCGGGCTGAATTTTCCCTTGATTAGAAAGCATTCATCTGCTTTTAGATGAATGAAAAACCCAGTATGTGAGGGTTTGGTATTGTATTCTATCTTACTACTCATTTTGTGAGGAAGTGATCTAATCATAATCACAGAGAATGCTGAAGGTCACCAAACCAAATTAATGTACTCAGTGTCTCAGAGAAAGAAGTTTATTATTTTTCCTACCTATAATTATGCCAGTGAAAATGAAACCCTTTCACCCTCTCTCCATTATATTCCAAACGAACAGAACACAAACACAATTAGGGGACTGGAACATGCAATTAAGAACTACTTAACACTCACCCATTCTAATTAATAAAGCCAATTTACACAATGTGTAATCTTTCTGGATACTTTGTACAGTCAAATGGTACTCATCTCAGCAGGCAAGGAAAATTCATGTTCAAACTCTCCATTCTTTTCGGAAACAGAGGCTCAATGCCACACAGTGGTACGCCTGTTAAGTCTGTCTGGAGTCATCGTAAGCATCCATGTGGGTTTTAGTATTTTTTTAAAAAATATTTATCTATTGGCCTTATAGACCAATTTTTGCTGACGCTTAGCAGCTTTGTAAATAAGATCAAAACAATATGTAAGAAAGATAAAATAACCAGAGAATCAATCATTGGAATACCCTAAAACTTAGCAATTTTAGGGGCATATGGTTCTTGGGGAGAATGTCACTTCAGAGAAGGAGAACAACAACCAAAAAGGTTTGCCTTTGTGACCCTTGTCGATGACAATATCTGAGAGATAAAACCCAAAGCGTGTGTTGCAATTGTGCTAAGGAGAAATGGTTCAATGTAATGCAAAACTACCATATATTAAAAAGGGGGGGAAATATAACTGATTTTTAAAATCAAAGTCGAAAAAGGAATTAAGAATGAACATACCTTTGCATTTGTTTGTTGTTTTATCCAAAATAGCTTTCGTAGATACAATTTTCCCATATCTAAAAATTTTAAAAACAAACCAGAAGTTACCTTACAAAGTCTAAGCGATCAAGTGAAGCTGCAATACTGTCATGTAATTTTACACTTGTAAAAAAAACAAACATTTACTCAACCTTTAACCTACAACAAAGGACAGCATTGATTCTGTTGCTAGTTCTCCCAACTTGAGTAAAGATTAAAGCTTTGTGCTCAATGTCTACAGAAAAATCAGTTTTATTACAGATCGTGCTGAGTTGATCTACTCAGCAAACTTTTCTTTAATAGAAAATTGATAAATCCTTGTTACAACTCCCTGATACAACTTAATTCTGCATCAGTATTTAATTAGTCAAACATGCATTTAATGTAATTCAAGTCACCACCAATGGCAGCAGCATCTGTCCATAACATCCCGTTCTAGGAAGATCAAACCAGCTAAGTAACAAAACAGACTCCCAGGAACAGAAGTTCACAACATCTACGATCTTTCCATAATACAGGGAACAACATAGACACATAATAGGTGAAACTGCTTTGGGCCTAAAATAATTTTGTCCTTAAATTGCAACTATGGCATGCAAAAGACTTCTCAGATTTTTCACATATGATATTGCTTTGTGCTTCAAAGAATGACAGCCAGATCTGTTTTCTACCTACGAAAGAATTTGCACGTCTCACTAAAATGGGGAAACTTTTGATAACAAAGGAGTTATTGTATTTCAAAAGATGAAGGATAAAGAAATATTTAGATGCTGTCTGTCATGTAAAGAAAGCACCTTCCATTAAAAGCTGCTTTAAATCTGAAATAAACAGAATGAATATAGGCAGAATACAGTAATCAAACAGATAAAATGGCTGTATTTATTTGATAAAATTCCCACCTTTCCTCCAATGGCCAGCCTAGGGCTTCCTCCTTGACGTTTTCAACCTCACCACCATGCACTACCAACTCTCAATGTGAATCCAAAGTAATTTCAACATTCACTTTAAGTATAGCAAAGTTGTTGTATATTTCATTCCAGCAGAATTTCCCAAATAACATGAACTGTCTTCAAGCCTAGTACAACCAGGCGGCTTGTAACGATTCTTGCAGTGCTGACCAGATCTATTTTATATTAAAATAAATTGCATCTCAAGGCACACTCTGCTCGTGCTTGCAGATACTGTTGTTTGCTGCAAGATTTGTTTTCATTAGGCTATGGAAGGAAAGCTGCATTTTAATTTTTAGGCATAGTAGAACTAAAATTTCCTCTTTGTTCCCAGATAACCATATAGTCAAACACTATGTGAACCTCACATATAAACTCCTCTGTACCAGAAGTGGGTTTCAGCAGGTTCTGACCAGTTACGGAGAACAGGTAGAGGAAATTTTGAGTAGTTCGGAGAACTGGTAAATAGCATCTCTGACTGGCCCTGCCCCCATCTATTCTCTGCCTCCCAAATCCTAGCTGATCATGAGGAAATGGGGATTTTGCAGTAACCTTCCCCTGGAGTGGAGAGGGAATGGAGATTTTACAGTATCCTTCCCTGCCACACCCACCAAACCACACTCACAGAACCGGTAGTAAAAATTTTTTGAAACCCACCACTGTTCTGTACTATACACTGTATATAGCAGAGTTCCCCAACTTTCTGTCTTTGCGGGCTAGAGAGGGAGAGGAACAGGGGATGTTTCCCCATGAGTGGCAGGCAAGCGCGCACATACACGCTCACCCACTGCTCGCGCAAGTGGGAATGTACACATGCTCTCCCACCACTTCTGTGAGCCAGTTCCAAACGGCTCAAGGCCCAGTAACGGACTGTGGCCCATGGATTGGGGACCCATGATATATAGGACTGAGCTGCCAAAGTTAAAGTTGTGGTTATGACTTTTAAAGCCTTAAGTAGTTTAAGTGCAAGTTATTTGAAGGACCATAGATATCTTCCTTCAGCCCTCCATTCTCAGGGTTATCCCTGCCAATGAGCGATCCCTAACATTACTAAGAGAGAGAAGAGAGAATTTACTTCAGGCCTTATAAACTATCCAGAGGTTTTTGAATTGTCCAGAACAGGGGTGAAATCCATTAGGTTCTAACTGATTCTGGAGAACCGGTAGCAGAAATTTTGAGTAGTTCTGAGAACTGGCAAATACCAACTCTGGCTGGCCCCAGAGTGGGGTGGGAATGGAGATTTTGCAGTATCTTCCCCCTTCAAGCCATGCCCACAGAACCGGTAGGGAAAATGTTTGAATTTTACCCCTGGTCCAGATGTTCCAGTCTTCCTTTTATGTAAATATATTTTTTTTTAACCATGGGAAACATTCAAGTTACTATTCTGTAATTGTCATATGCTGTGCTTGGTCATTGTTTTTATAAATCATTTATTATCTTGCCTGATTCAAAGCAAAATTGAACAGCCTTCCCCCAACAAAAGGGAAACACCACCTGAATCTCCTGTTTACAACTCTGTCCTTTCAGCAGTCCCAAAAAAGGATCCACGCTTGTTTGCACTCTCATTCAGGTGACTCTGAGGATATAGATTAATTCCCAAGTGGCCTTAATGACCCTGAGTGCTAACGACAGGCTGACTGCAAACAATATAAATTCTTCCATTCTCCATCAGTTAGTTAGAACTGAAGAAGCTTTTGATGAAAAGCAAAATGTTTTCAAACAGACCAAACCAAGAAAGTCCAGTTGCCTTTTGAAAAAAAGCACCTTTGGGACAACCATGACCTGGCTGATTGAGAAACTCCATAGGCATTTACTCTAACCTGACTTTATCAAGTTTCATACAGCTGACAAGTCAGTCATTGCTAAAAAAAACCAACAACCCTGGTAACTGATGTTATCTGCAGTATCGTTGCTTGTAGTAGTTCCAAGCAAACTCTTCAATGATGTTTTTTTTATCACACAGCTTGCAACCCAGTCTTTGTGATGATTCATCCTCACATATCTACCTATCTTTCTCCACCCACAGTCTTTCTCTCATATCTGGATTAAGTCAAAGAATGGGAATAATTCTTTACTGATGTTAAATGGACACTATAAGGACCTCCTTTTTAGCTCTCCTTTTTTTTATCATGTTTATTTTAATCATGTAGTTTCTTCTTTCACTTTTTTAACCACTACTGTAGTTTTTCAAGATTTCTATGGCTTCCTGGGACTAGCTTAATGAAATGAGAAGCAGAGCACTTATTATTCGCATAAGCAGAAACCCCTGGATGACCACTCTGAGTGGTTTCATGAGAAGCCAGTAAAGCCTTGAGGAACTCCTGTATTGCTTTTTCAATATATTTTATTTATTTTTATTAATTTATTTATTTACACACACACACACACAAGCTCAAAGAGGTCTCCAAAGAAGCTAATTAGAAAGTCCAATGAAGGAGCTAGAGCAGGGGTGTCCAAAGTTTTTTTGGTGAGGGCCAAATACAGAAAAATAAGCAAAGGCCCGGGCCACACCATTGAACGGGGGGGGGAGTAAATTTTTGGTACCAGTTCTGTGGGCGTGGCTTATTTTGGGGTGTGGCTTGGTGGTCATGTGACTGGTGGGCGTGGCTAACTGCTCATGTGACTGAGTGGATGTGGCTATGGGCATAGAAACTACTCAGAGGGCTAAAAAAAGTAATTTTTGACCAGTCCTCACACTTATGACCATCCTCACATTTATGCCCATTGCAGCATTTTTAACAACCATATCACTCATTTCACAACTGCTTCTCTTCACCACGGTTACAAGATAGGGTGCAAAATGTAAAGATAGTTGTAGGTGTGAGGACCAGTCAAAAGTGTGAGGACAGGTCAAAAATAACTTTTTCAGCCCTCTGAGTAGTCCTTATGCACAAAATGCTGCAACAGGCATAAATGATGACCAGTCATAAGTGTGAGGACTGGTCAAAAGTGTGAGAACCTGTCAGAAATCACTTTTTTCAGCCGTCTGGGTAGTCCCTATGCACAGTTTAGGCTTAAGTATACGAAAGTTTGGTGGTTGAGACACGAAGGACTTCACAGAGATGGCTATCAGTCATTCTGGATCTCAGTCTGAAAACCTGGGACATTACAATACAGATGTCAGTCTACTAAAAAGCAACAATATGTGGATATCATCTTCATTTAAGGGGGGAAAATGTTTCATATTCATTCATCTTGGCCAGGGGTGTCCAAACTTGGTCTCTTTAAGACTTGTGGACTTCAACTCCCAGAGTCCCTCAGCCAGCAAAGCTGGCTGAGGAACTCTGGGAATTGAAGTCCACAAGTCTTAAAGAGACCAGGTTTGGACACCCCTGATCTTGGCTTTTGTTTTGTATTTGGTATGAACTTGAAACTCCCTTCGTTATTCCCTGCCCAAGGGGTGGAGGCGCGAGGAGCCTCGTCAGGCGGCCCGAGGAAGGTGAGGGTAGAACTGCTGGGGTCGGGCACGGCCAGCAGCCTCTTTCCCGCTCGCCGCCACCTCCTCCGCCCCCTCCCTTCGTTATTCCCTGCCCAAGGGGTGGAGGTGCGAGGAGCCTCGTCAGGCGGCCCGAGGAAGGTGAGGGTAGAACTGCTGGGGTCGGGCACAGCCAGCAGCCTCTTTCCCGCTCGCCGCCGCCTCCTCCACCCCCTCCCTTCATTATTCCCCGCCCATGGGGAGGAGCCGCGAGCCTCGCAGTGAACCACCGGGCAAGCACCGGGAGGCGGCCGAAAAGGGCCATATTCAGTTATACTTTCAAAATTTGCTGCGGGCCAATAAAAACTGACCTGCGGGCCGCAGTTGGCCCGCGGGCCGTAGTTTGGACACCCCTGAGCTAGAGGATTTAGGTCACTTTAGGCCAGACTGAGTTAATAAACTGGAGATAGACAGGAAGAAGAGGTGTGTTTAAGCAAATTTCAACTCAGTCTCTGGCCAGTCACATGAGGATAACTCGTTCAATGGACTCTCTGAGCAACGCAAGGGAGAAATATATATATATTTCAGAAAGGACTATAGCAGAGGTGTCAAACTTCACTGAGGGACGCATAAGGGTTGTGTTTGACCTTGAGGGGCTGGGGTGGGCGTGGCCAGCTCAACATCACTCAGGTCAGGGGCGCCTGTGGCAGCCCGAGTGCTCCATTTTCAGCTGCAATGGCCTCCTGCAACCCTCTGCCAGTGAAAACAAAGCTAGGGAGGGCCACATGCAGCCCTCCCGAGCTCCATTTTCACTGTCAGAGGCACCGTGGGCCAGTCCTTTGCTGTTTCCAGGGCGGCCTGTGGACCAGATCTAAGCACCCCGTGGGCTGAATCTGGCCCCTGGGCCAGGAGTTTGACACTCCTGGACTATAGCAACTACAGTTGACCCTCAAGTCATGACCATAATTGAGCCCAAAATTTCTCTTGCTAAGTGAGATATTTGTTAAGTGAATCTTGCCCCATTTTACAACCTTTCTTGTCACAGTTGTTACATGAATCACTGAAGTTGTTATGTTAGTAACAGGTTGTTAAGTGAATCTGTCTTTCTCACTGACTTACCATGTCAGGTCACAAAAAGTGAACACATGACCCCGGGTCATAAATATGAACCAGTCACCAAGCACTTGAATTTTTATCATGTGACCATGGGAGTGCTGCAATGGTCGTAAAGTGTGAAAAACCATGTCACTTTTTTTCAGTGTCTTCGTAATTTTGAACAGTCACTAAAACGAACTGTTGTAAGTAGAGGACGACCTGTATAACACTCTGCTCCTGGAGGCTGATGGAAATTTTTCTTAACATAACGATTACACTCAATATAAAGATTATTTCTCTCTCAAAACATTTCAAATAACTTGTCCACATCACCCAAAGAGCACAAGCTAAAATCTATCCAAATATGACTAAATGGAAACCTAACATCATCCTTCTTAGATTCTGTCATAACAATGATATTCAAGTTGGAATTAACTGGAACAATTGTATCTGCAAATATCATTTAAACCACGCCAAGTAAGCCTTTAAAGGTTTATCTGGATGTCTGATCCTAAACAGATTTTATTTTATTTTTTGCCACTAGAAAAAGCTCTGCTGAAGGCAATGTGCACTGCAGCTTATTGGAGATACTGGATTATTTAGCACTTCAGGTAGTCGTCGACTTATGGCTACAATTGAGGCCAGAATTTATGTTGCTAAATTAGAAATTTGTTAAGTGAGCCTTGTTCCATTTTACGACTTTCCTTGCCACATTTGTTAAGTGAATCTCTGCAGTTGTCAAGTTAGTAAAACGGTTGTTAAGTGAATCTGGCTTCTCCATTGATTTTGCTGGTAAGGAAGTTGCAAAGGGGGATCACGTGACCTGGGGCACTAAATCCGTCATCTGAATGTAACTCACGTGACCATTGGGGCTGCTACAATGGTCGTAAGTGTGAAAGATGGTTGTAAGTCACTTTTTTCAGTGCCGTTGTAACTTCAAATGGTCACTAAATGAACTATTGCTAAGTCGAGGACTACTTGCGTTAGAAATTCATCCTGTGTCTCCAAATTGAATCCTACCTGAGTCTAATGAAGATGAGGATGATCACCATATGTTTATTTTGTTATTTCACAGCCTTCAAAGGTACAGTGCCTTAATTTACTTTCACAGTTAGATGATAGTATTTTTGTCATTAATCTAGAATCATTTCAGTAGTTCAACAATGTTTTAGATACTCAGTAGAACTACAATCTACAACTGTGGGAAATAGTCCCAAGGACAATAGAAAGGCCAAACTATGATCAGACTGTGGTTACAGAACCAATTGTAATCTATCCCATTCCTCCAATCATTATACCAGGGGTGCTTAAATCTGGCCTACGGGGCTGGCCTGGAAATAGGAAAGGACCAGTCCGCAGTGCCTCTGGCAGCCAAAACGGCACATGGAGGGGCCACGTACGCCCCTCCATGCCCCGTTTTGGCCAGCAAAGTGCTGCAGGAGGCTGTCCAGGCCGAAAACGGGGCATGGGGGGATGCGCACAGCCTCCCCGTGCCTTGTTTTGGCTGGCAGGGTGCTGTAGGAGGCGTCCGTCCCGCTTCTCCCCCCCCCAGCCGGCCCATGGAGAATTACAATGCTGATACGACCCTTGAAGAAATCCAGGTTTGACACCCCTGCTCTATACCAATACAGGAAACAAATCACAACCCAACATTGGTCTAGCTAATGCCAATGATAAGGTCAGGACTGACTCACTGGAATATTCTATGACACAATTTTTAGTAAGTCCCACCCCAAAACTGAGGTCATAACACATGGAACTCTCCATCATAAATGAGATCGGTGCATGCCAAAAGAGTGATACAGCTTTTCTTCTAATGCCTTCCTAACTATATCCTTGGGCAGACCCAGATTTCAAAATTATCAGGCAATGTCACCTCTATTTCTAGAAAGGAAAGAACACAGTTCCTTTGAGGCATATATGTGAGCGATGCTGACCGAATACTGAACAGAAACGCTGCAAGCAGGTTCAAGAGAAAAGAGAAACTCTCTTTTTGTTCCTGTGGTGCTCTGCCTAAAGCCATGGTTTTGCTACCTCCTCCTGATCCTCACAGGACTTCTTTATCCATTGGAAAGAGTGCAGGTAGTTCTCGACTTATAACCAGTCACTTAGTTACCAAAATTATGACAGATCTTCAAAAGGTACTTACGACCGGTTCTGAAATTCTGATGGATGCCACCCCGACAGTCACGTAATTACATTTCAGGCGCCTGGCAGCCAGTCCACATTTAACTTTAATTGCAATTACCTGCGGTCATGTGATGGTGATTTAGAATATTTTTGCCTAAAACTGGCATTTACTTCTGTTTTTTTGTCAAAAACGCCTCATAGTGATCAAAGGGCTTGCTTAACAACTGTGAATTCACTTAAGGACCATGGCGATTCATTTAACAACCATCACAAAAAAGTCTAAAATCAGTTTTTTCACATGACAACCCATTCCAAGACCATTGTAACTTACAACCTTATACTCAGTCATAAGTCAAGGACTACCTGTATTTATTTTACTGTTAAGAGGATAGGTACCAATGTCACAGGAGAGCACATGAAATCAAAGTAATGGACCAATATAAAAGAATGCACACTTAAGCATCGTAAAGACTTTCAATTCTTCCTACTAAAAGCCTTTAATTCCACAAGTATATATTTAATAAAATATGAATTACACACACACACACACACGTATACCATGTTTCCCCGAAAATACGACATGTCCTAAAAAAACAGGCCAAGCCTGATTTTTGGGGTGGGCGTAAATATACATCCTCCCCTGAAAATAAGCCCTAGTGAAGGGGTAGGCATGGCCAGCACAGCAGGCAGCCCTTCCTTTCCCCAGTCACCTCTGGGTTTCTCAGCCCTTTAATCCGATCACTTGAGCTGCTCAGGCCACCATTCACGAAACAGGTGATTCACGGGTGCTGCTCAGGCCGCTTCTTCCAGCAAGCGCAGCCACTTTTGCAGCCAATTGTGGCTGCAAAAGAAGCCGGAGGCCAAGCAACGCACCCCACATTCCTCGCACCCTGCTTACCTAATGATGACAGTCACAGCAGGCAATTCTGTCCACAGAACAGCTGCCTCATGGGTGCCGCTCTAGCCGGCGCCTTCAGCAAGCACGGCCACTTTTGCCATCGATTATGCTCACTTCTGCAGCAGGAGGCCAAGCGATGCGCCCCATGTGCCTTGTGCCGGCCTTCCAAAGGGTACTATAGTAGCAGCTATCCACAATTTTTTAACCTTTATTTTGTCCTGACCCACGTGGCCCAGTACGGTCGGACAAAATAAGGGTTAAAAAATTGTGGCTAGCTGCTGCTACAGTACCCTTCAAAATCCTGGTGTGAGGCGCGAGTCTCCTGCTGCAGAAGTGGCTGTGCCCGAGGAGCGCTTTTGGGAGAGAAGGCAAAGGGAAGTAATTGCTTGCAAACTTCCGTCCCGCTCCCGCCTCTCTGCCGGGTGGCCTTCGGCAGCCCCAGACGCCCAAAGTCCACACGGCTCCCTTTTCCACAGTGCCCGGCTCTTTTTTGAGGGCGTGGCAGGTGGGGTGTGGGAGAAGCGAGATGCTTGGAGTGAGACAGGGCTCACTCCTCTTGCAATCTTCTTCTCCCTCCCCCCTCGCTGAGAATGGCAGGGCTTCCTGCCCCTGCCCAAACTGAATACAATTTGGGGGTGGCAGGTGGGGAGGGGTGGGCCCAGGGAGATGCGAGAAACCCTGCCATGCCCGATGAGGTGGGGAGAAGAGACGGCAAGAGGGGCCCTGTCACACTCCAAGTGTCTCGTTTCTCCCTCGCCCCACCTGCCACCCCGCTTGACAAAGAAACGGAGGGGAAGGGAAGAAGCCAGGCTGCTGTTACGGTACAATTGGGGTGCGTGGAGCTATCTTACCTGTCTTGCAGCTCTGTCGCATGTCTTGCCATTGTCTGCAGGCAAACATGTTGTAGGATTGAAAAAAAAAACCTCACAAGTTCGAGAAGTTTGATTGAACTTGCGAGAAGTTTTTTTTTTACCTTACAACGTGTTTGCCTGCAGACAATGGCGAGACACGGGATGGAGCTGCAAGGCAGGTAAGACGCGCGTCTCGCATTTCCCCAGACCCTGGCAATGGGGGGAGAAGAGACGGCAAGAGGAACGAACCCCGACTTGCTCCACATGTCCTGCTTCTTCCCCACCCCACATGCCACCCCCCTTGATAAAGAGCTTGGTGCTGTGGAAAAGGGAGCCGGGTAGGCGCCGGCTTTGTCCATCTGGGGTTGCCGGGGATTGCCCGGTGGAGAGATGGGAGCGGGGCAGGAGTTTGCAGACGAGGGGGATGGATGGATGGGAGGTGGGCAAGGGCCAAAAAACTCTGGGGAGATTTCCACCTTTAGTTGCCCCAGCGAACAGCTGATGAGTGGCTGTGCTCCGCTGCCACAGCAGGCCATGAGGAGGCCATGCTCGCTGCCTCCTGCACCCCCCAAATAATAAGGACACCCCCCGATAAGAAGGCCAAGCCCTTATTTCAGGGTTTAAAAAAATATAAGACATATTAGACTGATTTTCGGGAAAACATGGTGTGTGTGTGTGTGTGTGTGTGTGTAATGAAAAGAAGTATCAATTGCTTTGCGAAGACAATTTAAAAGGAGATATTGTTCTATTCAGTCCAATCGGGATATATTTATTATTAGAACCAACTGAACAAATTCACATCACCATTGATATCCTAACTACCATTTTGTTCTGATAAGTTCAGAGCTTGATTCAAAACAGACATTTAAAAATATCACGTACATATTATTGATGTTGTGTTTACCTAGTAATTATACAAATAATTTTTGTATACTGAAAAGAAGGTTTTTAAAATATTCTTTTAGTGGCAGGAAACTGCATCCTTTAGGCCCACAGGCTACACAGCAAGAGTGTATAGGGCCCTAGAAGGAGGTCATTTGTCCAGACATACAACTGGCTATTGAGAAATTAAACATCTGCAACATCTGCCTGCCTCCCTCTTCTGACTTAATTTCAAAGCATGATTTTACCATTACTTATATGTACTGATCACCAACTACAGAATAAAGCAATTGATACAATAATGTTACAATTACTTATAACATTATAATACAAAATAAGGAACCTCTAAATTAAAACATCTACCACAAAGAATATTTGCAAATGCTGTACTGGCTGATTCTAATCTGTCATCTCATAGTTATTGTTTACAAATAAATTTTTCTCTCCCCAATTATAAATAATTGACAGTTCTTTAAGGCATATTATAATTGTATTCCTGCCATAGTTTGTATAAATTACAATGATTTTGACAAAGCATATTTCATTATTCTCATCCACATTGTTTGGATTTGTTCTTCACTGTAATCTGCCATAATACTTGCTGCCTTAATGATAGGTTGCACTGCATCTCTCTTTTTTTTAAAAAAATGGCTTTGTAAATCTGCAGGAAGACACTCAAATTAGGTTAGAGGGCATACATGAATATTCCTATCACTAAATTTATGCACTGCATGGCAGCATATCCAATGTGAATTAGGGAAATAACATTTGAAACACTTTCCTTTAAATACAGTGCCTACACAGATTATTTGATGAGGAGACAAGTCGACACTATCAATTGTGAATGTTGATTTTTGGCATGATCTCTCCTTCAAGACAAAAATGACTTCTGGAGATTACAGGGACATTCTCATGTCAGTCCCTTGGCAACTATAAAGTAGGTTGATACTGCCTTCTTCTGGCATGGATTTTCATCTCAGTCTAGCCAAATGTTTCTCAACCATAGCAACTTTAAGGTGTGTGGACTTCAATTCCCAGAATTGTGGCCGGGGAAAACTGGGGGTTTCCCATGCAAGTTGGGGAAATCTGGGAGTTGTAGACCACATATCTTAACGTTGCTAAGGTTGAGAAACACTGGGCTAGCCAATAGTTTTGTCATAATGTTCCTTGATGGTTTACTACCCAGGCCGATTTGCTTTATTTGTGAGCCCAAGCCAAAATTGTTACAGAGTTCCAATATGCTTAACACTTAACAGAGGACAAATAATACAGACACTCGTCTTTCCCAGAAAGAATAAACTCCCAAGTAAGTATATAGCTCATTCTGTATGGAGAACCTGTGCTATTTTCAAGTTCACAGCCTTTTAAGTAACATCACTTAAACTATTTTACTGAAATTAGATCCTTTAATAACCACAGTGTTTGAGAATGCGTTCATCCTACTCAAGAAGTACAAGTCAAACTAGTTTTTCTTGATTTAAATGTGAATGGGAAATCTATGGATAAGATTCATATCTCTGCTCTGTTCTCTTCATCATAAAGGTGCTAAATAGAGTAAGACATGGACGCTATAAAGCCATTTGGGGATCTTAGATCAAAATGGAACAGCAGCAAGGTAGTTCCAGTCAGGAGTATTACAATGGTTTATTTTATTGTTATCATCCCATCCTTCTTTCTATGATCAAAAACAATATTATGAGGCAAAACTGAACCATAGCATTTCTTTCAAAGACTTCCGGTGGGCAGCTCAAATTTATATATCAAAACCACAGACATCCACTGTTTTACCACATATTCTGGTTATTTTATGGCTGATCTTCTTTGTTTAGACCAGCCAGATATTTAAACCAATGCCCACTCCTAAATTCAGGAGTGCACTAACACTAGCATGTTTTGCTGCACTTCCAACAGCTGTCTTTGAAATAAAATTCAGATAAATCCCTTATTAAAATCCTGTCTTTGTGGTGAAGTGCAGTTGAAAATACTGCACTGCTATTCCCTAAGAATGCGTGGCTACATTTTATGTCAATTTTAATACATCTCCAGGTCAAATATATATAGAGACTCTTATCATTTGAGAATTCAATATTTGCTTGAAGATTGCATTTCTTTCACAGCTTTATAAAGAAGTCAGCCAGAGCAAGAGAGAATTCCAGAGGGTGCAGAACATGATAGAATACAGTCACAATAGCCCCTCCTGTGCCATTTTAAATGTTCTGAGAAATTCACAGCTTGTTTTGAAATTCACTGGCTCTCTCGAAGCCAACTCCAAGCACATTCAGGATCAGGGGATAGGAAAACCAACTATCTTAAAGTAGACAACTAAGTAAGGTAGTCAACTTACAATCACAATTCAGCACAAAATTTATGTTGCTAAGAGAAATTTGTTAAGTGAGTTTTGCCCCATTTTACGACTTTTCTTGCTACATTTGTTAGGTGTTTCACTGCAGTTGTTAAATTAGCAACATGGTTGTTAAGTGAATCTGGCTTCCCCATTGACCTGAATTGTCCACATTCCATGAGATCACCAAATGTCATAACCGTCTGTCATTAATTGAAATCTAGTGAAATCTGTTTATCTTTGTGTGTGTGTGTGTGTGTGTGTGTGTGTGTGTGTGTGTGTATGGATAGATAGATAGATAGATATATAGGGAGGGAGGGAGGGGGGGGAAGGGATAGTCATCAAATAATAGTAGCAATAATTATATTTTGAATCTGCATCAGAAACGTGCTTTACACTTCCAGACTGTAATCTGGAAACTACTGGTCTAAACCATGATCTCGGCTGGATATGTTCCATATATCACTTGAGAATGTTCTACTAATATAAATGAAAGCTATTTTTTGAAGGAATCGGGCCAGTTTATTATTAAGTAAATTACTTAAACTTACAATCCCATCGGCATCAGCGTGATAAATTAAGATGTACTAAAACAGTATAGCTCCTAAATATTGGAACATAGTAGAAGGTCCTCTGTTCTAATTTTAGTGATTTCTCAAATATATGACTTCCAAGTACCCTTATTAGCATTCAATAATTTTTATTTAAAAATGTAAAGCTAACACTGTTTTATGAAAAGGTCATGCAAAGAATAATTCAGAAAACAGAGAAATGAAACATGGATTTTAAAAATAATTGCATATTTCAAACATTTACTAGTTTTTTTTTTTATTTATTTATTTACATTTATATCCCGCCCTTCTCCGAAGACTCAGGGCGGCTTACATTGTGTAAGGCAATAGTCTCATCCTATTTGTATATTTATATACAAAGTCAACTTATTGCCCCCCCAACAATCTGGGTCCTCATTTTACCTACCTTATAAAGGATGGAAGGCTGAGTCAACCTTGGGCCTGGTGGGACTCGAGCCTGCAGTAATTGCAAGCAGCTGTGTTTAATAACAGGCTGTCTTACAGCCTGAGCCACCCATGGCCCTTTATGAGTTTATGCTCATTATTAGACCTGGTTGGCATAGAGATTCATAGAATTATAGAAGTAAGATTCTCTTGTCTTGGCTATCAACTATTGTGCTCGGAGTAAAAATTCAAATGAAAGAATCCCAGGCAAATGGTTGTCTAGTCTCTGATTGAAAACATCTCATGATGTTTTTGCTGAGTACCGTTTTTAATTCCACTGGTGAACTCTTATTATTAAGAAATGTTTTGTAACATTCAATCAGAATCAGCCTCCTGCAATTTAAATCTAATATTCTGTGTACTACACTCTTGAATGAGAATAGATCTTGACATCCTTAAATGGTTTTTTTCAGGAATCTATACAATGATATAACACCGTCTCTTTCAGTCTTCTCTTTTCAAGGCTAAACATATGCAGCTCTTTCTCTTTACAGACTTACTTTAGTCTTTTTTTTCCCTGATCATCTACGTCCTTCTCTAAAGCAGTTACATGTTTCTGTAACCCTTCCAAAAATGCTCAGAGCTGGATGCAATACTTGGGAATTTGTTGGACAAGAGCTATGCTAATCTATGATAGTCAAACTAGATGCTTCCTGGTTTTTGAGGAGAATCTGATGGAATCAGAATTATTTTCCATAATTTGGAAATGCAGCATTTTTGTGGTGGTTGTAGCCATATCATGCTGCTGACTCATTCATTTTGCAATCATTTTCCAAAACATTTTTTATCCTCCATCCTATTTGTGCATTTGATTTTTGTTCCTTAAAATATTTGTCTTGGTTAAATTTCATTCTGTCATAATTCAGCTATTTTCCATAACCTTCTATCAAGGTTATTTTTAATTTTATTTTTGTCTTATGTAAGACATCTTAACCAATTTTGTGGCACCTGAAATTTTGGTAAGAATTCCATCTACTCATCCAAACCACTGATAAAAATAATAAGAGGATTGATCCTGGTGATTTCTATTCAATACCTCTCTCAAAGTTCTTATAATCTATTCATTCAGAAAACTCATAATTACTGCTGCACTCTTAACCTTGTGAGGAATCTACTTCTGGAAACCATCTTCCAACATCTTGAGTTTACAACAGCATCTAGGACTGCTCTCCTTAAGTGATGCAGTCACATGATGTCACTTAGACCAGGGATCTCCAACCTTGGTCCCTTTAAGACTTGTGGACTTCAGCTCCCAGAGTCCCTCAGCCAAAGCTGGCTGAGAAACTCTGGGAATTGAAGTACACAAGTCTTAAAGGGACCAAGGTTGGAGACCCCTGACTTAGACTGCATCACTTATAGGTGGGAATCATGGTCCCAATTGCCAACATAACCTGAGGACTACCTATAGAATGAATTTCTTCAAGGGAAGCATCTACTCTTTCCAGAGCAATAGAAGCTACAGCTATTAAAACTGGGTTACTACTTTAATAATTGTGGCATCCAACTATTTCACCAGCTCACTAGTATGACTTGTTTTAGAACTTCAACAATTCACTTTTTATGCTATTCCTTATTCTTGCCTCTTGCACCCGGCTCCTTCTTGCTCAGATAACAAATTCTTAGTCAATTGATCTTCTCTTTCTTCTTTAGAGAGAAGTCTGCTGTGTTCATTATTCTTTCATCTCACTTCTATATTAAAATTAACAAACAGGGACACATTTAATTATATATAAATGTTCACGTCTTTATTTTTACAAAATATTTTAGGTTCGGATTTTAGTAAAATAAATCTGATCTTTTTAAAAAAAATCACTGATTTTTATTTTCACAATTTTATAACATCATTTTAAGAGAGACCTTTTTTTATTTAAAACTGGCAGGCATTCCCAAATCCTTCTGAATTATTGAAAAACATATTCTTATGGCATATACCCTTAACAATACTCGCCATTTTATAACAAAAAGGAACACTATAAAAAATAAAATGAAAAATAAATTCAACATTTTAGGAAAAGAAAATGAATTTTAAAATGTAAGTAACATATTTGATTTCCCCTAAATTTGGACAATGCAGGTAAAAATATGTATATAAAGCAATCAATGCCGAGTAAAAATTTCCCGTGAAAGTAATAATTTAAGAGATCCTTAAGAATGTCATGTATACTGCAGGTAACTGCAGTTCAATGACATTTTAACTTTTGACCACATGTCTAGAGGCTATTCACTTACATTTTAATGCTGAAACTGCCTGGAATAATAGCTAATTGCAACTGCATACAACAGTCTAGTATTTATATTGTTTCTAGAAAACCCTCTGAGTTCCAAGCAACTAAAATGAAAAACACTTTGAGCAATTTTAACTCACTCTCTTCTATATATGCTTCTGTATGCTGCTTTATCTATGTGTATCTGCAAGATCTTATCTTAAAAATGTGGAAGTTAGCATAATCTACATAGTTTATTATTTGTGTTCTTGGTTTCTTCATGTTCAGGTAAGACAAGATTCAGCGCAAGCTGAAAGCCCTTGTATTTTCTGAGACTTCCTAATCCAATGACAATTATTTGAGCTGAGGCAAATTTTATGTGGATTGGTATTTGTTTTATTTCTGCTGACTATGGATTTGCTGCTTCTAAACTTTTTGCTGTTGGTTTGAAATTCAATGAACTATCAATATGACCTTGCGGCCATCAGTTTTGGCAAAGTGCACATGTTCTTCTTGGCTATGTTCCCTGTAAATGAAACTTACAAAACCAAGTTTCACCACATGAAAAAAGCATATTGATATTGTCAAACTACAGTCTGTCTGTCTGGTCTGTCTGGTCTGTCTGTCTGTCTGTCTATCCATCCATCCATCCAGAAAATAAGTAAAAGTGCCACCAAAAAGACTTGAATTAGTCAGGGATGGAGCACATGTTTATTCTCAAATGTCACAAAATTCGCAGCATCTGCTCAGAACAGAGAACCCTGGAAGAATAATCTGCGAGACTTATTAGCCATGGCTAATAAGTGGCAATAGTCAATAATTTGCACCAGAGCACATTAATAAATGTATTGTTATTCGAGTTAGCATCCAGAAAACCAAAGAGGCTTTGAGTTGATTTATTTTTATTAGAAAGGAGGAATCAGGGATTCATATTACATTACAATTATTCTGCAAGCTATAAATTGCCTTAAATTTAAGATTAGCATCTTAAGGCCTGCTTTTTGGTATTCCAGTAAAAGCTATGAAACTGGCAAATATTTTTTAAAAAGCCTTTTCCTTGACTAGATCCATATTTGTAGAATATTCTCCTTATTAAAATGAGAATTTTCCACCTTCTATCGACTTTTAAGTTTTTAAGGAAACATTTCTTCCAATAAGCATTCTCTTATTGTCAATACACTTCCACTATGTTTACCTATCTTCTTTTTCTAATGATATGTGGGGTGAATGGTGTTTTTAAAAATTTACCTAAGCGTTCTGTATTTATAAATCAGCTTTGTTAGGTATTTTACCTTACAAACACTGAACAAATGCCTTGTTTTGGCATTCTTCTTTATAAGGGTTTCAATCAGCTTAAGCTCCTCTACTATTGTGATGCTAACTAGATGTCAAGAAGAAACAAGCTTCCCTCTTGATGATAAATATTAGAGCTCTACAGCAATACAGCTTCAATGCAGAGAAATAGTAATTTGGAGAGTGTATACATCTCCTTACATCAAAAGGAACCTTTCAGAGAAAAATTGCATCTTTCAGGAGATGCCGATCACCTTTCCCCTTTCCATTCTGGCCCCTGCTCAGTGATATAAAAATCATTTTCAAATTCAAAAATTCCAATTCTAATCTAAGTCTACCATTATCTAGGTTGCAAAAATCTGCTTGCCTCTGGTAGAGTAGCAAACAGTTTTCTGTTTCCTGCTATCTAATGCTGAGATTTTTGTAGCCCAAATATGCTAGCCTTACTCAAGTCTTTCCCTAATCCTCCCACATCTCTTTTACAAAAGTAAATTTACCGAAGAATCTTTCAATTAATGAATTAATTATTGCAAATAAATGACAGAATGTACATAAACATTCTGCATAACCCAGATGATAAGAAATAAAAAAATGAACAATTCTGAAAACATGATGTTTCTGTACAAAAAGGGTTAAGAGGAAATAAATTAAGAAGGAATATCATATAAATTCTCCTCTTCCAGTCTAAAGACACTAACTCCCTAATAAGACATGTGACGGCTGGCTAGGCCTAGCATCAGAAAATCATTCAGATGTGAAGCAATACACCAGCATTTAGGTCAGACTGCAGCTTTTCCTGCCTGCTCCAAAGATCGGAAATCCTGGGTGGGGAGAAACAGGGAGGTAACTTGGCAAGGTCAGCAATTCTGGCAAAAATAATTCTGTAGGTTTGCGTTTATTTAAAAAAAAAAAAACTTTTGAAAATTATCTTTTCCCTCTTACCATTTTAAAACACTACCGAGTTGCCAAAAAACAGAGCCCCGTATTTATTAAAGGGACAAAGAGCAACTTATCAAGACAAGGCAAAACAGATTTTAATCTGTCTTTTGACAAGAACACACTCTGTGCTTGAGCAACAAAAATCAAGCTTCAGGTAAATGCAGAAATCTGTCTTACACCGAATCAGATCATTAAATCATCCTGCTACTATTGTTTACTTTGAGCAACAGAGAAGATTTCCAGAGAGACCAGAGTTAGCCGATGCTGTAGTTGCAAAATACATGCTGCGACACTGAGCTTTGTCCCACTTGCATTTTCTTTTGAACTTTAAATAGTAATGACCTCGGAATTTTTATGTACAAAAAAATATCCCGTAATATACTTTCTATCCCTGCCAAGTTCCGATTCTCCTACCTACTACAAAGAAAGGGACATTCCTGTCATTCAACTCCCTCCAATAAACCCTACCTACTGGAAACAATGGCCAACTTGCCCAAGAATTATGCATATTGTGGTTCAACTGATCCGAAGATCAACTAATGGGATATGGGTACCTTAGAACATGGATAGTCATTTGTTCATTGCATTTCTGTGTTGCAGAGACAGCAAATCTCTCGTGATTTACAAATCAAATCAGACCATCTTCTCCTGAACAAAGCCTTCTGAAAGTCAAAGATATATAGGCCCGTTACCCTATAAGGCTTTAAAATCACCATCATGCATATACTTGGGAAATCTACAAGCGTCAACAAATTAGCATTAAACAGCGTTACGATAGTTCAATTAGCGACCGTTCTAAGTTACGACATAACACCCTCCCCCAAAGTACTTATAACACAGTCCTGAAGTTACGAACGTTGTAGCACCACAGCAGTCATTTACCCTTACAAATGACCGCAGAGGCACTGCAACATTTGCCCTGTCTATTTCCCCCATCCCTGTCAAGTCTCCATAGATACTGGGCCTGTGGATACTCATCTTGCAAAGATCTAGAGAGCCTTTGGTTTCTTGGCCTGCTTTGGTGCTTCAGGCCTTTGGTGTGTAAGTACTGCAAGCTCATGCCAGATCAGTAGCACGAGAACTCAACTACTGATCGCACGATACTTTAGGCCTCTGTTATCTGCAAATGGGGGGGGGAGCATAAGATATCTCAGTGGGCTGGGGGAGACCTTGGGAGGTCATAAGCACTAGGGCCCACCCACCCCGGCCTTCCCAACCCTGAGATACCTCGTGCACTTAACCCACACACTCGATTAGTGAATTAGCAATTAGCGAATGTGTGGGTAAATGCAGGGAGCGATCACATTCAATTTACATGATTAACTTCTATGAATCCTCAGGTTACGAATATAATTGGCAGGCTTAATTACATTCATAACTCGAGGATTAGCTATATTGAAAACTGTGCCCAAGAGTGTTTCTGGTTGTTGCATTTTGTACTAATTGCAATGAAGGTAGTCTTCAATACAGCCTCAGGTGGTGCACACTGGAACCATCCAATCTGTAGGAAATTTTATTTATTTATTATATTTCTTACCGGATCTTTATTACTATGTAAGTAATATTCCTGCCTGTTCCTATTCTCCTTGCAACAACATCCTGGTGAGGTGAGTTGGGCTGAGATAGAATGACTGGCCCAAGGTCACCCAGCCTGTTTTCATACCTAAGGCGGATCAAGAACTCAGTTTCCTAGTTTCCTGATCAGCATCTTAACCTCTACACCAAATTGGCTCATCAACATCAAACAAATGAGGGCATAAGTGATAAAGCATCAGATGAATCTAAGGAAAGGCACCCTTGTCTATGGCTTTTATCTGCTGAATTCCATCCCAAATTATGAGGCTGCTATTTTGGGAAAAGGGTAATAATTTTCATAGATAGTAGAAGAGCTATCCATCTACCATGTGGTTGCAGGACAAACCATCACTCCATCTTGCTCAATCTCAGCAGATTTTCTTCTACCCAGACCCTTGCAGCCTCCTGACATTGAGTCAAGTTCTCTGTAACATTCCCTTTGCAGTCCCAAATGTGATGCCCAGGACTGCAGGAACAGGTGTAACGAATTGTCCATCCTCTTATGTAACAAGTCAGCCTAGCACCTAGTGTCACATCATCTTTGCTGGTCACTGTCAATTTGCCTCCCACCCTCATATTCCTTCAAATGGCCCAATCTCATGTCCAAACCGTGAGATGTAGCACCTGCCCTCCATTCATCCCCTCAATTAAATTAATATATATATATATCCAGCTAATCTTGGTTGCTTTGCCAGCCACCAAAATATATTACTAGTCCCTAAGCAGAATCCATCTATCAGCACTCCCTGCAACCCAAAAAACCCCAAGCCCTCGTTTTTCCTTTCACAAAGGTTAACTTTCATTCTCACTTCTGAATGGAGTTGGAGCTCTCACAATCTCTCCAATAGCAATAGCACTTAGACTTTTTTTAAAAATAATTTTTATTTCCATTTTCCAACATCATATTTATGTACAAACTATTATCCATCATTAATCATTAATTTTTATTTATTACTGATTCAGGCCTGCCCGACTGCCACTTCCTTTCTTCACAACCTCCCTCTCTACCCTCTACCACTTTCACATCCTTCATCTCCTTCACTTTACTACTTCCTCTCCTCCTTCTCCACTCCTCCCTTCTTCCACCCTATCTAACCTTCTTATTCCCCTCCTCCTTCTCTACTCTTTCCTACCTACTTTCTTCCCTCCTTCTGCTCCTCTCTCCTTTTCTTTCTGAAATGGCAGCCGAGCATCCACAATATCATTTTAAATTTTAATTTCATATCCTCAAAAATTACTGTACATTAATAATCAATCCATGTATCATTTCCCCCCCCTTCCCCCCCAGACTTCCCAGAGCAAATACCGGGTATTATGACCAACAATCACAAGCTAAAGTATACAAAATATACATAACCTCCCACCTTTAAAAATTTAAAACTTTAGATCCCCTCACAATAAAAATAAAGAGATAGGAAAGAATAATAAAAAGAAAAAAAGAAAAGAAGCAATACCAACTTCACATATTACTTCTTCTTACAGCCAGTTTTAAAATTAATCCATCTTCTCAAATTCAATTTTTCCCCCACTTGTATATTCCTTCAAATTTCATAAGTCCGTTTCTCAAATTACAGTCCATCTTCTCGAACTCAAATTTTCATCACTTATATATTTCTTCAATTGCCATAACATTTAATGTCCGTTCTTCTTACAGTCCATTTTAAAAATTAGTCCATCTTCTAAAATTCAAATTTAGACTTAGACTTATATACCATTTCCTAGTGCTTTATAGCCCTCACTAAGCGGTTTGCGGAGTCAGCATATTGCCCCCCGCAATCTGGGATCTTCCCACCTTGGAAGGATGGAAAGCCAAGTCAACCTTGAGCTGCTGAGAAACTTCTGGCAGTGGGCAATAAGTTAACCTGCAATACTGCATTCTAACCACTGCAACACCATGGCTCTTCAATCATGTTACACCTCACTCTCTTTCTCTTTTTTGTTTCTAATGCTTTGCTTCATGAAGTTTGTTTTATTTATTTTATTAGCCACCCAACTCCTTTCTTCTCTGCAGTCACAGTTTGCCCAACCTCCTTTCAAAAGGACTCCTAGCCTCCATCATATCTATATTTGGGTATCGCAGTCAAATTCCAATGGCTACGATGAAACAATTTATTGTTCACTGAATTAAATATCTAGATTATCAATTTTCGTATCTCCTGTTTAAAAACAATTAAGTTTATATGTTCAACTACATTCTTCCAATCGAAGACAATATATGTACTCTTTTTCACTTCTGCCATTTACTGCTAGACAATAAAGTAAGAAAAGCATCAGCACTATAAAATCAGTGCTAATATTTAATATAAGGAAAAAATACACTAAATTAACCTAAATGTAAAAGAAATAACATGTGGCAAGACTGTGATAAATATTAATATAAACAATACAGGTAGTCCTTGACATATGACAATTGGGACCGGAATTTCCATAATTTGAAGCAGTCATGACATGGCCAGACCTGATTTTATAAACATTTTTGCCACAACTGTTAAGCGAATTATTGTGGTTGTTAAACAAGTCACATGGTCATTAACTCAATGTGTCTTCCCCAATTGATTCTGCTCATAAGAAGCATGCTGGGAAGATTGCAAATCACTATTACATAATTGCAAGATGCTGCAACTATCATAAAGGCAAAGCCAGTTGCCAAGTGCCAGGATTGCAATCACATGACCCACGGGGTGGTGTAACAGTCATAACTTCTAGAATGGACTGTGGGTCACTATTTCTGAGGTTGTCATAACTTCAAACCATCAATAAACAGATGACCATAAGTCAAGGACTATCTTTAAAGAGTACTATACTTAAAAAACAATAGATAAAGAAATATCCTATTAATGCACATTGAAAATGAAACAAATTACCAGGGCTCCGTTATTTTTTTTTCTTTTAATCTTTGTTATTGGTTTCGGAGATCTAGAAAGCTTCCCCCTACCCACCCTCCATCAACCTATCTTTTCCACTCACCCTGATAGAGACCACAAGATTGCATCCTAAAGTTTACATGATTTCCATTCAATAGTCATACTATGAACAATACTACTCTATAATTAGAGATACTTTGTTTTTTAATGCTGTTCTTTTGTTTATCATAAAAGTTGCTCTTGTGCTTATAGATTTGAAATACCATGCAAGAAAAATTATGTCTATTTTCATATGACATACATTTCTACTTAATTTCTGTTAGTTCTTCTCTAATTAGAAATCAATGATGTGAGATGGAATTTAGTACTTAACACTAAGTACAAAATACAATTTTAGAAATGCAGTACATTGATGCTAGCTAGTGCAACTAAATTTATGAAACATACCACTATTAATGGGGAATTGTCAGGCGCAAAGAATCAGGGCTATGCATTAAGTTCCACAGTTAAGCTGATTTATTACTCATGCCTATACACAAGAATTTAGTCAACTAACAGTCAGCATTAAATAAGTGCTAGTTACAAGTTAATGGAATTCAAGAGGTCCTGAACCTGGATCACTTATGGGAATGGAAGGACTCGAGGCTGATTCCTCTCTTGACCCCACCCCCAGGCTCTGTCTCTCCTTCTATAGGAATTGGGTTTTCTTCTCCTATCTACAAACTCCAATTAAGGAACTCTCCAGGATAACCATGTGCAAAACACAGAAAATATGAAATATTTTGAGTTCAAGATAATCTTCCCCAACTATTATGAAAAAGGTTAACTATAATACTGAGTTATTTTGAGCTTGGAAAACTTCCAGAATGGCTGGAATGACCCATTTCAAAATTTGAAACAATTGTTTTCAACTTCAAAACAGAGTATTTTGAGAAGGTCTGGTGGGAATGGGAATGTAGGAGGAGAAAGCAAAAGAAATGCCTGGTATATGAGCAGATGTCAGCTGGTATTTGATGTTTGCCCACTATCAGAAAAGTGAAGAGATGGAATACAAACATGAAGGAACCAAATAGACGTATATGAAAGCATATACTACCATATATTTAGTATTTTAAGCTATTTCAAATACAGGCATAAAAAATTATGTTCAATAATTTTATAAAATGTTATAAAACGTGTTTGATCATAAAATTTCTCCTTTTCTATTTTTTAAAAAACTAAGTCCTTTGGCCAATAGAGAATATTTTTCAAATATTTATAATGTACATGAAATATTTGCAATATAGGAAGCACAAATTAATTGCATACTTTAAAAATTACTACTGTAATTACACTATTTTTATTTCATTTAATAATTTCAAAAATTCATATCTCTTGTCTACATTTGAATTTGTTTCTCTAGGATAAGAATGCCATGGGATTACTAAGAACACTGAATTATATGTTTACATTGTATTATTATGAAAATGTATGGGTGGAGGAAATAAAAAAAATAGTGTAACTATTAAAGATGTTATGTTTTAAATCCTGCATTCTTCTCTTTATAAAATTATGCAGATAAAAACACAAATGAGAACAAAATGGGAATGAAAGACAAAGCATTTACAATATAGAAAGAAAGGATTGAAATATTAAGTGATATAAAGAAAAAAGCCTTTTCGATACAGCAGGAGAAATTAATGCCAATCCCAAATAAGGAAACAACAAACTGTTGCGAATATAGAGAAAGAAAAGGCTGGCACACCTAAATAAAAATCTTTATTAGGCCTTGATTTTTTACTCCTTTAAAAAAAAGGAAAAGATTTAAATTACTGAAATCCCTGATTATTTTATCCTTGTCATGTAGGTTTAAAATAAAAATAAAAACCAAACCAGCTGCCACAAGCAGAACAAGAATCTTCGCATTTGATTGAAGTATTTCATCTCCTATAGCTGTACTGCCGAATTCTCACTAAAGTAAGACTGCAACCAACTGCTGCAAATATACAACTAGCTAATTAGAAGAAGGAACTTGAGGGCTCCATCCCCTTTTCTCCAAATAGGGAGTCCCACTATAAGCTAAGAATCCATCAGTTTCAGACGGTCTCCTCTTTAATTCTCCTTTGGTTCTCCCACTGGAGGAAAAATTGTAGTAAACCCCACCATCATCTCATCTAGGGGACTCTGCTGGTTCTGGCTTATAACACATTAGATGATGCAAATACACCCACGCGCTTAATGATGGGGGCTCACTTGCTATGAACCTGGGAAGATGCCAAAGTAATTTCAGTTGAAAGAACAGTTAAGATGCTCTGCTGTATCCTATTGACCAATATAATTATTTATAATTAGTCAGCCAAGACTTCAAAGTAAGCACTTCAATGTAAGTTGCATCACTGAATAAATGTTCTACTTAAAATCATTAATCGAGATCAAAATTGATTCCAGACAAAATGGAAATATTTAAATCATAAAAGGAAAGTATTTCTTGGCTAATTAAATTGATCTTTCCCCCACTTCCTATGACTAGAAGGCAGATAATAGCTTTTTTCCTTTTATGACTAGTAGTACCACCGCCATTGTTACAACACTGAAGGCATTAAGATGTTTTCAATTTAAAAGATAAATATAAACACAGTAGCAAATTTCAGGAAGTCTTTGAAATACTGCTTCTTCATATCAGTGGTGTCTGCTTGCGTTCAATGTTAAGCCAAATTCTTTTGGAATTCTGGTTTTTATATGAATCTGCAACATGCAGACAAATTGCTCAATCTCTCTTTCTTGATTCTTCAGTTCCTCTCCTTGATCCCTCCCTGCCAGAGGATGTAACTAACTACCATTAGTGGCTCTGTGTTCTCTTTGCAAACTTGGAATATCATTCTCTAACTAAAACAGATTCAGAAGCCAAGAATGAACATATTTTAGAATCTAAGTCAGAGGTCTTCAAACTTGGCAGCTTTAAGACTTGTGGACTTCAACTCCCAGAATTATCCAGCCAGTGTTGCTGGCTGGAGAATTCTGGGAGTTGAAGTCCACAAGTCTTAAAGCTGCCAAGTTTGAAGACCTCTGATCTAGGTATTCAGAAAAGGAACAAGTAACATTCTGTTTTACACATATTGCAATGATGAATGGAACCTTACAAGGTTGTTGGCTTCATCCATTCACACAAAGAATCAAGCAACATACAGCAGCCTGATGCTTAGGGCAAGTTATAAGTAAATATGGCTATTGTTCTGAAATGGATACTGTACACCAAAATATCATCATATCATGCAATAGACTGTCCTGTTCATTCCTATTCAAGGACTAAATGAAATGGAATGAATTGATTGAAATAGTGTATGCATACAATATAATAAAACTTTGATTTTTAAAAGGTAGTTAGGGGAAGTGATGGCCATTAAATTCCATCACTTTGCGTAATCTGTATACATGCACACAACTGGTTTAGTTTGCAGTAAAATACCAATTCAATGGACGAATCCTTGATTTGGTAAACATTATTAAGTAAGAAAAAAAAATCTATAGTACCAAAAATCTGTGAAGCTGCAGTTCATTAAACCAAGAGTACAGTACGGTAGAACATGCACATCACCCAGTTACAGTAGTATATAGCTTTTACATTTTCTTAAATTCATATACATTAACCCAGTCTT
Organism: Ahaetulla prasina; assembly: GCF_028640845.1. NCBI lineage: Eukaryota > Metazoa > Chordata > Lepidosauria > Squamata > Colubridae > Ahaetulla > Ahaetulla prasina. The sequence continues at coordinate 224,206,328 of NC_080539.1, read as the reverse complement.
TCCACTGGTCCTTTCATTTTGAAAGAACCCAGTGGGCTACAGTGGTAATAATTTTATCAGCACAAAGCAGCCATGTAAGCCAGTTTAATAGCTTCATGGTATTAATAAGAACAATATTTTAATAAAGGGATGATTTAAGAGGAGCATTCAATGGTTTAGACTATTTTCTAAAGTACCAGAAATAATTTTAAAAATCCTTTATCTTGGAGCATCTCGTATCAAGAAACTTTCCTTTTCACCAGATATAAGTAAATTACACAGGAGAAAAGACTAGAGAAAAGTTTGTGGGGTTGTTGTTGTTTTTTTGTTGTTGTTATTGTTTTTGGTGGTTCTAGCAGTTTCAAATCCTTACAGAATTCAGCTTTGCTCTATAACAGTAGTCACCAACCAGTGGTCCATGAGAAAATTTTGGTGGGTCAGCAGTGCACCCAGGTACAGGAGCTGCTCCGGGATGAGCAATGGCCAGTCCTATGACTAGAGCTCTGGAATATGGGACTGGGGGGGGGGAGAGAAAGAGAGAGACACAGAGAGAATCAGATAGAGAATGAGAGAGAGAAGAAAGGGGGAGAGAAATGAGAAAGAGGGTGAGAGAGAGAGAGAAAGAGAGACACAAAATGAAAGAGAATCAAAGAGAGAGAGTCAGAATGAGAGAGAGAGGGAGTGGGGAGAGAGAGAGAAAGGGAGAAAGGGAGAAGGAGAATGTCTGAAGGACTCTATCCCATCACTGGGAGTCCAAGCGCTTCAGCAAGCAGCACACTGGATTCGTATTAGTGGTCCATAGGATTTAAAATTATGAATTTGATGGTCGCTGAGGTCCAAAAGGTTGTGGACCCCTGCTCTATAACATCTGTACATATGGTATAGATGAGGTACAAAATAAGACTGCCACAAAAAGAACTATTTATATAGTTCCTAAGCCTAATTATATACCATATTCTAATAGGATTTTGTATAATTTAATTTTTTTTTAAAAAGAACCTGATTGTATGAAAAAATATGAAAAGAAATACAACCAATTTAGTACTGAATCTCCAAATCATACTACAGGCCTAACCTTTTCCTCTAAAAAAGGAAGAGAAAGAACTGGATGTCCGAATGCAAAACTAAACAAATGTCTTCATTTCCCAACATATGGCCACTAACTGAAAACAGAGCTTTATTCCTCTAAATTATTTTAGAATCTTTCTAATAGTCTCTGAAAACATCTGCTCTCCCTGGTGACTCCAAATGTCTCTTCCAATCTGGCAGAAAAAATGCAGGTGGAAGGGTAGTTATAGGGGCCAGGTGGACACAGGTAAGAAATGGAAGAAATCCAAAGACAAAACAAGCTGGCAACAAGAAACATTTTTTTCCATCAAAAATACGCTTCCACATGAATCTGTTAAATAAAATACATAAAGTTGTACCTAGGAAACCTACCATACTTTTAGGAGTGTAAGGCGTATTTCCCCCCCCCCCCCAAAAGAGGGTGGAAATATTGGTGCATCTTATACACTAAATACAGCCATTTTTGGCCTCCTGAAACCCCGCCCCGTGCATCCCGTTTTCACCAAAAACAGGCCCATTTCCCACAAAAATAGAATGTGCAAAGGGTTTGGGAGGCTATAAACATTTCTTTATTGTTTTCCTCTTCAAAATGTTGATGCATCTTATACTCAGGTGCGTTTTATAATCCGAAAAATATGGTATAATGCAACTGTAGTGATAAGAATACAACAGTAAGATGCAAAAATTCTGCAATTAGATAAAAACTGTCTCAAAGGCCAAAAGTTATCTAATTTCTTAAAAAGAGAGTTTTATTTATCATGGACATTTTTAGCTCTATCCCAGAATAAAACAATGACTAGAAACAAATGGATACTGAAGCACAAGAACTATATAAATATACAGAGATCCTTCTACAACCTAGTTCTATTCAATTATGAATGGATTAGCCATCCATTACGGTGGCCACAGAATACAAGGTGACTTTTTTCTTTTCTTTTCTTTTTCAAGAAGATGATAAAAATGCTTTCTAACTTAATGGATACTTGTGACGTTGATTTCACAGTATAACAACATGTATTGTACAGGAATCAAAGTGTGGGACCTAAAAGCATTTTGTGTTTCCCAGATAATCATCAAAGCAGGTTTTATTCAGACCCCATGCAAGGACTCTATATATAGTGAAAAACTATGGGACTGGAGCAGAAGTCAATATAGGTCTTCAAATGATGTTTATGAAAGCAGAGACATACTGTGTTTTCCCAAAAAGAAGACCCTGTCTTATAATTTTTTGAACCCTGAAATAAGTGCTTGGCCTTATTGCCATGCGCTCAAAAGCCTGATTGGGCTTATTATCAGGGGATGTCTTATTTGGGGGAAAACAGGATATTTAGAATTATGGGCAATTATACAATATTACGCAGTTCTAAAAACCACAGGTTAAGAGCAATTGAAAGGCGCATTTAATGTAGTTTTATCATATAAGTTTAGGGCTAGGGTTCTTACACACTGTTGAACATAGCACTTAGTTTGCTGGACTTGATGCATTCCACAGCACCTACCAATTACAAATTCCACAATAGTTTTCTGCTGCCATATTAATGCAGAACCATTGATTAATATGCCCAGGAAGACAGAGCAGAAACATAAACTATCTATCATTTTTATTTAAAATGTGATAATTGGATCTTCTTCTCCCAACTTGATGAAAGAATACGGTTCATTTATAGTATAAATAAAGCACTACTAAGAAATAGAATTCTAAAGAGAAAAGTTAAGTAAGAACTATTGGAAATGGTCAGCTTAGTAAAGACCAAAAATCATTTGCACTGCAGAGTAACTTTCACAATATTGTGTTTTTATTGATCAAAGTTTAGAACTATACAAAGATCTTCCTCAAACGAGTTTATCATCAATCTACATAATAGCTAACTTGATAAAGAAGCCAATTAATTTTACAATGAAAAGTCAAAAACACACCAGATTCATGTAAAAAGAACTTGCACACTTACATGAAATGTTATTACAAGGTGGCTCTGCAATAACATTTGAATTTTTGGTTTTTCAAGCTCCTTCATTTGCAAAATAGTAGATTCATTTACATTATATTACAATACTCTGAATGAACAATCTTGTTTTAAATGGAATACATCTGCTATATACAAATGTACTTTGAGGTTTTAAATGTTCAACCAAAAAGCACAGATATTAGCTTAAGGTAAAGGTAGACCTTTACTTGTAGCGACGTCATGGATACATCCATGGCGTTTTCTTTGGACTGAGAACATCCTTCTGGAATGTTTTTTCACCTGCCCAGTCTAGCATGCAACCATGGTGTTTATTTATTTACTCTACATTAAATACTGCTTCTATTAGGAGATTCTGAGCAGCATACCATACGCTTACAGAAGTAAAGTTACAACATAGCATAGCAAACACCCATGGCATATTCTTTTGACCTCAGGAATAGATGTCTACATCTTGGGGAGTACTTTAACATTCAATCTCCTTCCCAAGTACTCTCCAGAAGAGCCAGATTCTGAAGAACACTTTTTCTTATCTGTAGGAAGATCACTCTAAAGAAGATATTTCTGGAGATCTTCCATCCAAGTATAAACCATGGCAGACCCTGTTGAGCCTAGACAAAGTAGGCCAGGTGCTGACACTTGTTAAGACAATGTTGGCTCAAACAGTTCATGCAAAACCAACATTTCTCTTAAATTATATATATATTGGTATCAGGCTAATAATGCCTTCCAGATGAATACTTCATCAGAATGATAATTCATAAGGGTCTACTGTTCACATGTATCAATAATCTGAGGCTCAAAATTCTGAAATTAGAAAAATAATCTACATTTAATAATAATAATTTTTGATCCCCATCAAATTATTTATGGGCCATGAACAAAATGCTTACTTTAAGGGTCAGGATCAGAATTCACTGTCACTGCCACAAAGTAGGCATAAATTTCTAAGTACTGGTAAGAACTTCACTGGTAGTACCGATAAGTTTAATAATTCTCCATTCAAATTATATGAAGAATGATCAAAGTCAATGCAAAATTATGAGACTTAACCCTTTTTTGTAGAACTATGCTCTCCATTTACTCGACTTACCCTGTTTTATAGAACTATGCTCTCAAATCAGTTGTGATACATTTCTGTGCTAATTTTTTTTTAAAAAAAATTCTATGGGTTTTGTTGACAGACCCAGAAAAAAAAGAACTTTTTCATAAGTCAATACCTTTAAATCTTTGACCACCCATTTCTTAATGTATTATCAACAAGCATACTTACGGTTGGCATAACTTTACTAAGTCCTGGTCAGTGGTATTTGGAGGCAGCCCTCTGATATACAGGTTTGTTTTACTTAATTGATCCCATCCTGAGTTGCTGCTGCTGCTGCTGTTGTTATTGCTGCTGGTGATACTGGGGCTAGGAGGAGCCATTGGATGGGCAGGCACAATGGGCTGCTGCAAAATGAAAGAAAGAATGTTTCAGAAGGGACAATAAGACAATAAGGAGAGTGGCTTGAAGGCATACTAGGAAAACCTTGAAGCCTCTTAAGAATGTAAGACATTCTCTGAACCCTGAATTTCATGGTGCCATGGCTCTACATTCCAAATATTCTTGCTTCCCAAGTATTTACAGGTTTTGCGATACAAATGCAAATCCATCTCATGAAGGACTTCATCATTCCAAATCCTGGCACAGAATACTCAATATGTTCTCTAACTTTTTATACAGAGAAAACAAAAACAAAGGCATTTAACTGGGTTTTAACACTCTGGAAGTCAAATCTTAAAAATAAACTTTATACAGCCAACATTATTGCTCTCTGCAGCATAAAGAGAGCTTCAACCATCGCTCATAAATTACACTATGCAGTACTCTTCCAATGTTAAATCAGAAAACAGAAAATAAAGAGGTGAAAAATACAGACAAGTTGTGATTAGTATCTCCACGAAAAATAATTTCTTAGCACTTCCAGAAGCTGGCTTGGCTACTAAATGAAAGTGAGCTGAGAAACCCTTCATTACATTTGAAACAAGAGCTATTGACCTTGATGCTCGTTTTTCACAGCCTATCATGCTAAGAAATTCATATATCTTGTTTGTCAGAGACCTGCACACCTTTTGAAAAGACTGAGAGGAGGTTCTTCAGGTCATACACAAATACAGTACCCTCCACTATTAATTAAAGCAGACAGACTCTTTTTCAGGCTTCATCACCAGCCGAGTTAAAAGAAAATATATCACTTTGATTAAAACCAATACAAGTCTAAAATAATGCTTACAGTTTAACCAGATTGAAATTTTTTTATTACCGGTTCTGTGGGCGTGGCTTGGTGGGTGTGGCAGGGAAGGATACTGTAAAATCTCCATTTCCTCCCGATCAGCTGGGACTCGGGAGGCAGAGAATAGATGGGGATGGGGCCAGTCAGAGGTGGTATTTACCGGAACAGGTTTTGACCAGTTCTGGAAAACCGGTAGCAGAAATTTTGAATAGTTCCGGTAAATACCACCTCTGACTGGCCCCATCCCCATCTATTCTCTGCCTCCCGAGTCCCAGCTGATCGGGAGGAAATGGAGATTTTACAGTATCCTTCCCTGCCACACCCACCAAGCCACGCCCACAGAACCGGTAATAAAAAAAATTCAATCCCACCACTGAGTTTAACCCATAGTCTACTGATTTCCTGATGGTTTTTTATATAAGCACTAACCAGCTCTGGCCCTACTTAGATTTTTGTGAAATTAACCCAGTTGAACAAAATGAAAAGACAAGAATGATCATGGTCAAAAGGTAAGAAGCAGGCTCTATTCTGACCTCTTACGTTGCGGAATGGCACGTAATGGTGATAACAAGATCCTGCCTTCCACCACCACCACTTCGCCCCCATGTGACTTTGGTTTTAATGTTTGATTTTAACTTTTTATGTTTGAACTTATATGTAACTGTAAGCCGCCCAAAGTTACCCTATGGTAAGAATGGGCGGCCAATAAATTGAGACGTATTCATTTTTTTTAAGGCACATTTAAAAAAGATGCTAAGAGGAATTTTTTTTTTACTTTATTTGAAAGTATTTTCTCCTCCAAAGTACCCTCTTTAAATATAGAACAGAAAAAGGGGGGAAAAGAAAGAAAAAAAGGCTAATCACTAAAAAATCAATTTCATGTTTGATTCATCACTTATCATTGAATTATTTCTAGCTTGATTAGATTCAAAATGTTGTGCAGGAAAAATATTTCAGTGCAAAAAAAAAAAAGGTCAAGATACAAACAATGTTTTGCAAACTCTCCACTATGGAAGATACTAATATTCTCAAATTGGAAGCTGAAATTTCATGCCTGCCCCAGCCATTCTGTTCTTTCAGAACCCCTTACTTAACCACAGTTAAACATTATATCATGATGTAAATAACAGTTAATGCTAAACAAGAAATCCTTTTAACTAGACCTCAAATCACAGTTGAAACTGGTGTGTAAAATTCTGCTCAAGATAAAACCAATGATTAATGTTGATTTGATGTAATCTTAAAGGCCATAATTAAGGGTGGCGGGGAAAGAGACAGACAATTCATGTTACAGAATGTACCTGATTAATCTGCTTCCAACTTCTCACCTTACTCTGCATGTAAGTCTGTACTTATCAAGTTTTATATTTGCATAGGCCCTATCACATGGGTGATCCTTTGCATTAAGCTTTTCTGACAAGAGAGAAAAAAGGCATTCCTTTTCACAAAGCAGCATTACCAAATCAGAAAGAAGTGTAAATCTTGCCCGCAGACATAATTGTACCATTTATGCTATTTCCTGATATATAATTTAAACTGTAGCAGAAATGCCTAAATTAACTTGACATTAAAAGGATTCATTTCTGTGGCAGAGGAGCAGTTGAAGTTATTTCAAAATCAGAAATGTAAAGATCTGAGAGAAAGGCTACTTGCTTTAAAAGTAAAAGGCACTATACAGCTGAGGGAAAGCCCCCACCACCACTATCTTCTTGGCCTCCCACCATACAGCTACTTACAACTTTGCAATTAGCATGCTGCTGTAATTCTGATACTGACAAGACCCCGAGAGAAAATGGGCAAGAATTTTTTGGAACACTACCACACTTTTCTAACAGTCACAGTGATGCCAAGCAGAAGCACAAACTCATGGCAAATGCAAGGTAAGGAAGTCACAATTTCTTGTGAGTTCCCATAGATGTTTTAAATTGGTTCTGAAGAGCGGGGTGCCTCTTCAAAGCCTTAAGGGCATACCTCAGCATTTCCAAGCATTGCATTACCAACCTTTCTGCCTAGAAAAACAGAATGTATGATGTGCAACTTGATCTGATCGTAAAGTCATTTTGTCTGGAGAATTAGATTTTAAAATGTGGTTAGGTGGATGATTCAGCTCAAAGTATCAAATTAGTAAGAATTCAATTGTCATTTTTGTAAGTGATGAAAAAGTAATAATGGAGACAATAAGAATTCGACACACAGGTAGCCCTCGACCTACAACCATTTGTTTAGTGACTGACATTACAATGGCACTGAAGAAAGTGATGTGACTGTTTTTACTTACAATCATCCCTATGGTCACATGATCAACATGTGGTTGATTGGTAGCCACATGTATTTACGACAATTGCCATGTCCCGGGGTCATGTGATCACCTTTTGCAACCTTCTGACAAGCAAAGTCAATGGGAAAGTCAGATTCACTTAACATTTGCATTACTAACTTATTAACTGTAGTGATTCACTTAAAAACGGTGGCAAGAAAGGTCATAAAATGGAACAAAACTCACTTAACAGCTGTCTTGCTTAGCAACAGAAATGCTGGGATCAGTTGTGGTTGTAAATTGAGGACTACCTGTATTTGAATTCAGCATGCTACCTTTCCATAAAGGAGAGGGATGCACACAATCCTTTCATTCAGCTCCTTTGAGCTGCTTCCTCTTTTGCAGGGTTATAGGAGGACTCTTCTGAGACTTGATCTCTCCTCCTGAGCAAGCAGGACCAGTTCCTCAATTTTAATCTAATAAGAATTGAATGCTGTCCACTTGTTAGTCCTAATAAGGCAGGAAAGAGAACAAGCATGCTAAACTCCATGAATTTTAGCAAGGGAAAGCAAAAAGCAAAGAAGGCAAGATTTCCTTTTTTGTTTAAAAAATAATGCTAACTCTGAATCAAAAATGTCTCCTTAGATCAAGCAACCTTTTATGGCAAAGGGCACATGTGGCAGGCACACTCACAAGATGGATGTCATGGAGACCAAATATTTATTTATAAAATGGTGGTCATGATGAACAATGCCAGTTACAAAGCATCCTTTCATAAAAAGGCAAACTAGTCCTGCAACTTTTATACAAATTAAAGGCATCCCTCACTATAACTAGAGGAAGTGATTTTGCTCTGCAGCAAGTCAGCTTCCTATTGAATTTCTTTAGGGAATAAATCTTTAAAAACAATGTAGTGTGGCAGGGAGCCTGGGAGATCCCCAAGGCTTGTCCTCAGCTATCTCCCTTGGGGCCTGATCATTATATATTAGAACCGGTAGTGCCAGGCACAACCAAATTCACAGATGTAGAATTCAAGTTATCTACTTTATTATATTCTGCCTATTATGCAGGAATCTTCCCCAGGCTGTTTGCCTTGTCTTGGGAACAGATCAACTAGGTTCCAAAGAGCTGAGGTGTCTGTGTGTGTCAGTCCTGGATGGGTATTTTCCAACATCTAGGATAGTTATTCAAAAATCAGGGCGGATAAAAATCAATTATTTTTTTAAAAAACAAAATTAAAAAATCAGGGTTTTGTTTGTTTTTATCAAATTTATTTTACTTTGGAGTAAAAATCTATATAAGGTTAGTTTTCTATTTAAGATACATTAATAATTTAATTTATTCATCATGAAATGGAGTGTAGGTTATGGGGCTGTGTATTCTGCAATATTAGCACTGTTGTTGAGTCAACAGCGGGTCAGAGGAGCTGCTGCTGTGGGACAGAGATGACAGTTGCTCTTTAAAAATTATGATTTAAATCAAGCTGATTTAAATCAAACCTTTTTACTAGTGATTTAAATCAAATCCACCCTGCTAAAAATAATACCATTTCTGAAAACAAAGCTTCATAATGTAGTTTCGTCATTTCTTTTCACCAAAGAAGTCACAGGAATGACTAAGGTAGAAAATTTATTCTGTAAACAGTAGGTGCAAGTTTTATCCCATCATGCCCAGATATAAATACATACTTCAAATTCAAACACAATAAATCAAACACAATGTCTGCCTTATGAATTTGCCAACCAATGCTATTCATTTCAAATATGCTTTTGCTTTTGCATTACGCAATTTTAAAAGAAAGGGAAGAACAATAAGATGTAATTCATAAAAAACATACTACTAAAACATAAAACATTAATCTAGGATTACTTGACTTCATAATGAACATTCCCACCAAATGAATGTATTTGTGCCTTATTTTTATTATTTCACTGCATATCCGACAAAATAAGAGAATCTGGGTCAATTTGGGGGTATGAGTGCGTGTTGAATTGTTCACAGAATCTTTGCTTTTTTCTGGTCAACTTAAAATAGTAATTACATTTATGCCAGAAAGAAAATCTGTTACCATAGAGTAGAGCGATCAGAAGTTAGCAAACATTTGTGTTCAATTTCACAGTATCTATTGATACTAAGTTTAACTTTAACCTCAATCCATTTTATCCTTCTACACTGCTTTTTTGCTGTTTTGAAAAACATTACTTTTACCAACTTCCCACTTCAAGGCAGAGTAGTATTATATTTTGTCATGTTCTGTATTTGGTTGAAATCTAATGTCCAATGCAAAGTACAAGACATAGTTTAGAAGCATCTAAGAAATAAAAGATGGACATGGGATTTTCCCCCCATATGCTAAATTTGATAATTTGACTTACAGGAATTTTAATTAAATGAAAAGCAAAATCTTAGTGAAATAATACATCTTAATTTGCAATCATCTAAACCCCCCCCCAAAAAAAAGAGGTCAGAATCATGCAAGCCGGGGTATTTACCTGTGACTGTCTGTGAAAGCAAAGGTTGGATAGGTATAGGAATCTTGATGTTGGAAAAGACTCCTAAGAACACAGTGGACAGCAAAGAAAATAAATGAGTGGATCATCAAACAAATCAACCAAAGTTTTCACTTGAGGCCAAAATACCAAACTCAAATTATCCTACTTTGGACTCATTATGCAAAGACCTAGCTCTCAGGAACTGGGAAAGATAAAAAGAAATAGAAGAAGAGGAGGGCAACAAGTAGCAAGGTGAATGGACTCAGTTACAGTATGATGACTGCACCACTGGAAGATCAGAAAGAATAAGTAAGGGATAGATAGATCATCATGAAGAAAATGTATGTGTAGTTGCTAGGAGTTAAAAATGACTAGATGGCAAATTATAATAATTAAAAGGCATAGTATTTTTGACTACAATCTAAACATGTCGAGAACTCTATAGGACTTATACCAAAGTTGATATGCATAGAATTAAGATGCAGAGTTCTTAAATTCAAATGAGTAACCTCCAGTATTATTGTAATTGTGGCGTTTATCTGATCTTTGTATCTGGATTTTACTGACACTCTTAAGCCTTTTGAAAAACATCCCTTTTGCTAATATCTTTGTCTTAAATTATTGCAACATTTCCTCTTTATCCTGAAATTATTAATCATCAAAGACGACTTGGAAATTTTAAACAAAAGTTCATTCTAAGAAGCAGTAAGCCTGATCTAGTTCCTTTTTAATTGAAAGGTTTACATGATCATTCCTTGGGAGAAATGCCATAGGTTAAGGGGTAAAACTGACAAGGAAAGGCATTCAAAACCACTTTTAAAAATAATTCTGCCTAAGCTCACTGTCTTAGCTTATATATAATACAGTACTGAGTAATTTAATGAGCATTACTATCACCCTTATTTGAAGCTTGCATGGGTTTAACTGTTTGGCAGGTTTCACTATTATCCCAACACTCAGAATCAGACATCTAAGAATAAATATCCTGAATTTGACAAATGTATTTAAATAAAATATATAGAATTACATTGCTGTGTTTTGTGTGAAGAAAAAAACTGCATCCCTGAATACGTATTTCTGCAATTATCTTAATTTATTAACTGTTAAGGAAGATTTAAAAAAAATCAAGAGAATTTTCACATGTATCAGATGACAACCTCTAGTATTTGAAGCAATGGTGCATCAAATGATCAGCTGGCAGAATCACTTAACTGTCTTGGACAGAGAGGCTGATGGGAATGCTGCAAATGTTATCAGGACCTAGTCAAGTCAATGTTTCTCTATGAACTGCCCAAAATTGTAAATGTCATTCCTAGGAAGGCTACAAAAAGCAGGAATATGGTCACTACAGCATCTTTTAAAAATTTTATGTTGGATTTTTCGAAGCAAGCATTCCATTTCTTATGTTCCACAAACTTATTGGTAATAAATGGGAAAGCATTTATTTAAATTATTATTTGGCAAAAAAAAAGGCAGCATGATATAGTCAGATATTAGAAGGATGGAGAAATAGATTGGTTTGGGATAGGATCCATAGCTAATGTATCTGCTGATTAGAAGAAAAGCAATTTCCTCTAAATATTATAAATATTCATTCTCTTATTATCTGAAGACATAAGATTAAGCGGAGAGAAACTCCCCTCTTTCCTCTATGAAATTACATGCAAAGATACTCTTCAGAAAATATTTTTTTTCTGAAGCAAGGAAGATTTAAATGCATTTTGATATATTAAGGTAAAAGTACATATTAAGAAACAACTCATTATTAGCAACATTAGTAAATAATCAAAATGTTGGTGATAAACAATTATACAGTGCTAACGTGGACACTTCAAAACTTTAGATATAGTAAAGGAAAATATATTTATTATTAATTATTATTGCCTTTTTTTAGAAATCAGAAATCTTTATGGTGCTGCTTTTTTGTACACAAGACTTTCAATGATATTACATGCTATATTATCTAGATACTTGTGCAGTATTGAAGATTAGCTGATTGTATATATATGTTATGGAATGTGCCCCAGAAATTCTGTTTTTAAAAATACAGAAAGTTGTTGAATGACTCATCCACAGAACTCTGAAAACTGACTTTTTACTCTGTGCTAAATGGCCTGTCTTATAGCTAATGTCACTTCACAAAAGATGTCTGGTAACTCCCATAACTCTGGCAGCCAAAGTAATTTTTACAGGAGGATGATTAAGTAACTACTTTGTAAGAACGGCTGCAGAAAATTGGTAAAAGAGTAACAGACAAGACTTCAACATGCTTATAGAATACGACAAACATGTCTATTCAAAGAGAGGCCCCATTACATTTCCTGGCATTTATTTCCAATTAAGTCTTTATTTTTTAATGTTAATAAATTTGCATCATTCCAAATATGAACAGCACACCTATTGCTTAGGTTTAGGCTACAATATGAATAAGTTTAAATATTCTCCCCACGATCCAGTCTATTTTTTAAAATGATCCTATCCATTTATTTCTTGGGCACATTATGCTGTAATCAACTTAGTTTTGTGATATTTGATGCTCAGTAGAAAGGTAAAACACCATCATGAAAAACATTACGCACAGTGTAATGTCTTCCATCATTATCTGAACTTCCATCTGAACTTTTGTTCAGACACACTTTATTTTTTTAAAATGGTATATCTAAAAATATATTGTAGCACAACCTTTATTCTTTGGCACAGACGTGACCATAGCCTATAAAAATTATATTATACATCACAGTCATATATGATCATTTGGTACGTTGTTGTTCTGTGTTTGTCGCATACACAATAATTTTGTTTATATTGCTAGCTTGCTACAGTAGGTGCCGATTTAATTAAATAAGGCAAGAAAAATAATATAGGCTTGCCTAACCAAGCCTTCTCACAATCTTGTGAACATGTGTGTGCCTGCTTAGACAACCCTTGAAGAAGCTTGCTGAATTTTCCTGTGGCTGCTTTGAGGCACAGATCATGAAGAAGCTTTGTTTGTGAGCAGAATATCTCACTGAATGATTTGCACAGGCCTCATCCATATCACTAAGTTAGACTGAAAATATTAATTGTCCCAGATATTTATGGTGTGAGAGTTCCATAAAAGGAACTCTTGCCATAAATTCTCACCTGTTCATGTTTATAAGATACGATTCTTACACATAATCAAATATCGCAACACTTTCCATTAAAAAAAAAAATCTAGTAAATTGTACCATTAGGAACACATTTACATATCAACAAGATAGTACTGAACTAGATAAAGACTTCAACAGAAATTGAAAATATTGGCAAATGTTCAGTAAATGAGATGAGAGGTCAAAGTACGCAAAAATGTGCATATATGTGTATAGATACACATACATAAGCATATAAAAGCCAATTAGAAGCCAATTTAACCAGCTACAAGGTACTGAAAATATCTTGATAATTCTTGCCTGGATCTTTCTAGAAGTACAAATAGCTAAAAAAAAAAAAAATCACAAGTGGCAAAATTCCTGGTTTCTCATCATTACTGCTACATGTGAACCATAAGGAAACCAAATGGAAGCTTATTCCTCTGTAAGGCAAAAAACTGTGAATTACAACAGTATGCAGGTATTCTCTGGCAACCAGCTATAACATTAGGCATAATTATGAAACATCTGTATAGTTAATAGATGATGAATGTATAAGGAGAGCTAAGGCATCGGTGTAGCTATGTTCTCCCTTAAAAAGTATCACTCAAAATTTACCATCATTAGTCTTTGTTCTACAGGTAATCCTTGATTTACAGTTGTTTGGTTAATGATATCAGCCTTAGAAATGGTGCTTTAAGGCTCATAAAGCACTTCCAGCCGTCAAAAACTGTTGCACCACCATCTCCATTGTTATGTCTAGTTGTTTGGTAACTGTTTGAACTTATAACCAGTTGCCAAGTCCTCTGCCACCGGCTTCCCCAGAAAGTCAATGGGCCTTTGGGACAGCTGCTGTGCCTCCCCAAGCCTCTCTCTCATCTCTGGAGGATGGCTGAAAAAACTGCATCCAAGGAGAGCTGAACTCATCCAGCGGGGTGCAGATATTGAGCTAAAATCCTGAAGATTTCTGCATCCTGACAAAGTACTTCCCTTCTATGCATTTGCGAAGATTTTATCAAGATTTCCTGAAGATTCTGGCTTCTTTCCTGTACCCTGCCAAAGGAGTTCTCTTCTGTGCATGGAAGAGAGGTGAACTCCTTCAGCAAGCAGCTCTTTCAGCCAGTCCACAAAGATGGCAAGGAACCAAAATCCAAGCAGAGAATAGAGAATCAGCATGGTAAGGTAAGGAGCTGCCTCACGTAAATGGGGAAAGTCCGCGGTGTGGCTCAGGCTGTAAGAAGCCTGTTATTAAAACACAGCTGCCTGCAATTACTGCAGGTTCTAGTCCCACCAGGTCCAAGGTTGACTCAGCCTTCCATCCTTTATAAGGTAGGTAAAATGAGGACCCAGATTGTTGGGGGGGCAATAAGTTGACTTTGTAAATATACGAATAGAATGAGACTATTGCCTTACACACTGTAAGCCGCCCTGAGTCTTCGGAGAAGGGCGGGATATAAATGTAAAAAAAAAAAAGTCCTGGGACGCTGATGCAGGCTATGCACGAGTATCTTTTCATTGTTTTCAGCTCCTGAGTGGAACTGCAGTGCAGCAAGAAAAGGAACATGAAGTGCCTTGAGAGTAGGCTAGTTCCCGAGAGGCCTAGTGCAGACTCCACACCAGTGTCTCTCCTGTTTGGATTTCAGTAAGAGGGATTTTCCCCATCCCCAAGGCACCCCACACTTCTTACCTGGAATTCTGCCCACTTAATGACCACATCAGGAGCGCTGGGATTACAATCATTGAGTGATGCAGTCCTATGGGCAGTCACATAGTATCTTAATGACCGCTTTGCTCAACAACCAAAATTCCAATCCCAATTATGGTCATTAAGTTGAGGATTAACTTTATAGAACAATCTGCCATTCTTCCAACAGCAGCTGGCACTGAATGTACCAGTCAGTTTTCTAAAACTGTATCAACATGATTATTAGAACCATTTCATGGGAAATTACTGGCCATTTCTGACTCATGAAAGAAAGTAAATTATGTGAGAAAGATTGTCATGTGAATAGTGAGAACCAGGGCCCATCAAAGAAATTATTTAAAATGTCTTTAAACCCGTGGAAAGGCACTTTTGGAACATTGAAAGTAAGCTTAGTTCTGCCTATGCCTCAGAGACATTTGCTCATCAGGTTCCCTCATGAATGAACTGATGGAAGCTGAAGGAAGGAAGGAAGGAAGGAAGGAAGGAAGGAAGGAAGGAAGGAAGGGAGGGAGGGAGGGAGGGAAGAAGGAATAGATGGATGGAGATAGGTAGGTAGGTAGGTAGATCCAAAAGCAAAAATGAATGAGTCACTCCTTCTACCTGACATGTTTTCTCCTATTTATGATACTTTGCTCTTCATGACTCCCTCTTTCCTTTCTCTTTCATAATAGCTGCCATGAAATTGCTTGCAGATGGCTTTAGTTGGAGGATACATTCACCCAAAGCCTGCAAGTTGCTTACCGCTGGCCCATAAAGACAAGCAAGTATTCTTAAGATTACATCTGGGACTTCTGAATGCAAAGGATTAATTCAAATGCAGAATTTGAAAGTTATTTTTGGTAGAATGTAAACAGTCTTGGAAGAAGCATGCACCATCAAACTGCAAGCTCTCCAAATGACTGTCTCCTGAAAGCCCCAAAAAAGAGAAATGTTTTCATTTGTAGGAGTCACAGTCTCTTGGTTTCCTTTGAGGGGAAAGAAGCTTTTCAAAAAATAAAGTTTTTCTAGCAAATCTTGTACGTTCTTCCTATGTGCAAAGAATCCCTTATTTTACAGGCCTGCTGATTTCATATTTTGGCACCAGTGCTTCTTAGGTAAAATAGAATTTAAAAATCAGAGTTGTTGCAAACGGATACCGAAATTTGGAGATAGCGAATAACTGAATAATGAACAAAAGTGTGTAACTGTACAAAAGAAAATTAAAATGTATCCAGTACTTCCTCATAATACAAACTAGTTGCACCTTATTTCATTAACAACTTTAGAATAGACTAGCCTGGAAAATAATATGGGGGAGGGGGACATAGTGCCAACAGGTGCCTTTAAAAGGAAGGTTTTGCAACTGAAGTAAAATTAGTTTCCACCAAATAAAAAAAGCTATCAAAATGCCACAAACTCCTGACAAAGTTGGAACACTGTCATTCAAGTGTTTTACAATTTTAAAAATATGACCTCTGCTTCAGTAAATCGATAAGGCACATGGTTCTGCATACATGAACAGTAACTCTCATGGCATTTTACATTTTGAAAACAATTAAAAAATTGCAAAGCACTGTTATTTGGCTAGATCTTAAAACAATGAAGATGCCTAGATACTTTTAAAGATAATTAGAACTCTTAAGAGGAGAAAATGAAAGTGGTAGACATCAAATACAAAAGACAGAACAGAGCGAAGTTTTAATATAGTAAAATCTAGCAAAATTATACGGTTATGTCTAAAATGCTGTATCATGCCAAAATGTTTGTGCACTTAAAAAGTTACTGAATCCTTATGATCCTCAATATGAATACAGTTCAGAATAAATACAATTAAGCCCATAATATAGACCTACAGTATATTTAAACAGACTGGTAGTTCTATAGCCTGCACCAAACAAATAGTTCTCATTCAGTTCTCTTTTTCTCTCCACAGAACATCCCTTCCTTTTCCTGTTGCAAGCAGGAAACTGCAGATTGAGAGGTTTCTGCAGAGTACAGCTAAATTTATTACAATGCAATCATCTTCTCCATCCTTCCCCTGTGGCAGCTGCTTCAGTTCTTCATGCAATGCAGCCAAGCGCATTTTAAAGAGAAGTTTTCATTGTTTGGTTAAAATTTTCCTTTGAAAGTATGTCTTCTTCCAAGGAGCCGCCTTTCATTAAGTGAAAACAGTTGCTTAAGGCAGAGTTCTCTTCTACAGAACACTTTCATGATTGTTGCAATCATACTGGAACTTCTTCATCCTACTTGAGCAGAGAAAAATGGCTACATATCCCATCGTATGCAGACTCTGCTATATTTGTCTCCTAAGGTCAGTGTGACACAGTCTGATTGGCAGAAGCCCTCCAGAGTTCCAGGCAAAATATCCCTTTCATCATCCATTACTTTATCTTAAGTGGAGATGCCAGAAGACTAGAATTGGGACCTTTTGTACCCACAGCAGGTAATCCTCCACCAAGCTGCAATTACTTCTTAATTTCAACAGGTATTTGCATTTGTATGGATACTTAACAGTTAAATAATTAGTTGCTTCTTCTATAAAAACATATTATGTTGGTTGGAGTCCTTGCTGCTCTCTGAGCTTGATTGTTTTCTTGGGAGACGTTTCATTACCCAACTAAATAACATCATCATGGTATTACCTAACTGGGTAATGAAATATCTGCAAGAAAACAAGTAAGCTCAGAGAGCACCAAGAACCCCATAGTTCAACATTGAGCTACACATATTCTCTTCTATTGGTATATTCTATTTATCTCTCTGCAGTTCTGATATGATCTTTTATTGTATAGAAATCTACTTACTTGCCTTGAAATACATAATACCAGATTAATAATTTTTAATTATCTCCAATCTCTTCAAAATTATTTTTTAAAGGGGGAAATGGTTTATAAGTGCTCAAACTCTACTAATCATTAGACTATTTTAAACTCCTGCTGTTTTTGAATGCATCTCTGGCAGAGAAAAAAGAAGTCACTGAGGTTGAACATTAGTTGCAACAGAAACATAAAAATATATTTATTACTAATGTATTTCAAGCCTTTACAATGGTTCAAACTGTAAATCCTAAACAACTTTCTTGGAAGTACATTCTATAAATTTAATGGGACTTATTTCTGCCCGTGGAAAGGCACCAGGGCTTGCAGTAAGGCTTCTTGTAAATTTAACTAGTCAGATACAATGAAGTATAATACTTGAATTTCAGTCATTTGATTACTGAAATAATCCTTTATTCAGTGATGGATTTCCTCAATGGAACAAGTGGACCATGACCCTAATTCCTTCTTCTCCCTCTAAAACTGTTACCTAAAATATGTCCCTAGGGTGCTTTTCCTGAGGGAAACAGGAAATTGCTAACTGCTAAATTATCAAGGAACAGCTCTATGAAGAAACACTGGGTCCAATGCAATTCATACATAAGCCTCTACACCATATATAAGCCCTATATATAAGCGTATACATGGAAGCTCAGAAGGGAGCCATGGCAGCCTCCCCCACAGGATTGCTGAATGCAGGAATATTATGGACTGTTGCTTTGAATTCCTAGAGGAAAGGCAAGAAACAAATCTAATCTCACTGGAAACAACAGGTACATAATGATGCCCATAATTCAATGGAGCCACACATGGAAAACGACAACCAGCCTGTTTCCAGATCAAGAAATACATGTTCAGGAACAGCAACAGAAATGCCTCTATGATTACAACACTAATTGGTTTTCTCTATTGAGATTACATCCTGTTCAAGAAACTGATGCTGAAGGATTCCTCCTCGCTCCCATTTTTAATAGGATTACTCCTTAGTGAATGATTGTGGATTGATGACTAAATTGTTAATCCGTAAAATGTGTGGGCAGGTAGCTTTAAAATGTTAATTCCAGGAATAAAATTAAGCTGCAAGAGCGTGGTTCTTCCTTTTGTAAGTTTACTGTGCAAATTTTCAAAACATAGCTGACCTTTCTTAAAAATGATTTTATTAAACAAAGAAATTAACAATATATCTACTCTCTTAAATCTCGTGTCTCTCTTTCAACAATGAAAATTGAACTTTATAAGAGTGAGAAATGCAGAGAATGAAGTTATAGTTTGGACCACAAAATACATGCTTTGGGATGATTCTATCAGTTTTAAAAATTTTAGCACAACTTAGAATGTGTTATACAATGTATTGATGTATTGTGCAAGTCCTTCTATGCATAACAAGATTAACCAACATAGTCCAACCACTGAATGAATCAATATAAACATTTTCATAGGAGTTATGCCTAATTAATATTCTTGAAAGAAGCAACACTACTTATATTTGTGAAGTAAGTATTATACTCCTCATGTAACAACAAGCAACAAGAATGGTTGTTACTTGGAGTAAAATAATACTCAACCAAACAACAACCCTTCTCAAACCAATATTTATGGACAACTAATAAAATAAATATGGTCTCATCAACTTTCATTTGAAAAAAATTAAGCTCCAATATTAATAACTTGAACTCAAAAATCCTTAATTACTTTTCTCTATTCATTTTACAACAGTTGCATTCAGAATGGAAAGCAAATCTTATTTTCAGAATTAAATCAGTATAGTTTTTACTCTGTAATTTAAATTCAGATCTGTTATGAAAATATCTATTGGACTCATGTTAACATTTCCCAGATAAAACTATTTGCCCCCTCCAGAAATTATTTGCATCTCGTATTCAAAATCCTTAATTACTTTTCTCTATTCATTTTACAACAGTTGCATTCAGAATGGAAAGCAAATCTTATTTTCAGAATTAAATCAGTATAGTTTTTACTCTGTAATTTAAATTCAGATCTATGTTATGAAAATATCTATGGACTCATGTTAACATTTCCCAAATAAAACTATTTGCCCCCTCCAGAAATTATTTGCATCTCGTATTCAAAAATCCTTATTTTTACAAATGCCTCAGAAACAGATTTAATTTACATTAAGTAAGTTATTTATGGGTTTTAAAGGTATTTCTAGAATTGTTTGATTAAAATGTATTTTAAGGAAAAGAATTAACATGAATTAGGATTAAGTTGGGCTGCTATTTTTATTACTAAAATGTTGTTTTAAATATTATCAATTGAGAAGCAATTAGAACTTTGAGAACCATTACTATTGTCTTAAATACAATGTACTGAAAGAAAGGGAATATGTATATTTATGTTAAGCATAAATCTAAAGTATCAGCTGACATACCTATATCCCCAACAGCTTTTCAAGTATTTTGAACTTATATCTTAACAGAAATATTTCAGCATGCTCAATTGTTTCATGATATAAGAAAATCCTGTTCCAAGAGATGATTTCAAAGATCTGTGTACAATCCTTACTAAAACATTATGGATTATAAGAAGAATTGACACCACCTTCTTCTTTCCAAATGACAAAAAACAAAGGGGTGTGTGTGTATGTGTGTGTGTGTGTGTGTGTGTGTGTGTGTGTGTGTGTGAGAGAGAGAGAGAGAGAGAGAGAGAGAGAGAGAGAGAGAGATGCTCCTACAACTGAGTACAAGCATAGAAAGAAGCATGGCAGGTCTATGCAGTGTAGTGTAATTACATATTGCTTAATGAAATGAACAGGTTGTTTAAGTAGCATTATGTTTCTACGTATGTGGAAGAAACATAGGCATATTTGCAAAGTCTGTGCAGAAACAAATTACAGGTAGTCCTTGATTTACAACAGTTCATTTAGTGACCGTTCAAATTTACAACAGCAGTGAAAAAAATATGATTTATGATCATTTTTCACACTTATGACTGTTGCATGTTATGGTCATGTGATCAAAATTCAGACACTTGGCAATCAACTCATATTTATGGCAATTGCAGTGTCTCTGGATCATGTGATCACTTTTGTGACCTTCTGACAAGCAAAGTCAATGGGTAAATCAGATTCACTTAACTGTGTTTCTAGTTTAACAACAGCAGTGATTCACTTAACAAATGTGGCAAGAAAGGTCATAAATTGTCTTGCTTAGCAACAGAAATTTTGGGCTCGATTGTGGTCATAAGTTGAGAACTATCTGTTCAAGATAATTTCCATCTAATAAAATTTTGGGTTGCTTTGCATAGTACCCCAAATTAACACTTTGGACAACTCCTTATCCTTTTCCGTGCTTAAGTCATCAGTCGGTTAGATTTACTTTTGAGTGAACATTTATAAGACCACATTATAAATTACCAATGTGGTCAAAAGAATTCACATAGAAGCTTATGGTATTCTTGAAAACGTAATGTAAGATTCATTCCTGCATCTATGAATATGAAAAAAAAACCTTATCAAGAAAAAAATATTTCCTTAAATTATGACATGGCTCAAAGCAATAAAGAGTGGCTTAAAAAGAAATTTAGCACTGGAAGAATAGTAGTAGTTCATTTCAATGTTTTTTTTAAAAAAATACTTAAATAACATGCAGAAATACATCACTGCTGAAAAATAAAAGCATCCCCATTACTGTAAAAACGTAGTACAGTAGCATTATTTACACACTAGAATCAGATTTATTTATATTTGATAATGGCTCCTCCAAATCTCTGGAGAGCTTATGACAAGAACTGATAAAGACTTCAGCAAGAATGAGAAACAAAAAAGCACCTTTTGAATGACAATGGGCCAAAGTCTGCCCCAATTAAAATCAACAGGAGCTTATACAAGCTAGAATGCCTGCACACTCAGCCTTCCCCAGCCTAAGTAGGAAGTGTTTCACTAAAGAACGGCTGGATGCCAATGAAACAAACCTTTGGTACCCAGGGTCTTAGGCCTACATTCATTTTCTCCCTCTCCCCATTGAAAGGGAAGTCTGTTTGTTTTTCTGATTCATTCAACCCTTTTAGCTCTTTGAATTAAAGGAGTGGACTGTGAAAGAACAGCATCTTATCCTCATCAGTGTGTTCCAGTCCATCATCTGATTAGCATCCACATGCAAAATATACAGTAAAAGGTCCATCTTCTTTTCTCTCCCAGCAGCTACACCTTCATCACTACCTTCTTACGGTATCACTGATGGATCAATGAATAAAACTTTTTAAAAGATTTGGCTTACTTTCTGACTCTCTCAAATGCCTGCTTACATTGTATTGGGGGGAAAAAATAGTGGAAAACTGTGATCACTACTGTATTATTTACTTAGCCTTTTTTTTCTTTAGAAGACCTCGCCCTAATTAAATCAACCAGACAATTAATTTAAAAGCAGAACATACTATAAAAAAATATCTGCCCATTCTTCAAAATGTTTTATGAAATTGTTAACATTGTTAACAAAACGAGAAACATTAAAGATGAAAGTAATATTCCATGAAACCTTTAGCAACATCATCAACAACCGCTACACTTGTACATAATTAAATTAAAATAAAAGAGTATTCTGTCATAGGGTAATGTCACTGAAGCAATCAGGATCACAGCTCTAACGATAGAAAGTCCAGTTCTAAAGACACTGATAATTTTTGTTCCAGTCAAATTTCTTGCTATTCACGTTTAACAAAGGTATTGTTTCTAAATGCATGTGCATGCCCAGAAGAGAAAAATAGCTTTATGAAGAGGCTAAATTAAAATGGAATGAGAAAGAGGTCTGTTTTATATGAATAAGGGTCACTTTGGAAGACAGCTAGACATCCTTTCTCCAACCACCTCTTTTTTTTTTTTTAGAACAGGATATTGACATAACCATTCTAGGAGCACAGTCTACTAGAATGTCTGTTTGGGGCAGAATTAAATCAACATGTCAGACTGAAACTCGTCATATTTCTTAGAATCCAATTTTCTTGTAGTCTGGAAAGGAAGAGGAAACAAATAAAGCAACAGTAATTTTGTGTGTAAGCCGTTTTAACCATTTCTTCAATACAGATAGCAAATGGATAAAAGGCACTATTGTATGCAATTTCAGTTACACATTTCCGAGAATTACTTAAAGGGGTGTCTTATTACAAATTAATGTTAACTTAGAGAAACCCGCGCCTTGGCACAATTTCCACCTCCGCCCCGTGGTATAAATAATGTTTATTTTTTTCCCCCCTTTTTTTTCTCCAAAGAAAAAATGCCTTTTTTGCTTAGGGTCCGTCTCTCCCTCTTTGCTTTTTTTCCCAAATAGACACTACCGGGCTCAAACTTTCGTTTTCTAAGACGTTTGTCCGTACACTCTCTGTCCCTGAAAGCAATCGGAAGGAGGCGGAGGCGGCGGCTTTATTATTCGATCTTGGGCTTCCCTATCCTGAAACAACATCGCTTTTTCTGCAAGACTTATATATTGCCCAGTCTGGAATCTCCTGCCGGGAACACAAAGAGGCGACGTTATTTCTTTTTTTAAGGGGGAATCCGCGTGATACAATCTTAAGAGGAAGAAAAGGCAAGAAGCAAAGAGGAAAAAAGACAGCTAAGCTCGTCCTGGAGAGGGGGGGGGAAGAGCGCTCGATTCACTAGACTAGATCCTCAAGATCGAGCCCAACTACAATCAAGTCCCCACCCCTTCTTCTTCCTCCGCGCCCCTCCCTACGAGCAAACCTGCCCCCCCCGCCCCACAGAAACTGCAACTTGATTCCTCCCTTTCTCTCTCTCTCTCGCTTTTTTTTTTTACCTGTTTCCTATATGGAGTCCGGCTGCCGCCCGCAGAGTTGCTGCTGCTATTGGGGAAAATCATTGCCCAGCCTAAGCCCGAACTTCCCCTGCGGACGGGAAGCAAGTTGGCTGGGGTGCGATTCAGGGAGGCGACCGCTGGAAAACGCCTCTCTCTCCCCGGCTGCTGGGACGGGTCTCGGCTCCTGCAGCTGGCTGCTGGCTCGACGCCTCCGCCTGCTCTGCCTCCACCCCCCTCTCCCCGGGCTGAGTCTCTCATGCAACGCGCCCGTCGTCCTCCTTCCCTCTCCAGGGATCACCGGCGGCACCGAAGCCGCGCTGAGCCTACAGCTTCAGCTGGCCAGCCTGCCATAAATGCCCCTGCATCGATCTACCCAATACTGCCGCTGCTGCTTGGCTGCTCCTTCTCTCCGCCGCGGCGACTTAAGCAACAGCAGAATCGATCCTAACTACCAGCGGCCTCAACCACCGCCCAGCGAGCGAGAGAGCGAGCGAGAGCAAGAGAGAGAGGAAAAACATACAGAGAACGCGCAACCGAGCAGAGGAGGGGGGAGTCGAAACAACTAAATCGGAAGACACCGAGCCGCTCCTACGCGGCGGCGGCTACTCGGCGTCTAGGCAAACACCGCCGAGGGCTTTTTTTCCTCCGGACCGCGCGCGACGTCTCGAAACGCGCGTGCTTCCGAGCCCGCCGCAGACGTGGGCCGCTCCCGTCCCCCCTCCCCGTCCCGTCGAATGGTTGCTTCTGCCTCTCGCATACCGCGCATTCCTCGGGGTAGCCAGTCAGTCGGCGCGCTCTCCGATTCGTGGTGTGCGCCAAGGGTAGCAGTACCGCGTTCCGCAGGCAGGGCCCCCGGGCCGTTCTCTCTGCGGGCGCGCGAACCGGGACCAGGACCCGGACCCGGACCCATATGTTGTGGGCAACTTAAAGCGGAGGCGAACCCCCGGCGGCACAAAAAAGGGGTGGTGTTGCTTGGGTGGGAAGGGGCAGTGGCGGGCAATGGCAAAAGTGAATTTCGGCGTGGGCGACGACGAAGCAAGTTTTACATTAACTCCAGGGGCAAACTGTAGCCACCTGGTAGGAAACGGGCCGCTCTTTGAAGTGTCTTAAGACAAACCATCACCCAAAACTACTGAAAACTAGAGCCGGGAGTTAATGCCACCGAAAAGGTTCAGATGATACCATAGTAGGAGAGGAGAAAAAAAAAACAGTTCAAATGCCTTTTAGAGGTTCTGGTTGGCGTGTGAGCAATGGCGGGGGTTGAGCAAAAGAAGCAACAGCAACCATTTTCCGCTTAGGTTTTTTTTTCTCCCGAGTGTCACCGGGTAAGTCATTCTTTGCTCACTTTGGTTTGGAGAAATGAGGGTTGAATACGGACGTTAGCAGAACGTCTTGGGGTTTTTTTTCCCCCTCCAACACAATCTATTGGCAGTGCACTGCCAGTGCCAGTAATGAAAGGCAATAACCTAAAATCCCTGAAGGAGACATCCGCGCCACCGCGAAGAGTTGACTAGAGCAGGGGTCTCCAACCTTGGCAACTTTTAAGACTTGTGGACTTCAACTCCCAGAATCCCTCAGCCAGCTTTGCTTTGCTGGCTGAGGGATTCTGGGAGTTGAAGTGCACAAGTCTTGAAGTTGCCAAGGTTGGAGACCCCTGGACTAAAGCATTTGAAGTAAAACTTCGGATTAGCGCCACACCAAGGGCTAAAACTAAAACGCAGAGCTCTTTTCTTTCCTTCGAAAATACCCCTGTGGCAGGAGAGCGAACGTGCAGGGATGAATAGAAGCCACCACCCACTCTTGACGGAACTCCAGAGCTTGGCTGAAGCCGTGTGATCTCCAGTAATAGGATCCTTATACGGGCGCGGACCTGGAATGTGAAAATGCTCTGAAAGCGCCAGACCCCGCAGTTCGTCGAGCAAACAGGTTGCTGCTAAACAAATCTATACAACGTGAGAAGAAGAGGTGCTCTTTTATTAGACAACACAAGAAGATGAATAAATGCGCTTTTTCCCTTTCTCAAATGTAAAGTATAGCAATTAAGTGCTTTATTTTTATTCGTGCGTTTCTGTGCTGATTCCCCTGTTAGGGGAACTGTTGTTTTATTTTGTGACAAGGAAAGGTTTAATTTAAAATTTAATCCCAAATTAAAAGGATAGGATATAGCTAAGTCTTTCCATACAGAGAATATAAAATACAAACGGGGGTAGGAAAATATATTTGCAATGGTTAGGTGCTAAATGTTTGGAATGCAACAGTTTCCTGCCCCTGGGGATACTGATGAATTTTGACAGCAAAGTTGAAAGACTGAACTCAAAAACTACAGGGCAATATAACCTTTACCCTAATTCCAGAATTTCAACAATAACAAAAAATGTCTCTGTGTGTGCCTTTGAGTCAGTGTTGACTCCTGGCAACTGCCTGAACAAGTCTCTGCAGGTGTCTTGACAAGAATTCGGAAGTGGTTTGCCATTGTCTTCTTCCTAGGGCTGAGAGAATAACTGGCCCAAAATACGCTTTTTAAAAAGTCTAACATAGACATTTGGGTAACACTAATGATTACCTTGAAATGTAAAAGGTTCAAAACTTCAGGAAATATGAATATGTAATTATGTATGTCAACTGGAAAGCTAGATTCATTGGGCCTTGGTCTGAAATAAGGATTCATTGGTTTTCATTCCCTTTCTACAAGCATTATTAGTTTGCTATATATTAATCATGCCTTGCAATATTGCACAGGTAAAGAGTTATGCCAGCTTCAGAGTTTTGTAATTTGGGAAGCTTAATCTCATTCTCGTGAAGAATTAGAAACACTGGAATGTAAATGTTTTATTTCTGGCAAAATAGGACTTGTTGCTGTGCAATTGCAACTAGTATGCCTCAAATAGCAAATCAATCAAGAATTACATTCAGACCTTACAACTACATTCTAAATCCAGACTTTGAATGACAGTGCAGCACTATCCAAATCCTTCTGTAGCGTGACAACACACAACTCTTAAAAATAGTTTAAAGCAGTAAGGGGAAATCCAGTTAGTTTCACTCACTGTTCACTTCCACTGAGTGCTCCTCGGAAATACATAATTTCAATGTAATCGATATTAGCTCATGTTCTCACACCACTGGTGCTTAAACTGCTTCCACCATCAATGGGATCTTTTAATCAGCTCTTAAGAAAATAATAAGACAAATGTGATTTCTTTTTGCTTAATATGTTGTGTGAACACTCAGTTGTGATTGTAAACTCTGGTTAAGTATGTGCACATTTTGCTAAGACAGCATTTTAAGAGAAAATTGACACTGAACTCAGTGTATAGTTAATTGTCCCTCATGTATTATACAGTACTTAAATCAGCTTTTGCTGCTGCTGCTGCTGTATCTAATGTTGTAGATTAGAGGACTTTAGCATTAGGGTTCAAAGTTCTGATGGTCAAATAAAAAATATGAAGACTTTTCACATACTTTATCCATACTAGGCTAATCTACAAAGTGGAGTGGAAAAATAGAGAGATCCTGCAATGGCGCTCTGTTGCTTCCAGAAGATAAAGGTTTTTATAAAAAAAAAAATGTGCTCACTTTTTTTAAATTTCTGAACTAAAATTAGAATTTGGAGAAATTCAATCATTCTACATTTAATTCTAACATTTTCTAAAAACCCTAGTCCCTATGATACCTAGACCCAATTATAGGAATTAAAGGATTAGGTGCTTAATCCTGAAAAGAGTGCTCTGAAAAGAGAGTCTTGGCCTTTTGTGTCACAGGATGCTATTACTTAGAAAGCATTCCAGGGTTTTCTGCAGTATCTCAGTAAAACCTCCAGAAGGTTGACATAAAGAAAACAATTACTCTGCCGTACTATCCTATGCAGAACTATTTAGAATTAAACCCACTTAACTAAACAAGACTGCAATCTAAATTATTTGTACTTAAAAAATTACTGAATAAACCTTCACCCACAAGTTTTAGAGCAGTGTACAAAAGGATGATCAAAGCTTTATAAAAATGCAATGGAATGCATCCTATCTGAAGAAGTGAGCTCCAGCTTATGCCTTTTTAATAACATATGTCAGTTGGAAAAGATGCTACTAGACTCCTGACTTTTATCCCCTTCCTTTGGTGACATGGCAACTACCAAGATTCCTCCTTCTTCCCTTTCTCCATACCACTCCATCCCCCCTCCCCAATTTGCTTTAGGGTTTACAAAAGATGTGAGGGGAGGGTGGCGAAAATGAAAAGGAATATTCCAGGTAGCATGACTCCACTTTTGTAATGTTTTATGTAACTCAATATAATAATAAAAATATTTGTAACCAAATGCAGCAGAGGGCTTGCATTCAAATAAGAAAAATATTAAAACAAAATTCAACAGTGTAAAATCGATCAAAAGACCCTGGACATGCCTCTTTAAGGAGGACAATCAAGAATCCTGCTACATTGATCAATAATTATTATTATTATTATTATTATTATTATTATTATTATTATTATTATTATTATTATTATTATTATTATTAATTCGATTTTTATACCGCCCTTCTCCCGAAGGACTCAGGGCGGTGTACAGCCAAAGTAAAAACAGACAATACAATATACAATTTAAAATACAAATTAAAAAACTTATTTTATAATTGGCCTAAAAAACTTTAAAATATATAAAAAACTAAAAACCCTTAAAATTACTAATAGAAAATTTAAAAATCAATAAAATTTAAGCCATCCCCGCGCGAATAAAAAGATGTGTCTTCAGTTCGCGGCGGAAGGTCCGAAGGTCAGGTATTTGGCGTAAACCCGGGGGAAGTTCGTTCCAGAGTGTGGGAGCCCCCACAGAGAAGGACCTTCCCCTGGGGGCCGCCAGCCGGCATTGCTTGGCGGACGGCACCCTGAGAAGTCCCTCTCTGTGAGAGCGTACGGGTCGGTGGGAGGCATGCGGTAACAGCAGGCGGTCCTGTAAGTACCCAGGCCCTAAGCAATTATTATATAAAGTAACAAAACCGCTCCAAAAAAGTCTTCAGATTCCAGCTTCTCACCAATATTCACATAGGGGCCAAATTTGCTATAGGAACATATGAATGGTGATGGAAGTTTAGTTCCTAAACTGATTAAAATCTAAATAACAGATTATTATTACAGTTGCATTCCCCACATTATTTGCGCAACTCAGGATACTTATGACAGTCTGACCATGTGGCAGAAGTGCTCTTCTTTGACAAAATACTTTAAATGCCTATGTAAAATTTAATAGAAATGCTCTACTATGGTTTTACATGCAACTAGATTTATATTTACTTACTATATTTACTTACTGTATCTTCAGGAGTAAATACCTTTGTTTTAATTGGAAGAATTCTTTCTCAATATCAATAGAATTGTAGTAATGGGAAGAGAGACCAAGTGATCGGTGGCAATAACAATAGCACTGAGACTTATACACAGCTTCACAGAGCCCTCTCTAAGTGGTTAACAGAGTCAGCATATTGCCCCCTACCATCTGGGTCCTCATTTTACTGACCCTGGAAGAATGGAAGACTGACTCAACCTTGAATCAGTCAGGATCAAATTCCTGACAGTTGGCAGAATTATCCTGCAATACTGCATTCTAACCACTGAGCCATCACGGTCCAATGAAGACTACATACAGGTAGTTTAACTGCAGAGAGGCTATCTGAAATGCTGATGTTTAGAATGAACAAAGTCTAGAAAATTGTGTAAGAACAATAACACAGACATCCTTAAGTATTATCAAAATAAAAACAAAACGACCAATGTATCATTTGTTCAATAAAGATAGCAAATTGCTAGTAGGCATTAAAGAGAAGTCAGATCTACTCATCTATTTTGGTTCAGTCTTTTCCAACAAGAAAGTATGCGTTCCACAGGAAATTGTGAAAAGCAGGATGAAAGTGCAGGATGGAAGTTTAACAGATACTTGATCATGTAATACCTCCTTACTTTGACTTAAAATGTTCAGGCCCAGATAAATTTTATCCTAGAATACTGAAAAGGCTATGTATGCCAAAACCTATATGTAGTGTCTTTGAAAAACTGGAAAGGTGGTAAAAAGCCAGAACGTTGGAGAACAGCCAATGTCTCTGCCTTAAAATATGGGGGGGGGGGGGCTCAGAAAACTACAGACCAGCCAGTTTCTGATTGATAGGCGGAAAGCAGATCCAGGGATAAAGAGATCTATCTGAAAGGTCTTAATAAATTAGTTTGCTTGGCTGCTTACCGACCAAGCAATTCTTGGGTGGCTAACAATGTTGAAAATAATAAAAATACAAAAAATCCAGCAATAACAACAAAACCATATGTAAACACCTACAGCGCTAAGGTGAAAATTCATTTCATGCATTTTAACACATCCTAATAATGCAGCATCCTGGCTCAGTGGCCAAGAGCAAAGTCACCCAGTTCTCAGGGGACTATACTGAGCAGTCTTAGAGACAGAGAATGTATGCTTTCTGCCTTCCACTATTTAATAGATGGGACTGGAGCATGCCAATCTTGGCTATTCTTGTTGGGCAAGCAGAGACAATCGGCAGTATAGTTACCACAGTCCTGAAAAAAAAAATCACTTACAAACAGTCCTCGTACTTACAACCATTGAGCATCACCAGAGTCACATGATTATGAATTGGGCATTTATTTATGATGGTTGCAACTTCACAGGATCATGTGAATGCCATTTGTGACCCTTTCAGCCAGCTTTTAACCAAGTTAATGGAGGAAACTGGATTCACTTAACCACCATAAAACATCAATTTTTTTAATGGATGTTTTATTTTGTATTTATATGTATATTTTATCTGGCTGTGAACCGCCCTGAGTCCCTAGGGAGATAGGGCGGTATAAAATACGAAAAATAAATAAATAAATAAATAAATAAACCATATGATTTGCTTTGCCACTGTGACAAAATAATAATAAAATCTGCTGAGGCATCTGAATGGCTGCACTATAGAGCACATTACAGGTAGTCCTTAACTGTTGAATATTCAGTTTTGTTTGTTTGTTTACAGGATGAACCAAACACAACATCCCCTATACAAATATGCTTTGGAACAGTGGTGAAAACTGAATCTGTTTACTACTGGTTTGCTGGCCTGCGCATGCACAGTACACGCCAAAAGGAGGCTTCGGAAGATAAGTAGAACAGCTGGGTGGAGAATCAGCTGTGGTGCATGAGCTTGGGAAGCTTTTTAAAAACCTTTTTAAAGCATTTTTTACTACCGGTTCTTCCGGAGAACCGGTAGTAAAAAATGCTATTAAAAAGTTTTTTAAAGGTTCCAACAATCACGTGCCACAGCTATGATCATCGGAATCTTTTTAAAGCATTTTTTTTCTACTGGTTCTGGAGAACCGGTAGTTACAAATGCTTTAAAAGTAAAAAAGTTCCAACAATCACGCATCACTCAGGTGTTCTTCTGAAGTTGTTGTGTTGTTTTTTACTGTTTACTACCGGTTCTTCCGGAGAACCGGTAGTAAAAAATGCTATTAAAAAGTTTTTTAAAGGTTCCAACAATCACGTGCCACAGCTATGATCATCGGAATCTTTTTAAAGCATTTTTTTTCTACTGGTTCTGGAGAACCGGTAGTTACAAATGCTTTAAAAAGTAAAAAAAAAAAAGTTCCAACAATCACGCATCACTCAGGTGTTCTTCTGAAGTTGTTGTGTTGTTGTTTTTTACTGTTTTTACTACCGGTTCAGGGAACCAGTAGCATTTTTAACTATCTGTTTGGGCAAACCAGCCTGAACCGGTAGCATTTCACTCCTGTTTTGGAAGAACTCTTTAAGAGTGAATGAATGACTGTCATAACTTTGAATGATTTCGAAACCATAAGTCAAAGTTTACCTGATATTACTGCAATGTGCATGCATTGGCTCCTGAGGAACACTTGGAAGCTATTAAATTTATGTTTTACTGACAAAGAAATAAAAGGAGGCTAATATAGATTTATTTCAAGCTATTTAACTCTCATCAGCTAGCCATACCTTTCTGGGAGCCGAACCCAAGCTGCTTGCATATTAGATAGATGTATTAACCTCTAAGTCTCCCTTTATTTCTTTGTCGGTAAAACATAAATTTTAACACAAAAATAGTTTGTCATGAAAGCGTCTGCCTGCTAAGACCCCTGGATTGGGGCTAAAAGGCGAAAATGGAAGCAGTATGCTCTATCCCATAATTGGGTAGACCAGGTTGTCCTGACAGACCTGAGAAAAAAACACTTGGAAGCTATAGTACGCCTTTATATCTTGGTACTACTCCATGTAACACTGCCCATATCACATGAGCTGCAGGGGATATTGGTAGGCTTCTGGATGCTATTCAAGGTGTTGGTTGTCACTCATGGGAAAGGGTGTGTGTGTGTGTGTGTGTGTGTGTGTGTGTGTGTGTACACATGCATGAATGCATGCTGTTTTTATGTTGTTTACAGTGTGATTGAAGTAAATATTTTGGTGTTCCTATTTATTAAGTAAGTTTAGATACTGGCAGCCAAAATTATTTGCTGATACTATTGTTTATTGTGACACCCTTTCAGCATTCTCATATTTCTCAAAAATAATCTCCTTAAGTTATTTTTTTTTAATACAAGTTGTGTGGTAAATAGTACTTACCGTGATCAGCCACTCTTTTACAGACCTGAGATGAAAATTTTGAGTTTCAAATTTTGTTTTCAGTTCAGAACAATTTTTTTTACAAAATATATATATACATTGTTCTAAGGCACAATGCACCAAGACCAAAAATTTGCAGGAATAATACCATTAAATTAATAATATTCATTAATTAATGAACTAATTATTAATATTAATAAATTAGCTTATTAATTAAACTTATTGTATAGGTTTTTTGTTAATGTCACTAAATCCAGCCAAGCTAGTATATGTCTTGAGTCTAAACAATACAAAGAAATCTGAATAAAATAATACCAGGGGTAGGGAATACACTATTGTTTTAAAACAAAAACATTGTAACATATGCTTTTACTATGTAAGCGTTTTTCTAAATATGTGACATATTGAACCAATGAAACATAATGAACCAATGAAATACTCTAAACTTTTAATAAATACAGATTGTAGTTATACAGTTGTAAAAAAATGTTATTTCCTGATGTTTGTTTGTTTGCTTGCTGGAGATCACTATATAAATACATATGCATCACACAATTTCCTTTTGGGATCAGCAACATTCTTTGGAGGACAGGAAAAGATTAAGAAATAGTAAACCAAGAATCAAGGGAATGAGAAAAGAAAAAGAAAAGAAAACATAAGCAAAACTAGTTCACAGAAATATTATTCACTATTCTTTTCTATTCCTCTTTATAGTTGTAAATTACTCTTACTCCACCATGGCCAAGCACTACTTCATGCATTGT
The DNA here is from genome assembly GCF_028640845.1 of Ahaetulla prasina. Lineage (NCBI taxonomy): Eukaryota > Metazoa > Chordata > Lepidosauria > Squamata > Colubridae > Ahaetulla > Ahaetulla prasina. The sequence goes on along the minus strand of NC_080539.1, from coordinate 224,173,539 downwards.
ATTTTGTTCTCTAAACTAGCTGTCTCCAACCTTTATGACTTGAGAGGGGAGGGAAACTATGCACATGTGTGAACTCTGCCCAGCCATTCATGCAGTCCAATTCAGAACAGGCTAAGGGCTGCTAGTGGGTCGCGGCCAGTGGGTTGTGGACTCCTAAACTTTTCACCTCTCTCTGGTTCAAGTTCATTTCTGTACCTGATCATATATTACCCATAAATTTTCTATCAGCATTTGCACATTTTCAAATTTCTCCATCCATTTCCCCATGTTTAGTAAACTACAGTACACAAATTGACTAATAACTTTTCTTCATTTTACATTTCAGATACAACTAATTTGCTCTTTGATATATTAATTCTCAGACCTATATTCTTTATTGCATCCTAATCATAGGAAATACTAAATTTATATCAAATCATTTGGGGTCTCAGCTAACAAATCGATCTGCATGCAAAAATTCATGACCCAGTCAAAGCGTATTTAATATCACTACAGCTATTCTTTAGACATTCAAATATACATTAAACTAGTGGTTCCCAACCATTTTGGCCATGCCCCACCTAAGCATCTCTAAAATTTTGACTCACACACCACCACCACCATCCCTGTGACATATAATTCTTACTATTTAAAAAGTGACACCTACTCAGAGGAAGCCTAAAAGGCCATTAACATGGTTTAAACAAGGTTCCAATTGCCCCCATTAAAAATCAAACTGCCCCCCTGTTGGGCGTGGGCCCCACGTTGGGAATTACTGCATTAAACAAAAGGACATCACACTCATTTATCTTATTTTGAGCAATTTTCTAGGCATTCCATGTATACCATGTATATTTTGTTATTATGCTCAGCAACCAACCTTAAATTCTGTATTGATGCAAAATATTCCATAATTTAAGTTTCCACACTACCATAATTTTCTCTAAATCAGTGAATATATAATAAATTTTCTTTTTCACATTCACACATTTCTCAATCCAGAGTTTGACTTATATCTATTTTAAAAAATAGAAACAATTCTATAGTAATTTTTATGATGGATTATTAGTCTTTTACTGGCAAACCATAGGCAATAATATGTAGAAATAATAAAAATGCGGGGAATGGTGTGATCTGAAGCCGAACTTCCCCTATATTTCTTAAGTATCTAGAATTGGAGAGATGCCCTTAATTAGGATGTTGTTATAATGCATGTAACGGAGAGAACATTATATTTAATGAGATAAATAAATCATTTCTGGATTTCATGGACACATCCACCTAGTTTTCTAGGCAGCAAAATGGAAGTGCTTTGCTATTGCCTTCTTTCAGGAAATATTTCCAATTTCCCAATCTAGCCTAGAGCACTGGTATTCCCTGAAGGTCCTCTCTGAATGTACAGTATTAAGCGGCTCAATGCTATTTAGTTTCTGGGCGCAGACACTGAGTAAGTGCTGCCAAAGGGTAGTCTAGCAATGAAAAGAAGAAAGAAAAGAAAACCTCAAAGCAGCAGCAAACCACTTCCATAACTGCCAAGCTGCCAAGAAAACTGCCTAGGTGCAGTCACCAAGACTCAAGCTTAACCCACATTTGGGTTGATATATATATATATATTAAGATCTATAAAATTTGTTTGTTCTTCAAATTTGAGAATAATTTCTCTTTCAAAAAGAGTACAAATATAACTTCTACTGAGTAGAAAGAGCAACCCAGTGGCCTCAGTCCTGAAAAGCTAACTGACATTAAAGACCACTGAGATTAATAGAACCAGTTAGCTGCCACTAATGACCCATTTATTTCAAGGAATTTAAGCATGACTAACCTTTCTTGGATCAGAGCCATTGCCATCCATAAACTTTGAGCTAATGTAAGAGGACAGAAAGGATCCTTACACAATTAGTCTGGAGAAATTATCTGTGGTTGAAATAAATATATATTTATTTGGTTACTCATACCCACAGTGTAACTCCAAATTATTAAACCTGTTTTTGTATAATAGCAGAGAAATTACTATCTGCTAATCTATAAGTGTAGTCTACTAAATATTACTGCTGCTCTTATTAACAATTGAACTGCTGATATTTGGCAATAGCATTTAAAAAAAAATTTAAGGGCTGTTTTGGGAGGGCATGTCTCAATACAATAATTTTGTCATTTCACATACACAGAGAAAACTCCAGTTCAATAACGATCAGAAATCAGGAGAGTATAATAAATTGAATATTTGGACACTCGATTGAAAAAAAACAATAATACGCATTGAAGACCATTGTTACTTAGGGATTAGCTATGCTCTAAAAATGGCTCTTACTTCAAGTAATAAGGAGCTAGGTATCAGAGGAAGATTTTTAATAGTTAACTTGTTCACTAAATGCTGGTAATGATTTGAGCTCACTTATCCTTCTTATGCCCCTGTTAATTTCTTATTCTGAATTCTTAAATCAGATTGCTATTATGTAGCAATTACTTTCAAAATAAATTGAACTGCTGTTTAGAAGTGGCTCAGCAATCAGTGGCTCAAAAGATAATTTTATTCACTCACCCAAGTCTAACAGCACTAATGAGGGAAGATAACAAGTAGTAACTTCCTTTATCTTTAAGATGTCAAGACTGCCAAGAAAAAGTAAGAAACTCAAAATACAAGAGCTCTGTTCATATCATATCATTTATTTAATAAAAATAAACTATGGCTTAGCACAGTATGTAGATTTAGTAAAATTATTTTAAAATATCAGTATGATTACTTCGGCAAAGCAAGAAATACTTCCTAAATTCTAAAGATAATGAACATTGCTGCTATATGATTTTAAAAACATTGGCAGGGTAATCTAGTGTTCTCATGTTTAGTACAAGTATTTCAGTTCAGAATGCCCATGTTTCAATGCATTCATGAACTAGAATCAATACAGCCCCCAATAAATGTTTTTAAAAGGATTTTTAAAAAGAGATAGTCTGACTATAGATACAAGAATTTTTATAAAGATCACAAATCCTTTTCCTAAATTTGTAATATTAAGTATAGCCACAGTAAAGTGTTTATAAGAAATTATGGCACCCCAGCAGAATCTACTGGTACATGTTTGGTTTCATAATCTGATGGTCAAACAAGCTTGCATATTAAATTAAATTTTACTAATTCCTGGAAGTGACTTTATTCTAGACAGAATGCAATGGAAAAGGATTCTAATTTATCAAGATATATAGCCACAGTAATATAAAATATTCACATTTTTCTTCCATTAAAAAACCCTACATCTTAAAATCTAATTTTCAGATGTCTATAAGAAAACGCATTGTCCTTAAGAATAGTTCTACAAAAGCTGTAACTTTTTATTGTATGAGTATTCACATTTGTTTGTGCTGCCTTATATATAAATACTAAAATCATACCCTTAAAAAACAATCTACACGGTTTCACTAATCCTTTATACTTAATATGTGGGAAAATTGGATCCTGGATAAAAGATTGTGAGGAGAAGAAATGCGGCTGGCTATTAGAACAGGACCGTAATCACTGTAAGACGTATAAATTCCATTTGTTATTATGTGTGAGTAATCTACAGTTAGATTCACTGTCTAACACTGGTGAAAATTTAATAATTCAACTCCTAACCAAGGACCTAAGAATTATTAAGGTAGCGTCTAAGAATATAGGCAGTTCCAAGCTGGTTATTTTTGTAAAATTAGGGTGTGAATCCAATAAATTCAATTCAGAAATGTTGGATATGATATAGATGGCAAATAAATTTTATAAATAAATAAAACAATAAAATAAATATTTCCATATTGAGGAAATCCTTCGCTTTGAGGTGTCAAATCATGATTAGTATAACAATGAATTTCTGTTTTCATAAGTTTTCAACTTAGATCTGCAAGTCCTGGTATTTTGTAATTTATTCCAATTGTTTTTCCTCAATCCTAGCATCATCTAGATAAGCAATAATCAGAACTTATCAATAATTGTTATGTCAGGCAAATTATGAACAAGATGCCTGTCTGTTTGCATCTTAAAGCTCCATAAGATCATTTCCCAAAACCTTCTCGAATACTCAATTTGATGGTCTCAGTAGTTTTTATTACATTTTTATCCAAATCTCTGGCAAACTTTCCAGTGAATAATTTTGGCAACTTGTAGTCAGTCTGTGAAATGTTGCTGTAGTCCCTGATCAAATGCTTGTTTCATCTTTTTTGTCACAAAGTCAACGTTTGTTGTTTTGAAAATTTTGTCAATATACAATTTTTTAAAGTGCTGTCTAAGGCTCTTTGGTATAGCATCCAGTATGCCAATAACCACTGGGACCACCACTGCTAGTTTATGCTACAATCTTTCAACTTTGATTTTCAGATCTTGGAATTTTGTGATCTAGTTGTGATCTTAATATTATTATAGTTTATCACACCTTTTTTATAGATCTTTGATTTACGACCAAACTAGAACCTGGAATTCCTTTCATAAGTCATAATGATTTTAAGTTTAAGCACCGATATAATTGGACCCAATTTTATCCCTTTTTTGTGATGGTTGTTAAACAAATACCACAGCTGTTAAGTGAACACTGTTGTTATTAAGCAAACCTGACAGCCATTAAGCAAATCAGTGTATTCCTATGGGGTTGTTTTGCCGGAAAGCAGTCAAAAAGGCAGGAAGCCTGCAAAAAAATCACAGTCACATGATCTCAGAATGTTGTAACCAGATGTAAAAATGAGCCAGTTCTCAAGCTGCTAAAATGCAGTTATGAGACTGTGTGTGTGTTTTTGCACACGGCTGTTAGAACTCCAGAATCAGGTCATAAGTAGCTTTTGAGGAGGTCTGTTCTAACTTCAAATTGTCACTAAGTGACTGGTCATAAATCAAGGACTACCTGTATATAACTCAAAGCAGCAAGCATAGCTAATACTCTTGCCTCCAGTTTTCTTCACTAACAACTATGAGAAGGTGGAGTGGGCTAAGAGAAAATGCTACCCAACTGGCTTTCATGCCTAAAGGGCTTTAGAACTCAAAATTTCTTGGCTTTAGGCTAGCACTACACCACCTAACTTAACTACTACTTTCACCAGTGAAAAATAAAGGAGCTCCCCTCCCCTGCAAACCTTGGCTGCTCATTTTACACCAATGATTGTAACACACAAAGTCCCACTTTAGCCTTTGGTTTCTATTGTAAGGCTAGGCTGGGCTTCAGACTCCGCCTCTAGGCCATTTTTGAAATGAAACACTGACTAGAAGCGAGAAAGCTGGGACTTTATTTGATTCATCAGGCCAGTCTCAACTCACAATACCCCTAAGTATAGTATGTAGGTATTAATGGGGAGAAGAAAGCAAAAAGTTTAGAAGAACTGAAATGTATATAAGAAATGTGATGTTAAATTCACATTGTAACAAAAAAAAACACTATAAAATAGTACTATTATAACTTTTGTGTATGACTTTATCATTGTGTTGGGAGCCAGTTTGGTGTAGTGGCTAGGGCGACAGACTAGAGACTGGGAGACCATGAGTTCTAGTCCCACCCTAGTCACAAAGCCACCTGCTGACTTTGGGCAGGTACTCTCTCTCTCAGCCCTAGGAAACAGGCAATGACAAACCTGAAAAACATTGCCAAGAAAGCTGCAAGGATTTATCCAGGCAGTCTCTTGAAAACTGGACACGATTGAACAGAAGAAAAAAATGTATTTAAATAATTTGAAATAGCTACCACTGGTAGTGCACAACATGGAGTATGCTAAAGCTGTGGGTGCAGCCCCCATTTCATTTTCAAATATTGCTGATCTTTAAAGGAGTTATTAAATAAATGGTGGAATAATCATGTGCATTTAATTAAACTTAATTGTATTAAATTAAATCTACTTTTAAAATCTTCAACCCAGCTACTTAAAGGCCGAGTACAGTCAATGGCCTAGAAAGATTGCTTGCTTCTACTGGGTAAGGCTGCAACCTAATACCAATTAACACCTGCACTTTATTGCAGGGTTCTGTGGCTGGACAGTCATAAACCGCAGTGGGTAAGCTGGGAAAACACATCACTTTATTCCAAACCTAATAAACCCAATATGACTGGGTGACTTTGGATCAGTCACTTTCTCTCAACCCACCTTACAGGGTTGTTGTTATGGAGAAAATAAGAGGCGAAGGGAGTATTAGGTACTTTTGTCATCTTGAGTTATTTATAAAAAATAATACAGGTGGAATAAACATAAATGAAATGAAATAATGATTATAGATATCTTGTTACTTGCAGATTCATGCTCGTCAATACAAACTGACCTGATGAACATGGTTACCCTAAGAGAGCTGCTTGTATTCCCCATTTCCATAAAACCAGGGGTAGCAAGGTATAAATGTGTCGCTTTTCTATGGTAATGCCTGATCTTTGGAATAGCCAAAGCCCCATTGAAATCTGACCAAACACATCTTGATTTCATTCTGGAGGATGTTGAAAATTCAGCTCTTCTAAAATCCATTCTATCTTCCATTATGGATATATGCTCCTCTGTCCATCTACGTGCATATACCTTGCAGCCGATATAATGTATAAAATTAAAGTACCATGATTCCTTTCCACTTTTTTAGCCACCGTTCCTAAAAGAAAAGCTTCAGGTTCCAATTTTACATTCATTTTCAAAATTTTCTGAACCAAAATGCATATCTGGTAAGTTCTTATAAGTTCACCAAAGATAATACAAAGTACAGTACTTTCAGATTGATTTCCAACATGTGTTTGAAATTTCCTTACACATTTTCCATAGTTTATCAGGATTTAAAATATCATTGATACATCATTGTATACAAAATTTCTTTCAAATTATAATTCCCTGTAAATCTCAAACCTGGTGCCCATATCGTTTCCTATTGATCAAACATAATACTAAATCTGTTTTGCCCATTTAACTATAAAATTTTTCATATATTCTTCTTTGTGATTAAATTTCAGTAAAAATTTATACACTTTTTGCAATAAGGTACATAATTCATTTTCAAAGGTGCATAATTCTTTTTAATTAATTTAAATATTTCATACAACTGTACATAAATAAACTAGTGGCAAATATAACCCTCTTTTTCCAATTGTTTTAATTTTAAGTCTAAATTGCATTTCACCAAAAACCAATTGATAAAATTAAGTCAACTTGGGTTGCTGACTGTCATTTCCCTTCTAAAAAAAGTCTTCTTGGTGAGATGCCCACAAAGGTATTTTAGGAAGTAACTTCCTTTTATATCTGTTCCAGATTTTCACTATGGCACATCTAACAAAATAATTCTTTAACACTAAGATAGCTTTCAACCTCTGATACCTTAAGCCACCCAAATCTCAATTCAGGACCTTCTAATTCCAACAGCCTTTAAAAAAAGTTACCCACTCTTTCAACCACACCAAACAACATACTTCAAAATATAATTTTAAACCAGGTTAACCCACCACTTTCTTTAGCATCTTAGAATAATTTATATTTGTTATTAACCTTGAAGCCAGCTATGTGGGCATCACTTCTAATGTGACACTTCTAATGTCTCTATTTAAGATTCCAAAAATTAAAATAAGTAATGGTGATGGAGTTAGCTGAAATGACAAAATTGACTGCTTTGATTGGAGATAATAGTATGATTAGATTTCTTGAGGCATGGTTAGACTTCCTTCAGGAAAAGGAGAAAAATAATGTTTTGACTTTGGGATTTCATGATTAGATTAGATCACCTAAATATTGTGGATTGTTAAAATATATGGCCATGATCTACCTATAGTTAATATGTTTTATATGTTAAAGTAAGAATATATGAATATTTTTCTAATATTAGTTATTAATATTTTTAAGATCTTTATCAATTGATATTTACCTAAACATAGACAAGAGGTTGCTATATTTTAACATTCTCTCTGCACTGAAAAATGTCAGCAGTCACTTCTTTTATGATATATTTGTTTTATGGGGGGTTTGCTAATTTTTAACCTTTTTCTTTTATCACTTTGCCTTTTCCCTTTTAGTTTGTATTTTATGTATTTTTTTAAAAAAAATTAATAAAGTTATATATTTAAAAAAAACCAGAGCTCTTCCATACTATTTCTTTATTGACCAGAACTATCTGAATTTGAATGTAGTAGTAAGTGATGATTTTTGCTATGTTCTGCTATTCCATTATGTTTACAGGTAATCCTTGTTTAGTCAGTGCTTCTTTCAGCACCATTACAACAGTGATGAAAAGGCAACAATACTCACATTTATTAAGTTTCTCAGATCTGTACAGCAAAGGAATGCTGAAGTAAGATTGTAAGCACAGTCATGGTTTTACTTAGTAATCCCTCCATCTAACAACTGAAATGCCAGTCTCAATTGTGATTGCTAAATGAGGACTTATTCATTTTAATTTTTTTAATGTCATTTGCTCTTATGTTGGATGTTTTATTATTAGTGTTATTGTCTAGCATGGGTATCTTATTGATCTATTGTGGAACTTTGTGATATAATGTTAACTGCTGGCAGTCCTATCAGATTGGGTAGTTACTTTACTCGTACAGTAGGCCTGTGTGAGGTAACCTAGATTTGTTTCAGTGACGAGCGCCATGCAGTAAAGGTGATATGATTCTTTTTACTGAAACTAAGAAGCAGCCTGTATTGAAACACTCTGCCCTGCCTTGAAAACTCCCCATATATACTTATGGTTTGAAAAAAAAAAAGCACCCCTTTCTGGCTTGGATAAGTACAGCTGGGGAATGTGGAGAGAATTGCCCTTCAGCGGCCTTCCCTCAGCATTCTTCTGCAGCATTCCTCCAAGACAGAAACAGCTCAGGTACAGATGTTTCCAAGATGCAGAAGCCTCTTCAGGTTTTCAAAAGTGCCGGAGGATGCTGAGTTTACTGCCTTTGGGCAATGGAGCAAAGCAAACAAAATGGCCTCTTTTCTCCTTGCTCTTCGAAATGAGGTGGCCATGATACTTCATAAGGCATCTCCAAAAAAATGCTGTGTTCAATCTTCACTAAGTGAAACATTCAAATCAGTGGTGAAATCCAATTTTTTTTACTACCTGTTCTGTGGGCATGGCTTGGTGGGCATGGCGTGGTTTGGTGGGCATGGCACCATTCTCACCCCACTCCAGGGGAAAGATACTGCAAAATCACCATTCCCTCCCCACTCCTGGGGGAAGGATATTGCAAAATCTCCATTCCCACCCCACTCTGGGGCCAGCCAGAGGTGGCATTTGCCAGTTCTCTGAACTACTCAAAATTTCTGTTACCCGTTCTCCGAACTGCTTTTTGTCTTTGGAACATTTCACTTTTTCTCCAAGACATTTCTTCAATTCTGACTGGTAGGGAATGGAAGGATTTATATTCTTTGCAATCTGTTTGTAGTTAGCACTCTGAGAGTGGTTGAGGCCAGTTGGAGGTTAATCTGTGTCCTTAGAGTCAGCTGAATCAGAGTTCAAACAGGTGTGGAACCTATTCTGATCTAGCCTTAGCAGGCAATGAGAAACTGCTTATTCACGAGTAATACAACCCTCTTTTTTTCCTTAAAACAGGGCACGAACAGTCTTTATTCACATTAAATACAGAACCCGGGATAGCTCAGGCTGTTAAGAAGCCTGTTATTAGAACACAGTAGCCTGCAATTACTGCAGGTTCAAGCCCGGCTCAAGGTTGACTCAGCCTTCCATCCTTTATAAGGTAGGTAAAATGAGGACCCAGATTGTTGGGGGGGCAATAAGTTGACTTTGTAAAAAATATACAAATAGAATGAGACTATTGCCTTATACACTGTAAGCCACCCTGAGTCTTCGGAGAAGGGCGGGATATAAATGTAAACAAAACAAAAAACAAAAAAAACCCTGAAAATAATTAATCACAAATGAAAGTCTTCCCCTATGTGCATCTGTGAAGGGCCCCATCTGCTGCTCCTCCTCTCTCAGCTCAGGCCCCGAAAAAAGCTGCCTCTTCACCTGGGGGTGGACAGAAGGCCCCAGCTCTGCATCTGCCTCTGATTCTGCTTCCTCATCAGAGCCTTCCAAAGGCTCCAAAACTGGCCCAGACTCCCCCTCCATCTCTTCCTCGTCTGCCTCTGCTGCTAGCTCTGCCAGCAGCTGACGAAACACCACAGAACCTTCTTGGGAATGCTGAAAGGACTGTGTTCTAAACACAGCATCAGATAGTAGTCTGTTAAAAGGCAAGAAATGCAGAAAATAACAGATATACATAAAACTGTATCACAGTCTAACGATTGTAAGAATTCCAATTCTGTCCTCCTGTACAAAGAGAAAGGTAGCAGGAATGAATGCAAAAACTATCCGAGGATTAGTATGTTAAGTTTGTTACGGTGCCAAGATGAAGATAAGTCATTTTCCTCTCTTATTTTGTATTGATCAGACTGTGCCTAAAATCTGCGTTTTGCCCAGAGTGCTACATTTTATGAAAGATATTGACAAACTGGATCATGTCCAGAGGACAACTAACATTATAAGGTACTAAGAAAGAAAAGCTTATAAGGAATACTTGCAGGCAATGCATCATACATTTAGCCTGGGAAAAAGAAAGATTATGGGAGGGCCTAATGGACTGAGCAGAATATATAAAGACTTTGAAATTATAACTGTAAGATATCCTCCCATGGGAAAGTTTTGTTGATTGGAAAATAAACAGATGATGAGCAGGGACTCTGAAGGCTGACTAGAAAGAACCAGAGATAGCTAGGGGTTGTAATTAAAAGAGGAGAGCCCATAATATAAAGGAGCAATATTATCTGACTATTTGGGAACAATGTACTTAGAAAATTGCATGCTACTGTAACAGAAGATAAACTCCAGATGTGTTAGACATCACAATGTCTATCAGCCCTAGATTATGAACAGCATAAACACTTGGAGACGGGCAAAGAATGGAAATCTTAAGTCATATTTTTTAAAGATTTAAGAAAATATTATTTAATTATAATGAGTTATTGAGAGGGACTTGTAACTGGGAGGCCAGCTGTGTGAGAATAATCACATATTATTCCTATAAGATACTGGCAAGAAACCTGGCAAACTATTATAACTGTGTGTGTGTGTGATCAAGAATTAGTTTTTTGTTAATGCGGCATATTGTTCTCATTTCCTCCCCATAATATTCTTTAAAATGCTATTCTCAGTTCACCTCCTTTGAACGGTGGAAAACTAGATTGCTATACTTTGGCAATCAGTGTATTATTAAAGGGGAAGAAGTTAAACATAAACTTTGTTAACCAAAGATTTGCTTTACATTTATCACACAGCCACCGCGGAAATTAAAAACTGACTTTAGACAAAATGCCATAAAATGTATGATTGAGAAGATTATAAGCACCTCTTATCAAATAACAACATAACATTGTAAATTGTCATTTAACAGACAAGTAAGCTCCTCTGTATTTGAGATCTGCTTCTTTTAATCAAGCTTTCTTTAATGAAATGTATTCAAACGCTCTGACCACATTTTGAAAATCCTTCTCCAATTGCTTACATTCATTTTCCAGTAGACAAAGAAAACACTCAGAGATTTTAAATTATTGCCTAATATGGCACCTTGAGATGAATAGGAATTTATATTCTTTAAATTATATGGTAAAAAGAAAGCTAAGATCACGCTATCAAGCTTTGAAAAAGTTGCATAATACTCAAAGAACTGAAATTCAGCTTTATATAGCTGTACAGTGGCACAATTAAGAAAAAAGGCAATAGCCAATATGGATAATAGATGAAGGCATTGATTTACGCCCCTTTGCAGACTTTTGGAACATAAAAAGAATTGCCAAATACATTTGGGAAACAAAGTATTATCTTGATCTTCATTTAATGAACGCTTTTCAATAAATTCATCTAGTAAATTTCCTCTTTGCCCTGTAATGAAAAATCCATGAACAATACCTATTTGAAGTAATTATATATTTAAAAAATCCTCATAAAAACAAATTAAAGCAACAATGGAAAGGACCCTGGATAACTAAATCACACATTTTCAAATCTCAGGGAATCAGAATAAAGTTAATTTTCAGTTGTCCTTTTGACAGAATAAAATAGTTAAACAGTATAATAGTTTGAAGAATTGACAGATTGTACTTCATTGAGCATTATCTTGTACTTCAGTTCACATTATCAAATGAATGGAGTGGCTAGACTTATGTATGGTTTGAAGTGGGATGGGGTAAGGAGGAAAAAAGACAGGATTGAACAGATTTTAAAGGAACCATTTTAAAAAATTGAGGCTTAACAGCATCATGGAAAAAGAGATTGCTGAACAAACAGGTATCAAAAGGTTTCAAAAAATGTATTTTTTTTTTACATTACAACAGTTCATTGATAAGCTACTGTTCATCTTTCATGTAACCTGCATCTACATAATCACATTGTCTTCAGCTCCCTTCCCAGACCAGCCATCCAAACAGCCATCCAAACAGCCACCCAACAATCCACCCAACCAGCCATCCAAACAACCATCCATCCAAACAACCAAACTACCATCCAACCATCTATACAACCATCTGTTGTACACAACCCCCAACCTACTAACATCCAAAACTAGGTATGCACGCCCCTTACCTCTTCAACACCAATCATTTCAGATCTCAAATGCAAATTGATAAATGCACGAAGCATAGTCAACAAATTACCTGAATTTATCCTCTTATTAAACAGTGGCACATTTGATATCATTTTTGTTTGTGAAACATGGCTGAACTCATCCCTTCCTGACTCCATTATCTCAAACAAAGAATATCAAGTCTATCGATCAGATCGTGAAAACCGAAGAGGTGGTGGAGTGGCTATCTTTACAAAAGTCACTGAATCTAAAAATATCCAAGTAGCACATAAACTCTCTTCCTGAAACTATTGTATGCGACCTATCCCTTGACACTACTCTTGATTCTTACTATGCTACAGAGCCCCTGACTATGACATTACCCATGCAAATATGCTAACCTCAATGCTAACATGGGCTACCTCTTGCCCATATCCTCTCATCTTCCTGGGTGACCTAAATCTACCTCTCATTAACTGGACAACTAATGAATGTTCAACTGACCCAATCCATACTACACTATACAACGCTGTTACAAACCTAGGTCTTGAACAACTTGTAACTAACAATACAAGACTCAACAACTGCCTTGACCTCATCTTCTGCAACAATTCAAACTCAATTTACGGACTACAAATTAAAGAACCTTTTTCCAACAGTGACCACTGCATGATTGATTTTCGTCTCAATATACGTCCATACTTAAATCGTCATAACAACAGTACTCCCAACTACAACTTCAAAAAAGCCAATTACGACTTTATAAACAACGATCTTTCCTTTCTGGACTGGCAAAATCTGTTTGCAACCTGCATAACCGCTGAAAACCACTATAGAGTCTTCCTACTTGAAATCAATAGAGTCATTAAACTATATGTACCACAAATGACTACCATGATCAAGAAAAACAAACTACCCATATCAATAAAAAAGCTTCAATCAAAAAAAAAATCCCTCTGGAAAAGAAACAAAAAAGGCTATGTTACAAATTTCAAAAACCACTACAGAAACATATGCAACCAAATAAAAACTGAATGCACAAATTACCACACCAAGCAAGAAGAGAACCTTCATGCACAAATTCCAATCGTGCCTTTTATAATTTTGTCAACAATAAACTTAAAGACTCAAGATCCATCCCACCACTAAAAGATTCTAACAACAAAGAATGCAATGACGAAACAGTCAAAGCAAACCTCTTCAACATTTTCTTTGGCTCAGTTTTTGTTAACTCAGATAACACATATCCAACATTCCACAAACGAACCAGCAATGATTATGATGATTTAACTCATATAGATTTCACAGAAGACAATGTTGGAAAAGCTCTTCACAACTTAAAACCATCGCTTTCTATTGGACCCGATGGACTATGTGCATACTTCTGAAAAAAACTTTCTATTAATATAGCAGAACCCCTAAGTATTATCTTTGATAAAGCTTTCACTACCAGTTCTCTTCCCAAACTTTGGTCACTAGCCACAGTCATCCCTATCTTCAAAAAAGGAGACCCCAGCTTAGTCGAAAACTACAGACCGATCTCCCTTTGCTGCGTCACCTGCAAAGTCATGGAATCTATCATCAACCAATCCATTACCTCACACTTAGAAACTAACAACCTACTCTCCAACAAACAATTTGGTTTCAGGAAACAGTTATCATGTAACTTAGAACTTCTCCACTGCAAAAACATATGGACTTCAAATCTCGATCAAGGCAAATCAATAGATGCAATCTACATAGACTTCTGCAAAGCTTTTGACTCAGTAGTACACGATAAACTTCTCCTAAAACTAACATCCTATGGCATCTCAGGACCCCTCCACAAATGGATATCTGCTTTTCTGTCTAACAGACAACAAGTGGTCAAAATTGGCAATGCTTTATCAAATCCTGTTCCTGTCAAGAGTGGCGTTCCTCAAGGCAGCGTCCTTGGACCAACACTCTTTATACTATACATTAATGATCTTTGTGACCACATCTCAAGTAATTGTGTTCTCTTTGCTGATGATGTCAAACTATTTAACACCACAGACAATACTTCTATCATTCAAAACAACCTTGATCATCTAACCGCTTGGTCTAAAAATTGGCAGTTCCAAATTTCAACCAGCAAATGCTCAGTCTTACATATAGGAAAAAAGAACCCAAAAACTAAGTACATACTAGATGGACATTACCTTACAGACGACCCCCATCCCGTTAAAGACCTTGGAGTTTTCATGTCAAATGATCTAAGTGCCAAAGCCCACTGCAACTACATAGCAAAAAAAGCTCTAAGAGTTGTAAACCTAATTTTGCGTAGCTTCTTTTCCAAAAACACCACACTACTAACCAGAGCATATAAAACATTTGCTAGACCAATTCTAGAATACAGCTCACCTGTTTGGAACCCTCACCACATCTCTGACATCAATACAATTGAACGTGTCCAGAAATATTTTACAAGAAGAGTTCTCCATTCCTCTGAAAACAACAAAATACCTTATCCCACCAGACTTGAAATCCTAGGCTTAGAAAACTTGGAACTCCGTCGCCTTCGACAAGACCTAAGTTTAACTCACAGAATCATCTATTGTAATGTCCTTCCTGTTAAAGACTACTTCAGCTTTAATTGCAATAATACTAGAGCAACTAATAGATTTAAACTTAATGTCAACCGCTTTAATCTAGATTGCAGAAAATATGACTTCTGTAACAGAATCATCAGTGCTTGGAATACTTTACCTGACTCTGTGGTCTCTTCCCATAATCCCAAAAGTTTTATCCAAAAACTTTCTACTATTGACCTCACCCCATTCCTAAGAGGACCATAAGGGGCGTGCATAAGCGCACAAATGTGCCTACCGTTCCTGTCCTATTGTTTTTCTTTTCTTTTTCCTATATATATATGCTTATACCTCCTTATATTTACCCATATATGTGTTTATATACTATATAATCTTTTTGTATGATACCTACATATATTGTTGTGACAAAATAAATAAATAAAATAAATAAATAAAATTTAAATCCTTCATCATCCAAGTCACTCTATGCATCTGGTCAAGTGAGCTGCAGTTCACAAAAGCTTGTGCCTTTTTATGTCTGTTGAAAAAGGTGGCCTGCCAGACTCATTTTGATTTTCTGCTCCCTGAAGAAAAAGTAGCCATGCTGCAGGAGAAGATGGAACACCCTTAGAAGAACCAACAATTCAGAGGTAAATGAATATACTTACTAGGAATGGCATGGATAGAAGATGTTTGTATTCAAAATTTGATAAACTAGGAAAAGTTTCATTGTCTCGGAAATGGAAAATACCTTCTCTTTCTCAAGGTTTTCCAAATGTTACTATTTTTATCACAGTGGTCATTTGCAAGTAGACTTCCATGGATAAAAATAGTAACATTGGAAACAGCCAGCAGCATTCCTCTTATGTCAAGCAGAGACACACTTGGAAAGGAGTATCTCATCTTCAGAGACTCTTGTTAAATCTTCAGAATGAGAATTTGTAAGATACTACATCTGCTTCATAACAGTATTTCCTTGTTGGAGAATACTTGTCTCCCAATTTCATTAAACTCTAAGAGCAGTTCAGATCAACAAACAGCCCCTTGAGCTGTGTCCACCCTGAGCCATGGGAGACTTTGGGACAATCATTCATTTTCAGGCAGCTTATCTCACAGGGATATTATTATGGGGGAAGTTAAACAAGGGATACCCAGTACAGGTATTCCTCGACTAATGAGCACAATTGAGCCCAAAATTTCTGTTGCTAAGTAAGCGATTTGTTAAGTGAATTTTGCCCCATTTTACGACCTTTCTTGCCACAGCTTTTAAGTGAATTACTGCAGTTGTTAAGTTAGTAACATGGTTGTTACATGAATGTGGCTTCCCCATTGACTTTGCTTGTCAGAAGGTCACGAAAGGTGACCACATGATCCCAGGACACAGCAACCACCATAAATATGAGTCTGCTGCCAAGAGTCTGAATTTTGATCACATGACCATAAGGCTGCTGCAATGGTTGTAAGTTAAGTCACCTTTTTTAAAGTGCCGTTGTGACTTTGAATGGTTATTAAGCCAACTGTTATATTTCAAGGACTATCTGTATGCTACTTTGAGCTCCTAGAGGAAAGACAGGATACAAATCTAACCAATACAAACAAACAAATATTTAATATGTCCAGTTACTTCCCTTAAAAGACATGTTTCCAATAGCAATACTTTTGCTTTTTTGTTATTTCTGGCAGATTATTTTGTTAAATAAAGCATTTATTATTCCCTTTAAAATTAATACTGTATTGTAAATATCCTATCCTAGCTAGAATCTTCTCTATTCTGATGATTGTAGTAAAATGAAGGTGACAAAGGTAAAACTGAAAGACTAAGTGTTCCAGATATAATAACCAAGAAACATATAAATTCATTTCTATATTGTTAAGACAACATATGTTTAAATTCTAACAAATGAACTAAAGCTATAAGTTTATTTCCATCTCCAAAGAAACTATGGACTTTGTTGCTACAAATTCCCTTACTCTGTGCATGTATGTTTTAGTCATAGGTTTTGAAGAATACACCATTATAAGAAAGGACAGTAAATAATGTTTTATGTGTATGAGGAAAGGAACTGTCCCTTTGGCATAATGCTACACTATGTAGCCAACATCTTCCAACATGTGAAAGAACCACAAAGTATCATGGTCTTGCTAATATGCTAACCATGGATACGAAGTCCAGCATTCTTTGCCCTATTTCCATTAACCAAGCAAGCATTTTTTAAAAAAAAAGAAAAACCAAAGACATCGTGGTAGCAAGGTTTTGTTTTTATACAGAATCATCTTACCATGTATATAGGTCACAGACATTTTGGAAAAAAGATCAACATATAAAATTGGATTTGGATTTTAGAGAAAATTAAATTTTCACAACAAAATTTAATTACTAAAAAAGTTCTCTTGTCTTATACACTTCTTCAAAATCACCTAGCATTTTTAACAACAACATATTAGAAGGATTATAAGAATGATTTTTCATCTATCTACACATTTTTGTAATGGCAAAAATGAAGGTCCCAGACATTTCACTCTTTATCTATGTTGTTGTTCACAACCTTCTGCTTCTCTCAAGCGAAATTTCAAATGGGTAACTGGAGAAAATATACCCTGATCTACCCAATCTCATTATTTGTAAATAAATCTTACTGTTTTGTTGATATTTACTTCCATGTAACAGCCACAGAAGTCCTTTATCTGCTGTATCTGCAGTTCTCAGAAATTTCCATTAATAAATGTTAATTTATTTTGCTTTACTATGTATCTTAATCTACATGTTTCTTGCTCTACCCAACACTTAATTCCTTATATAAAATAAACATTTACACTGGTTTATTATACTGGATATCAATTGAACATGTACATTTTAATGTATTTATTTGAAGCATTCCACTGTTCAATTTAAAAAACTGCAGTGATTTACAATAACGTGTGAATAAAAATTACTAAAAATAAATAAAAAAACTATTGAAGAACAGCATTAAACTCATTAATCAAGACCCAAAAAATCCAATGTAAAAGAGTATGATATTCCAGTTCCAAATTTAGATATCATTACTCAGAATGGTCTAGAGGCCTAAAGCACAACTTTATCAAATATAGTCCTTCAATAGTATCAATTTCATCTGATTCTTAATCATCTCAAAGGGATCATAGACAATGGCACAAGGACAATTCCTGATAATATAAAAATATAAAATATAAAAAAAGAAGCTAGGATTTGTCTTTGAATGATGAAAGTCATAACTCAGGGAGACAGTTGTTCTAATTTGTATTACATACAAAGCAAATCTAACATAACCCTGATATAAAATCTAATTTGATACAAAAGTTAATTTAATCATGACAAATTATAATTAAATTATTGAAACAGAAATTTGTACTAAAACTTCCTATCTATCATCAGACAGGATATCAAAGACAAAGATTATTGGTAGCTAACAGAAAATGGCTAATGTTCATTTGATATTTGTAGTTGAAAACAGTTCCATCATTAGGAGATCAGAGATCACACTAAGCCATGGTTCATTTAAGTCATTATTTAACACATTATGATTTAGCCCAATGTATGAACCAAATGTTAAAAATAATAAAATGTTAAAAATAGCAACGTTAAATTTGTCAGAGTGGCTAATTCTCACTGACTACCGGTACTGCAAGCCTTCATTCAACCATCCTCTAAAGCATAATGCAATAATTCCTAGAATTTCTGACTAATGCAGCTAAAAAGAGGATGTAGTTTTCTCTTCCCTATATCAAGTACAAACCCATGAACAGTTCCAGAGGACATTTGGCAAGTTTCAACAAGAAATGTTCTGATAAATGACATGTAAACCTTATGTTGGTACTTACACATATAAACATAGGTGTGCTACCAAATTAACACTAAGTGTCCATATAGCAGGCCTACTTTAATTCATTTGCACACATCAAAACACTTCCTTTTTCTTTTGTAATTATTCAAATGCCCAGATTTGTTGAGTTGCACTCTACAGAAGCTTCCTCTACCAGCTTCTGGTACTAATAAGAATTTATTACAGTAATACTGACAGCCTTTTATCTACTCAGGATGAACAATACTAGCACAAAGAAGAGCCATTAGCAGCTACTATACCAGCCACTGTCATTACAGCTGCAATTCTATATCAAATTATTTGGAAGTGATTTCACTGAAATCAATAAGACTTCTGAGTCTAAGTGAATAGCTTTTCTCACAAAAGTTATGAATTTTTAAAAAGAATATTCATAGGCTGGGTTTAGTTTTTAAAAATATTATATTTAAATTATTAACATTGTTACTTACCTTATATTGATTAAACTGAACAGAATTTGATCAAAGGTGCATGAATATAAACCGACTCCCAATGCTTAAACTGAATAGATTGCAATAGTCAGTCTAAGTACTATCATCAGTTGACTCTTCCCATTTCTTTTCCCAATTGTGAGAAATTCCAATAGAAAGTGATTCATAACAGACAATGGTCTTAACATTATTATTTCTCTTCTATTAAGAAATAGCCTTGACAAAAGCTTGGCTTACTGTAATAGTCTATATATAATTGCTTGAATTACACAGCCCTGTATAATGAAATATAAGAAACAATTCTATATTTATGCAGCCTGTTCCACAACAAGAGCAGCTTAACAGTGTATTATACTCTGATTATTATTCCTTTTTTTTTGCTAATGCTGTAATTTACCTAATCTTGAATAACTTCAATACACTTTAATACATAATTCAAGTATTCCATTTTCTTTTACAAAATGCAACTCTCATACATTTCAATATATAATAGGAAATTTTAAGGAGTAATCCATGTTGAATTAATGGTTCTCTTTTTGATCTCCAGATGTGTTTGAGTGAATCCAACTACTGTAGTTTCATATGGGCTCATGACTTAATATTTCTATGAACTCAGATAATTGTGGCTTAATCAATAAACCATAATTAAATAAACTATACTTAGAATGTTGTGTGAATTCAACAATTGTATGAATAAATGTTCAATATAACATCTTACTAAAATTTGTTCAAATTCTTGCACTTCTCATTTATATACAAGGTGGCAGGAATATCTTAGGGTATGTTTGTTTTATTGTTTGGAATCTGATACTTTACAATAAACTTACCAGCTAGACTGTCACCTATCAGTACGGTTGACATCAAATATAATTAAAGTACTTTTAATAAAAAAAGATATTCAGTAAAAGGTATTAGTACTTTTGTCTGCTAATCTCTTATATTCATAAGGGACTTTCTTGGAAGGACAAATATGCTGACATTTACTTATACTTCCTATAGGGAGATGAAGTGAAAGAATACAGATTAATATTATAGTATGTGTAGTATAGTATGTATAGTATGTTGAATAGATTATAGATATTATTGAAGACTTAAAAAATAGAAGCACCATGACATAAATATCTTAGTATTTCATTATTTTGTATTACCTGATTTCTAATTTCAGTCTAATTTCAGTATGTTCAGTCTAAATTATTATCTTCCATCCTTTTAGACAGCATAGAGGACAGTAACAAATAGCTTTTCTACTCCTGTTTATAATGAAAAAATCGAAGAATGTCTATCATAGGGACACAATGGCTGTCTTTTAGCAGCATGCTGACACAAGAAAATCATAGAGCTATGTGGTTTATTTGTGCATTCTCCAGTACTAGGCAAATTTCCATAACCTTATTGTAAACACTACGTAAGATTTGCCAAGATCAGCACAATAAGCAGGCTCATGCTTTGTGTGCATAACCAAAAGTGACTGTTACTTCTTTTTTAGCATTTACATTTCTCTTTTTCTGAACTTCTGAATCTAACTTCATGCTTTTGACTGAATTTTTTTCTCTTATATGATTAAAATCTGCCACTTAGCATAAGATTCTGTTTATATATGATAGCTTGAAAAATGAGAAAAATTTTAAGTACCCATTTCTTCATTTTTAGTCATCCATCCATCCATCCATCCATTAATCCCATTTATATAACCATCCATCTCATGAATGTAACTCTGGGAAGCATATAATAAAAATGGACCATCAAAAACATACATTAAAAACCATATCATAATGAAAACATTAATAGTAGTTCAATGAACTAAGAGAGAGCATCTTTGATATTATGTACAATATAGCTATCTCACCAGTCCTCCGTCTCCCTGAGATCCAAACTGTGGAGATAACCATGTTTTAAGTGACTTCCAGAAGCCTGGCAGAGATGTGGCCAATGTCACTTTACCTTGGATGCAAGTCCCATGATTAAATATTAATTCGCAAGGCAATGCATGGCAACATCAACCAAATTAAAACAGAATGCAGGTTTGTTATAGCAAATTTATCATGCGCCTATTATTATTTATTATTATTATTATTTATTAGATTTTTATACCGCCCTTCTCCCGAAGGACTCAGGGCGGTTCACAGCCATAATAAAAAATAGAACAATATACAATTAAAAAACTTATTATATATGGGCTGAGATATAAAACAATATCCTATTAAAATTAAACTCTCTAAAAATATAAAATTATAAAATTTAAAAATCACGAAGCCAGTCCCGCACGGATGAATAAATAGGTCTTGAGCTCATGGCAGAAGCTCCGAAGGTCAGGCAGTTGGCGTAATCCAGGGGGAAGTTCGTTACAGAGGATAGGAGCCCCCACAGAGAAGGCCCTTCCCCTGGGGGCCGCCAGCCGACATTGCTTGGCGGACGGCACCCTGAGAAGCCCCTCTCTGAGCGTACGGGACGGTGGGAGGTATTCGGTAGCAGAAGGCGGTCCCGTAAGTACCCTGGCCCTAAGCCATGGAGCGCTTTAAAGGTAGTGACCAATTGGTAGTGACTATTGGCAAAGTTTCAGGGATACCGAGATGTATTTTGGTTGACCTTCTTCCTTGGTAAACAGGCAGTTTACCAAAACAATGAAATGTAGGTTGTGGCAATAGATAACAACAAGAGACTGAACAGCAATTTATCTGGAATGGTATAGGGCAGGGGTGTTTAACTGATGGCCCACGGGCCGGATGCTCCAATCACCCTTGAAGTGTTCTCAGCTTTAAACTGGATTGCTTTAAAATAATACCACCACCCCTGTTAATGGTTAGAGTGGTGCATCATGAATACAAGGTAACCTTCCCAACTCAAAGCAATTGTTTTGAATTCAATTCACTTTCAGTCCTGAAACCTTTCCATTTGATTTAATATGAAAATATTCTGAAAACAACTTTGTGTTCATTTTTTTAGCCAAAGAAAAACAGACTTTCCAAATAAAGCATTTAAAAAGTTAAAATCAGATTAACTTCCGTTAGTTTAGACCAGGGGTGTCCAAAGTTTTTTGAGTGAGGGCCAAATACAGAAAAATAAGCAAAGGGGGGGGCTAAAATTTTTTGTACCAGTTCTGTGGGCGTGGCTTATTTTGGGGTGTGGCTTGGTGGTCATGTGACTGGTGGGCGTGGCTAACTCCTCATGTGACTGAGTGGATGTGGCTATGGGCATAGAAACCTAAATACATAGAGACCTAAATACTGACAGCGGCTACCAGTAATCCTCGGCTTGCAACCACTCATTTAGCGACCAATACAACAGCACTGAAAAAAGTGACTTACCACCAGTCTTTGCATTTATGACCTTCGCAGCATCCCCAGTTACATCAAAAGTCAAGCTTTTGGCAACCAGCATGTATTTACTGGGGATTTTCCGCCGTCCGTCGCGAACTCTCTTCCCACTGAGGGAGACACAGCAGCCAATGGAGGGACTCTGGGGAGGCCCAGGCGAGGCCCGCACCGCCTCGCAGCCACTCAGGTGTGCCACGGCTCCCACCCAGGCCAGAAAGGGACGGGCTAACTAGGGGCGAGTGGCCGGGCACCGGCCCCCCCTCCGACCGCCGAGTGGCGGCGCGGCGCGGAGCGGCAGGCGCGGCGGCCAATGGGAGCGGGCGAGCTCGGCCGCGTCACGGGCCGGCACACGGGCCCGCGGCTGAGGTAAAGCGGAGCGTGTGGCGGGGCGCCGCGGCGGCTGCTTCGGCGGCGCATGGGGGCGGTGCCTTGCCGCGACCGGCGCGTGGTGGGCCCGGCGGGGGCAGAGGGCGGGGTGCCGGCGGCGGCGGGCCTCGGCAGCTGCGCCGCCGACCCGGCCGGCAGCGGTGACAGCCTGAGCCCGGACAGCAGCAGCAGCAGCGCGGCGGCAGCGATGCTGCTGCGCTGGCGGGAACGGCTGCTGTGCGGGCGACGGGGGCGCCGAGGAGGCCACGGCCACGTCGGCGACGGCGACGCGTCACGACTGGCCGGGATCGGCGGCGGCCCAGCTCAAACTCCTGCCCATGAACGACCAGATCCGGGAGCTGCAGACCATCATCCGCGACAAGTAAGCGCCCCCTGGGCGCGTGCAGAGCGCCGCGCCCGGAGAGGATCCCGCGCGGGGCTGGGAAGCAGAGCGCCTCGCCCGCCTGGCTTCCGGGGCTGCAGCCCCGCGTGGGGACGATGGGCGTCGCCGCCCGCCCGCCTCTTCCTCTGTCTGGTGGGCCGGGCTGGAGCCATGGGCGTCCTGGGCGCCCCCTACAGCCCAGTGGCGGAATGGCCGGCCCGCAGCCCCGGGTGGGCGGGGATCGCCTCAGCGGAGCCACTCCGCATCTGCAACCGGGCGAGCGGCGGCTTCCTTGGGGGCCAGGACGGGGGCCGCACCCCACTGTCCACCGAGAATTTGCTGCGGGCCAATAAAAACTGACCCGCGGGCCGCAGTTGGCCCGCGGGCCGTAGTTTGGACACCCCTGGTTTAGACTGTATGCTAAACTAAATTTACTTAGGGTTTCTTAAACAAAATTGGCTAGGTTCATCACCACTTAAAAACCATATCATGGGTTTATACAACCCATTAGAGGCAGCAAAGCACATGATAGCCTAATACAATATGCAAATCACCCAGTGGAACTTCTCCCATCTAACTCCCATTTTGCAAATTATATTTGTCCTAATGGACAAATGCTTAACTTTCCTCTGGAGGGCAAAAAAATAATTTAATGATCAATAACTCTCTTTAAAGTTGTTTGAATTTTTCAGTGGTAATACAACTTATTTCTCATCTCTAAAAATACTTAATTTCAGGGCAGAATTAAGACTTTGGAGGGCAGTAATGCTCTGTAATTGAAACTGACTCAAATATTATCAGATTTAGCATTTCAATATGGTCTGGAACCAATGATGATAATTAAAATTTTAAAATAGTAAAATGAATTTCTAAAATAAATTTGCCCTACATTAAATGGGTTTAGTGATAAAGTACAGGTGAATTAAAATATTTAGACATAAATCAAATGTTATGTTCTGACTAGCTAAAAAGCACATTTAGCATATTCAGAAACAGCAAATTTTTAAAAACTGCATTCACTCAGGATTGCTGTCCTGTAGTCTTCATTGTGGTGGCACAATGGTTAGAATGCAATATTGCAGGCTAATTCTGCTGACTGCCAGAAGTTCAATTCTCGCCCAAAGTTGACTCGGCCTTCCATCCTTCTGAAGTCGGTAAAATGAGGACCCAGATGGTTGGGGGACAATATGCTGACTCTGTAAACTGCACAGAGGGCTGTAAAGCACTGTGAAGCGATATATAAGTCTAAGTGCCATTGCTATTGCTATTTCTTTCTCTTTTTTTAGAAATAAGAAATTTCTTTACCATTATTAAATACAGTGCTAATTTTTCCAAACTACCTGCACTATTTGTGGAGTGCAAACAAAATCCAAAGCATAAATTTTTCATCAAAACTTG
Source organism: Ahaetulla prasina (assembly GCF_028640845.1). Taxonomy (NCBI): domain Eukaryota; kingdom Metazoa; phylum Chordata; class Lepidosauria; order Squamata; family Colubridae; genus Ahaetulla; species Ahaetulla prasina. The sequence goes on along the minus strand of NC_080539.1, from coordinate 224,148,745 downwards.
TTTTCTTCCCTTTGAAACATTATTTCCCCTGAGATCAATTGGCATTGACCTTGTTGGTCTTCTGGAAGGGCTAAGACATGGTTTTTCTACCTGGTCTGGGGTGGGACCAGTAATGGATACTGTATGGAACCTGCAACATGGTTGTAATGCTAGCAAAATAGGTGTGCTCTCTATGAAAATCATAGTTTCATAGTTTTGCATGATTTTTAATTATTTTAATTAATTTAATTTTGCTTTTGTTCCTGTTCTTATTTTTTTGTATTCTTTTGTATGTTGTATGTATGTTGTCCAAAATCAGATGTGTGAGATGGGCGACTATATAATTCACCAAATAAATAAATATGGTAATAAAATCTAAATCAAATGTACCATTTATTTTAAGTATTTTTTTAAAGAAACTTGTGAATTGTTGTGTGGCATGGCTATTTATGGCATGATAAAGCTAAGGTTAATGTAGATTTTAAAAATCATTTTTTTAGATATGTCAAATAGATATAAACTCAGGCTGTGCCCAACAATACCTCTGTGGCTCTTAGCACAAGAAGCATTTTATGGGGGAGAAATGATAAGTAAATACAAATGAGTAACTTAATGTGACATGTTAGAATTTTGTTAAGGAGAATGCAGAATAAAATCAAATGAAGATTTGGTGACCAGAAGATTCACTTGTCAATAGGTTTGTTATGCATATTTATTAGAAAAAATAAGATAAAATAACTTCTTTTATCTTATTTTATAAGATTATTTTATAAGATTGAATTTAAAATAGAACTGTCTACAAATGATGAACATATTATTTTGAAAGGTATAGACATCTACTGAAATTTGAAAAAGAAGAATGAGAACAATATAAAATAGGCTAAAATGAGTATTTTGGTTACAAATGGAACATCGGTAGTATATGTGGTTGAAGCAATTGAAATTTATATTATAATGTTAAAGAGATTATTTATAAAATGACCCCTGAAAAATTGTCTAGACTGTATAAAGCTCTTTAAAATTTATGCTGTGAATGTAAACAAGAGGGGACTATTTTCTTTATTCTAAATATTTAGTTTTTATCTTTCTTTTTAAGAACTTTAATAAATACACACACACAAATACACGAATTGTAATTAAAGACAGATTATATCTACCAGCTGCACACTACAGATCCCTGAACATTGTATTTTACATACTAAAAACAGTTGTAATAAATGCATAAAAGCAAGACATACACAATAGGAAGTCCTTCATTCAAAGTATCACTTAACCATGACCTCATTAAGTTGCCTTAGGCGTTACTCTCATTCTTAGCCAACACTATTATCCTGAAATAGTACTGGCCTCTTTTCCAGGGATATGAAAATGTACAGAGCTAATGAATGGGAAGTGCTTTAGGTAGAGTATGGGAAATCTCAAACCTGTAAGTGAGAATAGCTCTTCAAAGATCTCACCTAGTTCTCTGGGATTTTCTTCTTTGTTTCTGTGCTGATGGGAGTGGGGTGGGTGTGCTGTTGGGCATCTCCTTTACCAGAAATGGAGAACCTCTGGGGGCCCAATTTAGATTGGGACACTTGATAGGAAGGAATAGTATTACACAAACCCCAATAATCAATAGGCTAAGGACTACTGTAAAAATAGACTGAGTCATCAGCATTTAATATAGTCATAACCCAAAATGAATCTAAATGTAATTAAGCCCATGGACATCAGTGGGCTTAAACTAGCTAAAATTACATTGGAATTTTACCAGGATATATATATATATATATTTAAAAAACCAGAAGTTATGTAACTAATTTTGAATCAAGATAATTACTCATTATTCTCCATTAAATCCAGATATAACTCTCTAATCTAAAACTGTAGAGGTAAACCAGAGGAAACGCTGCTTCTATTTGTATATTTACAAAGTCAACTTATTGCCCCCCCAACAATCTGGTCCTCATTTTACCTACCTTATAAAGGATGGAAGGCTGAGTCAACCTTGGACCTGGTGGGACTAGAACCTGCAGTAATTGCAGGCAGCTGTGTTTTAATAACAGGCTTCTTACAGCCTGAGCCACACCACGGCCCTATCTATATTCCCTATCTGCGTAGGAAGACTCTCAGTAGAGTGAGGGGAAGTAGCTCCAGAACCTTGTTCCAACTGCACTCTGGTCTCTTCCCACTTGTAAACCCTCCAATGTAGTCCAAACTTGTAGAAAGCCAATATTATTTTTATTATAAAATTATTGTAATAGAATCTTGCAAGACTGAATGTGCTTCCCTATACCTCCCTTTATTTTCATGACACCTAGGGAGGGTCATGTCTGAGATCCTTTTTTAAAATTATATTTCTGCCCAGGGCTGATTTCTTTTATCCAACTGTTGTCTTGGTTGCCACTCTTCTGGCTAGGGAATTCTGGGAGTTGGAGTCCCCACATCTTACAGTTGCCAAGATTGACAAATACTGCCCTCGAGTAAGAGAAAAATAACAGAAACTCCTGGCCTCAGCTAATATTTGACAGGCTCAATTTACATCAACTCCCAATAAAGAAATTTTTTTCTCCCTCCAGAAAAAAATCACTTTGCTCAGCTAAAAAATGGTTGTTCAACTTTGGTATGAGGAAAGAATAAGAGCTGTTGAACAACTTTGATTGTATAATTGCATTTTACCCATAGCATCATTAATCTTTTCCTCTGATGTCACTAACACCAAGTACAAAAACACCTAGGCAAATTATCACTCTATGGCTGCCTCTCTGATTGAGCCAAGACACAATTTTCAAAGATTTCTCCAAAACGCACTCAGTTCAAATACTGTATGTAAGGATAAACAGTAATGTTTTTATGACCACTCAGGAAGTGATTTGAGCTTGAAAGCTCTGTTTCAACAACTAGTCAGGACAACCTTGAAGCTTTCATTTTGGACACTGCTTCCAAAGAGTAATGAAATCTTCCTGAATGCTTGAAATATTCTTTCTATTATATTGTGCTTTTAAAGTAACAAACACAATGCAAAAGAAAGAGAAATCCAAAACAGAAGTGGGTTTTTAGAAAGAAAAAAACAATGACAAATTCACAGTTCTTAATTATGTCTATTTATAAAGGCCATGGATTCAAATGCTACACTGTAAGTGAAAATGAGACAGAAACTGTTGTAAAATTATCCTTTTCCAGGTAACTTTCTCAGTATTTATAAATGAAGGATTAATTATCAACTATCTGCAAGCAATGAAACAATATAGCCAGAATTGTAATCACTTCATAAATAATAACTGGTTAATCTCATAAAAAGAAAAGGGGCCTCTTTATGTTTTATTCACATACTCTAATCAGTTTCACAGAGAGTGAATATTAATTCACTGCACATAAGAATCAATGTTGCACAGTTAAGCACAACATTTATGGTTAAGTCCAGCTATTATATAAAATATATTTATCATTCATTATGTTGTCAGCAATTGTTTAATTACTTTTCATGGTTTAGTGCATACAGAGTTAGTTCTATACCACCAAGGTAGCCCATGTTTCAGCTGAGAAGAAAGTCAATAAAATGATGAGTGGATCATGATCAGAATTGATTAACAGAGTTCTTACTGATGTACTTCCTATATCAGCCCTGGAGACAATTTGAATTGGGAGCTCAAGTTTTAAGCACTAAGCTTCTTCCTTGTGAATTAACAGATACTTTTGGATCACTTGGTAGTCTCAGATACTCAAGATATATTTATATAATGGGCAGCTGAGCTTGGAAACTGTTAGCTTACGCCTGTCTAGCCTCAGCCCTTAAAACCTGTATTATTTCACCTCTTGCCCCAAACCTTGACAAATATTGGAAAATTGGAAAATTTAATTGGAAAATTTATTGGAAAAACCTTGGAAAAAGTAACAAATCTATTTGAGTTTCTTTTTGTTTTTAATTCTTATACTTTGTTGCAGGACATGGCATCACTGAAGAAGCCTTAGTATGTAATATCAATACATTAATATTGTGGACAAATAAATAAATAAATATAAATATTGAAAATACAAAGTAATCTGAAATTTTCCATTATGTTCCAAAATCATCTAGGAAACCTGGCTTCATTCTAAACACTGAGAAAAAAAACAGAATACAAAACATAGAAAATACATTTAATGTAGCATTTTAAAGGCACATCCAAGAAGTTGATTTTCAGTTCATCACTGCTAAAACTGTAAAATTTGCAAGAAAGAAATGGGTTGCAGAACACTGTTACTACAGAAGTATAGCTGGCATTGTGTACTTTTTGTGACAATATTAGCAAGGAAAAAATGTATTAGAAATCACTGATCATTAAAGTTCAACAGGACCAGCATTTGAAATAATTAAGAAAGTATTTAGAATTACAATCATCATCCACTCCAACTAGACAATATTTATTTATTAAATTTGTGTGGCACCCATCTGATCTAGACTTTGGGCAGCTTGCAAACTGCAAAACCATTAAACATTAAAAGGAATAAAACAATAAATTGTAACAATAATAGTGCATCATTATTCCTAGAGATCCTTCAGCAGAACTGTCAAATAAACTATAGGTTTTTAAAAGATAACCGGAGAAAGAATTGGTGCAAATGAAGGGAAAAGATTTTGAGAAATGAACCACATTAGTTAGATTTCATCATTTCCTTGAAGACCCAAGTGTCTTTAACTTGTAGGTTCAACAGGAAAATCTCATCTACCTAACAAATCTTATACTAAGAAACAGAAGAAGAACCACACCACAGGATGCCTACAGATTAAATGAGTGAAACACTAATAAGCAATCTTGTACAAAGACGACAAATGACCCCATCTTGACCTTACAGCAATGAAACAATGGATAATCTGGTCAGATTTCAGAAGCTTAGATTTTGATGCCTCAAAGAGAATTTGTGCTGTTTCTTTAAGCACCTCTTTTAAGAATAAGGTCCTGAGAAAATGGAAGTGACCCAGTGATTTTATTAAGAGATCTGACTTAGCATAGTGTCTCTTTAAACACTCATGCTTCACCCCATACCATTGGCAGACCACAGCCAGATACAGTCCTGCACAATAAACCCTATTAATTTGGAGTACAATAGCTATATCAAAAGAAATCATTCTGTTATAATGATTAATAATCTGGCATGTAAGGAAATGGATTGTATCTAATTCTGCTTGGCTATCGAAAGAATGAACAACACTGTAAGATTATTCTCCTGCCTCCCCATTCTCCAAACCATAGACATCTAAGGAATAGCTCCAGGAAAGACACCAAAGAGAAAGGAAACCTCCTGCTGTCAAGCAAATTTCTCCTTAGGTGATAGTAGGTATAGCTCCTTTTTGAAAAATGAAGTTTCAGGTGAGAAAGGCAATAGGTTTCATCAAAATATCCTCAGATTGTTTTAAAGCTGATAAGTAATCAGAAATGCTGTGTACAAGTAGCTATCCAAGAAATGTTTATCGTTTTTTTCAACTGATTTATTCGATTCATTCGTTCTCCAGATCAACATCAGAGAAAAATTCCTGAATTCAGAATAGTTACCCCTCTCCATACATTAGAGCAACTATTACTATTGCTCCTGGTAGAGTATTTTGTAAAAGCTTTTTCCCTAATGTGATGAAATGAAATAAATTATAAAGTATTACATTTTTGTGATAAATCTTGCTCTGCCTGTAGTTGGTCCACATTCAAATGAGATTCCCAGTCAACATTTCTTCTAAAATAAATTGTTAAAAGTATTTCTTGTAAAACTTTAATTTAAGAAATGGGTCTAACATTAAATACTCAAAGCCATGTGTGTACGCATCCTTGAATTTTCCACATTATGATGTAAATATTGTAGATGTATTCTGGAACATAATTCACTTTGCTTCTTTTGAACTCTTTTATACAATCAATCCAATAAGTTTCAATAAGGAAAAAAGGAGGTTAATTGTTATATTGAAACAAAATTCTACATTGATATAATTATCTTATTCCAGAGATCATGTGGTACTTAGTCTCATTGTGAATAAATGATTAATTTTAAAATAGAACAACTATTTTATGTAACTATGAAGTTAGAACTCAACATATTTAATGATGGAGCTAGTTTATAACCATAAGATAAGAAATTAGAAAAATATGTTCAATATCTCTTTAAATAGGAATGCTGGCCTAACATTTTCCCACTGAATATTCTGCATAGATGCCTGGAGCTGCTAAAATAGGCAGCATACTAATGTGTGTGTGTAAATGAATGAATGAATGAATGAATGAATGAATGAATGAATGAATGAACGAATGAATAAATAAATAAATGAATGAATACTAATTAGGAAACCACAATAAAAATGTAGTTGTCCTTTAGGGAAGATGGGATACTCCTTTTCAGCTACTATTATGTAGCTTTACTTTTAAAAATATCTTAAGAGATGTACAGATTTGCTATATAGATATCAATATTTACAAATGGCCTATATTAATGTGAACATTTGTGTTTTATTGCAAAATTTTAAGTTGATTCACAGTAATGTAATATTCTGAGAAGAATCCAGCCAAAGATAAGTCTTATTAACTTCAAGAAGAAAAATGCAATCATACAGTTAGTTTTCCAAATGAAATAGGTCAGATTTATGTGTTAATCTGTGAATTGTCAGTAATAAAATCATTCTGCTTCCCAATAAATTACTAAAAATGAATTATCTCCATAGGGATGAATTTTTATTCAATAACTATTTAACTAACTCCTTTTATTATGAGGAAAGTCACTGTATCCTTAATCCACAAAATTTAGTCTTTAAATTGGAGACAGGAATACTGAATCATAGCAAGGTCTACAGCTCTGTGCTTTCATCCATACTGAAGAAATAATTAAAATGTTTCATGACTATTTACAATGAAGATATTAAAAATGGAGACGGAATCATTCCAGCAGCTTCATACATTTTAAATAGGATAGAATCTTAAAATCACTAGAAAATACAAATCCATTGTATTTTGGTTGAAATTGGAAATTGCTCTATTTTACAAAATTAAAACTCTTTGAATGAAACCCAGATTTCTATTGACCATAGGTTGTGCATTCATTTGTTGTTGATTTTATTTTTATAGCTACAGGTCATATTCACAAATGATATGACTACACACTAGAAGTCACTTTGAACTTAACAGCGGAAAGAGGAAGAAGCAACTTACGTGCTTACTACGGGCATATGATTGGTGATTCTGAGATGGGCTAGAGATCTGTCTTTGAGTAGATCTGATATCTGATATTTTAGTAGATCATTTCCCTGCAGCCTACAGCTCTGTAGGGTTGGGCATTTCCCTCATTTTTTCTCTCTGCTTAACTGTAGACAGATAATCATGGAGTAGTTGCTATGCAATTTTTATTTGGAACCGCTTTCAAAAAGTTTATTAAAATTTATCTCAATATAATATGTAACGCATGTGGAAGCTTACTGATGTGTGACAAACCTGAAGGCACTGAAATTAATGGCGCTTATTGCTGGGATGTCTGCCCCTTTTCAGCCACAACTGTCTCTAATTTGTTGTCTTTCCTGCATTCCCCTCCTCCCCATACATAATCTCACTGAAACGAGAATTGTGAATACAATCATCCTATGTACCACAGTAGTTCACATACACAGGTTATACCATAATAGTTTACATACTGAGGTTAAATGGCTCTGTGTGTACCTCTTTTATCAAGCAAAGAGATAAAGACTATAATTTTAATAGGGAAGATTGCAATACATATTTTGGAGATGTCATTTACTGTAGCATAAATCAATATTAAATACTTTATAGAGGAAGCCCATTTTCAGAAGATGGTCCTTAAGGCTTTTCTGTAGATGATATCCTAATTACAAGTGCAAGCTTATTACAGTTTCTCTCTTCAATTATTTACAGTGCAAAAAGATAAGAAAGACTGCACTAGCCATATTAAAATATGTATGTAGTTTCTTCACTGTTACCGTAATGGCATACAAAAATGAATTAGAAAAACATTCTTGTGCAAAAATGTGGTTTTGTTTACTTGTATTTTTAACTTAATTTTTCATAATGTAGCATATTGGAAATTGTTTTGTGTGTGTTTTCAAACGACATATAGGCTTCTAGTTTGCATTGCCATGTAGGAGCTTGAGTATATACCACCCACACTGATGTCAAATCACGTATCATTATGTATTTTAATTACTGTATTACTGAAACTGAAACATTATCAATCCTTATAAAATTTTTCAACCATCACTTCAAAATTCAAAAGGTCAAAAAAAATAACCCTGCCAATGTATTTTATACATGAGTCTACTTTTGGTGGAAATATTATGATTCACAACTTGATGTGGAACAATTCAATTTCAGATACATACCTAAATTTGCCAAGTTCAAAGAGAAAATGTCTGGTTACTACAAAGGACACTAAGTAAAAGAAATCCATGCTTCTCAAAACGAAAAGCTAAGAACCCTCTAAGGGGAAACCCACAATTGCTAGAGGAACTCTTAAATTCTCTCTACTCCCAACAACCATAAACTCAGCATTCTTGCCACTTCATAATTGCTTCATTTGTAATTCATATACACATGGAGGAAAGCTTTGGTTGTAATTCTCACAATCAAGATAATTTATAGATAATGATACACCTTAAATTGGAATGTAGCTGATATAGCCATGTGATTAATCAGATTAATATAATGAACAGTACTGAACGCTCTGCTTCCAGATGACTATGGTAGGTAGGTAGGTAGACAGGTAGGTAGGTAGACAGGTCAGTCAGTAGGTAGATGATAGACAGATAGAAAGACAGATCATTTATAGAGCATTTAACATTTACTGATGGGCCTACGATTTGAATAAACATATTTTTTAAAAAACTATGATAATGAATCTTCATTGTCAGTGCTATATTTATGCAATACAAGAACAAGAATAAACTACACATGCCACATATTGTGTGCATGCATGTTGCACGCAGTGCTGTTCACTGGAGAACACTTAGATATCAAATATTCCAGACAGAGGATGCAATCTCTGTGCATTTGCCAGATTTGCAGCATGATTTGCCAGAGCAGCTACACTGATCAGCTTTGAACATTCCACATGCATCCACAGACACATACCAGAGATGTCAAAGATCTTGGGAAAAATTAACGTATCAATCTCCACTTTGTTTTTCTTTTTAGTAATGCGGAGAAAGCAAAATGTATGGCAGAGACTCTGGCAACCAATTTAATTTTAGACAAGCCAGTTACCTTTTCCAAAAGCAGATTTTGAAATTTGCAGAATAAAACATTCCAGGACCAGACTGCTTACATAGATGCTTTCAAAAAAATAATTTTGTTTTAATTATTTGTACTTTCATTGTCTTGTTCAGGATGGTTTTATTATTTAAAATAAAACTCAGGGTTCTTCGTGGTATGTATGTATGTACGTACGTAGGTATGTTAAGTATTATCTCTCCTTATCCAACTAGTTCCCGAGTTTAAAGTAGTTCCTAGTTAGTTGAAAGTTATCATAAGAGAGGGGGGGAAGGGAGGGGGGAAGGGGTTTTTTTGGGAGGGAGGGGGGAAAAAGGGGGGGGAAATGTCTTTGTTTTTTTTAAAACTCTTTCAATAAAAAAAAAAAGAAAGTTATCGTAAGAGAGAAAAAGCACTAAATTGTGGATACGGGATGATAAAACTTAATCCTGTTATTTCTGCTCAGAATACAAAACCTAATGAGAAGGAAAAGGGAGGTTTCATTACATTCTCAGAGCCAACAAAATGCCTATCAGGACACTGATCTCTATTTAACCCTGGGGAGGGGAGGAGAGGAGCAACTGGGATATGTATCAGAAGGAGGGGAGAAAAAAAATCGAATTATCTCCGGGCGTAGGAAGAAAGTGGGGGAGGGAAGGCTAAGAATGAGCAGGGGAGACAGTTGAGGAAAGGGGTCAAGAGTCAGGGAAAAGATAATGGTTGGGAGGTGATCGTGAGGACATCAGCCCGAGGAGGGTAAAAGGCAGCTCGGGTGCTCTCAAGACCCCGACGCTTCCGCTCGAAAGCCCGCTACATTTCTTTTCTTTCTTTCCTTCCCAAGCGCACACACACACAAGCACACACACAATCACGTACATCCTAAAAGGGAACAGGCGAGGCAGTGTCAGGCTGCCGGCGTTATGTGCGCGCCCCCAACAGGGAGCGCGCCTGTAACCCGATGCCACCCTAAGAGCCCCCTCCTCCCCGCCCCAGGACGACCCCCCCCCATTCCTCTTTTCCTCTTCCTCCTAGGCTATAGTTAGCAAGACTGCAAAGTGTAGCCCAGCCCAGCCGTACCCTACCCTACCCTACCCTACCCTGCCGTGCCCGCCCCCGGTGCCCTTCTCTGGCAAGAAAAAGAAGGCGAGAGACCCTGCCCGGCGACCGCACCATACCTTCGCCTGCAGATACTGGGGGTAGTAGTAGGTGGTGTACTGGGGGTACATCTGCTGTTTCCACACTTTGCCCATGAAGCTGGAATAAGAGAGCCCGCAGCGCAGGGATGAGGGAGGGCACTTGACCAGAGGGAGGGGGGGAGAGAGGAAAGCGATGGCGAAAGGGAGGGGGCTCGCGCTCGTTCCCCTCCCCGCGCGCGCCTGCTCGCTGGCTCCCTCGCGCTCTTCCCCTCTCGGGCTTCTTTCTTCCCGACGGCGACGGTCTGTGCGCTCCCGCTTTCTCCGCCGAGCCCAATCCTCCTTTCCTCTCCTTCTCCGACTCTCGGAAGGCGGCAGCGGCGGCTGCCGTGGGAGCAGCGGCAAGAGAAGGGAAGCTGCAGAGGGCACCAAGGACAAGAGCGCTCGCTCGCCCCTCCCTCCCTCTCTCTCTCTCTCTTTCTCTCTGTCCGGGGACTCGCGCGGGCACGAGCGCTCGCCCGCTGCAAGAGTTTTTTTTTTTTTCCCTCTTCCTTCCCCTTCCCCCCTCACGAGAGAGGGAGCAGCGCCCGGTCGGTTCCGAGCGCCGCCAAGGAAAGCGGTCAAGACAAGTGCGAATTGCGGATGCGGCAAAGGACTCCTTGCCAACCAAAGGGGCGAAGGAAAACGGGAGGCGGGGAGGGAAGAGAAGGGAGACCAGAACGGCTGAGGAAAAAGAAGGAGGGGTTGGAGAAGCAGGCCGGGGGGGGTGGGGGAGAGAAGGGGAGCGGCGCGCGCCAGGAGTGGGGCGGCGCTTCGTCCCTAGCCTGGGCTCCGGGGGTGGGATGGGCTTCTACGAGAGGGGAGTCGGGGGAAGCCGCTGCGGCAAACACGGGGAGAGCAGATCCGGCCGCGAATACTTCGGCGGGGAGGGGTGCGGGGGTGGGCATCGGCGCGGCGCCGGAGGACCCAGAGGCCCCGCGACCAAGGACCGGGCGTCAGAACTCGCGGGTTCGGACTCACCAGCTCTGCCGGAGTCGTCTGAAGGAGGGATGGGAAAGGAATGGCAACTATAATTGCGACCCTCGCCCGGGTTGGAAACCTCCCAGCAGGCGGAGGGGGAAAACTCTGCTTTGCTGCCTACCGCGATTGCTCCTTTTCAGGCTCCTCGCTGTAGGACAGTAGGCGGTTACGTATCTTGCTGGCTCTTAGAAAGAACTCCCCGTTGCCTCTTGTCACTGGTGCAAAATTGATGGGGCCTTAGCATTTTCCCCCGGATTTTACAGTGCGGGTTTTTACGATGCTGCTCGAGGAGACTCTTATGTGTCTTAAAAAATGTTCTTTTGGCGGGGGAGGGGCGGTGTTTTTCAGAGACGTACAGCTCGTCCTTTTAAGCAGCTGGTCTCGGATGTATATTGACCGATGTAGTTGGGGCACAAGCGGGGAAATAAAGAGATACTAATTTAGCAGTAGTAAATTGGTAGGAGGTTTCTTCCTTCTGATTTCCCAACCTAAAACTCAAGAATGGGTTCTAACAACCATGTGGAAGAGGCCTTCATCCTGCGGTAGATAGGCAATGGCTAAAAGGATGATAGTGATATGATTGTACAGTGTAACTTTTCCCATGATATTTTCTACAACTTAATGGGGATTTCCCATCTTCAAAATTCATCTAATATACTCACTAAATCCCTTGTACATCTGTTTCAGAGTTACTTTTTTTAGGCTAATATTCTCTTATTCCTAACCAAACATCATCCTTCTTCTTGGGTGAGTGAATAAAGAAGATGACCATGAGATATGCTTCAACACTGAGAAGCTTCACCAGACACATGCTAACAACTGGAAAAGATGAAGGTGACACACCACATTTACACGACATTAGAGTCCAATAAGTTCCATTGAAAAGGGATGCAGTAGCTCAGTGGCTAAAATGCTGAGCTTGTTGATCGAAAGGTTAGCAGTTCAGCGGTTCGAATCCCTAGTGCCGCGTAACGGGGTGAGCTCCCGTTACTTGTCCTAGTTTCTGCCAACCTAGAAGTTTGCAAGCACATAAAAAATGTAAGTAGAAAAATAGGGACCATCTTTGGTGGGAAGGTAACAGTGTTCCGTGCTCCTTTGGCATTTAGTCATGCCAGCCACATGACCACAGAGACATATTCGGGCAGCGCTAGCTCTTCGGCTTTGAAACGGAGATGAGCACCACCTCTAGAGTTGGGGGTGACTAGCACATATGTGCGATGGGAACCTTTACCTTTAAGTTCTGCTGGGATTCAATTCTGAGTATGCACTCACAGAGCTGGATTTCTGAAAGGTTTAAGAGCAGAGCAAGAAATACGAAAAATATTTATAACCTGGAGAACCATTGGATAAATAGTTGAGTATGAACAGAATTATATGGAAAAGAAGTTGAAAAGAGAAAAAGAACTGGTTATTAAAAATGTTATAAAATATAAAATATAAAATCTTTAAGATTTGTGGACTTCAACTCCACAAAGAATTCTGGAAGTTGAAGTCCACAAGTCTTAAAGTTGCCAAAGTTTGAGACCTCTGTTAGAAAGTGTTTTGTCTTGTTTCCAATACAGAGAAGAAAACTAATTTAGATCATACTAATATCTACTGCATATCCAAGCAGTATTTAAATGTATAAAACGGCCAATGTAAAGATACAGATTTTAGATAAAGTTTCCATTATGCTATTCTTTAAATGCACTGGAACAGTGAAAAAGGTGTGAAATCACAATCACTGAGAAATGATCACTGATTTAAGATACTTATGATCTTATATTCTTATGTTCCTAATGTCAACCCTGAAGCTGATGTGGCCAGAGTCATCTTGAGGCTTCAGTGCTGCCATATTGGAGCAAAGGATAGGGAGGGGGGATTAGAGATAGCTGGGGTTGTGTAGTCAAAATAAAATACTTTCTCTTGGGAACTAAGGACGTTCTCACATTCTTCCTGTCGGAGGAAGGAGGGAGTGATGTCACCAGACCAGCGAAAGTTGCATTGATTGGGCCATGTGACTAATTGTTGGGGATTGAAGGAAATTTTTTTAATAAGGTGAAAACCAAGGGGCGTCTCTGAGTTGGTTTTCACCAGATATCTGCCAATGTGATATTTCCAATAAAGCTATTCTTTTAGGAATTCACCTGCCTCGGAGTTTTTGCTTGCAATGGATCTATTACTTGGAACCCTGACATCTAATTTATCCCACTCCCAAGTTCAAGAGATAGTAAAATATATATCCCAGTATCTCTTAGTCTGCTGGCTTAGACAGCTGAGACTCATAAACTTCCAATTGTTAACTGAATTACAGTAGTTTCAGATATTTGCAAGATTCTCATAATCTTTATTGTATTCTATATTGTAACTTTACAATAAAATAGCATTAGTTCATCTAGACATGCTTTCTGTTTGTCTATCTCAATGCTGACACCTTGCAAGTCTGAAAGTACAGTTCTGAGTCTTTATAGCCCAAGAAACTAGGGAGGGTTTCTTCTGCGAGGTTTGCCGTGCCTTCTTTGACAAACTAAACTGCCTCTATTGCCCTGGTTGGGGGTCTTTCCCCTGTCTCCAAAAATCATCCCAACATAGGGTCACTTAAATTACATTCTCAGCAGGCTTTTTCTTTTGTTAAACTTATATGTACAGGTAGTCCTTGACTTACGATCACAACCGAGCCCAAAATTTCCATGGCTAAGCAAGACAGTTGTTAAGTGAATTGTGCCCCCAATTTACACCCTTTTTTGCTACAATTGCTAAGCGAATCTGGCTTTCCCCACTGATTGCTTCTCAGAAGTCAACTGGGAAGATGACAAATGGTGATCACATGACCTCCCCCCTCCCCGGATGTGCAGCTGTCATAAATACATGCCAGTTACCAAATGCCCAAATATGATCGTGCGACCATGGAGATGCTACAACGGTTGTAAGTGTGAACATGGTCATAAGTCTGCACTTTTTCAGTGCAGTTGTAACTTTGGTCACTAAATGAATGATTAGAAGTCAAGGACTACCTGTATGCACAAGTCTCAGTGCCCACAATTTTCCACAAGAAGAACGAGATCCAAATGTTAAAATATGTAAGGTAAAGGTTAAGGTTCCCCTCGCACATACGTGCTAGTCGTTCCTGATTCTAGGGGGTGGTGCTCATCTCCATTTCAAAGTTGAAGAGCCAGCGCTGTCCGAAGACGTCTCCGTGGTCATGTGGCCGGCATGACTCAACTCGGTCAAAGGCTCACGGAACACTGTTACCTTCCCACCAAAGGTGGTCCCTATTTTTTCTACTTGCATTTTTACGTGCTTTCGAAACTGCTAGGTTGGCAGAAGCTGGGACAAGTAACGGGAGCTCACCCCATTACACGGCAGCACTAGGGATTCGAACCGCCAAGCTGCCGACCTTTCGATCGACAAGCTCAATGTCCTAGCCCCTGAGCCACCGCGTCTGTCAGGCCTGGAAACCATACTAGACTATATATGTACATATATTTAAATATAAATTTAAGATTGTGTTTAGATGCTAACTTGGTTTTTTCAACTTTCTCATTCTACAAGCTCAAATAACAGTAACTACAAGAGCTCTCATTGTGGAAGACTTGTTTTTATATAAAGTTGATTATGATGGAATGTCTGTTGTTTCTTTACAATAATAATGAGAACACCCAAGAGACGACGGGTGATCCTTATTTAGTAACCACAATTGCAACCGGTAAGTCTGTTGTTAAGCAAAGTATTTGCCAAGTGAAATTGCAAATGTGTTACTATTTTAGTTTTGCTATACTTTACAGGAGATCATAAATGGGAAGATAGTTTTAAAGTTACTTTTTCATCACCATCATAACAAACAGTCACTAAATGAGAAACAAAGGATTACATATATATTTTTTCATACTTTCCAACTAGCAAATTGAACTATGATCTGCTTTCCTTTCTATAGCCATATGAATATACTTGCCAACTGAAGTTAACCGTGCATCTGATGAAGTGATTTCCATTATACGAAAGTTAATGCCAAGCTTATAACAATGAAGGTACAGCCAATATATTTGAAGGATACTAGTTTTGGAAATAAGGGGGCATGGTGGCTCAGTGGTTAAAGATGCTGAGCTTGTCAGGTGGAAAGCTGACAGCCTGGGTTTGAGACCTGAGTGCTGTGTAATGGGTCTGAGCTCCTGTTCCAGCCTCTGCTCCTGCCCACCTAGCAGTCCAAAAGCATGCAAATGCAAGTAGATAAATAGGTAACATTTCGATGGGAAGGTAACAGCATTCTGTGTTTCATTGGCATATAGCCATGCTGGCCATATGACCATGGAAAATGTCTTCAGACAACGCTGACTCCCACAGCCAAGAAACAGAAAAATACCGCGCCCTAGAGTTGTACATGACTGAACAGAAACATTTACCTTTTAGTTTTTGAAATATAGGTTAATACTTTACTAATGTGTTAGAGTTTAGGTTGTTACAGGATTTATTCTCTTGGGCTAACTTTCTTATGTAAATGTCATTCTTCATAATTCAGCCCTCAGCCTGTGCCTACTCTTTTTCCTTATTTAGCAAAATCAAAGTCAGCTGCCTGTCTTTTGCTTCTGCTGGTATCGGCACTCTCTCTGATGCTTTCTAAATCTTTGAATTTCTTTCTCTTACTTTGTTTTGGGAAGTACCAAGCAGGACAGCTGGGGAAAAGATTAGACCGTCTTCCAGTAATATTTGATGGATTTCATAGTGCTTTCCCATCACCATTTTTCCTTCCATCGTAAGTAATCCATGCCATAAATTATATTTTAAGGATAGCTTAATCAAGGAGTCAGACTGCATCCAGAGCAGTGGAAAAGCTAGTGTAAGATGTGTCAACTGTTCAAGGTTGCTTGAGGCTTAGAACTAAAGGACTAAGACAGATGGGAAAGGTGTAGAAATAGACCCCTGTGGGGAATTGGATCTGCTGCCATGAATCCTAGGAAAGTAGTTCTGAAGAGAAGCACCACATAAATGCTAAAACAGAGAAGAATAATTTCCCAGTGGCGCATTTTTGCTTTAGTTTTTTTTTCTTTTCTTTTTTAAAATCATTCTTCTGATGAACTCAGTAGAAAATGTGGACTTTCCATCCCCTGTTTTAGAAGGAACTAGTGGGTCCTGGATTCTGTTGCTGCAATTTCTTGTTACAGCCTATATTTTATTAAGATCCAACCCACACTTTATGCAAGACAGCTGAGATTGCATTTCCTGACATTTTCAGACCCTCAAAGCATTCCTTAGCTCAGATGATCTCTGTATAAGAGGATTCTTTTTAAAAAAAAAGTTTCCTGCTGCTAATGGTGGGAGTAAAGCATAAATAGATCAGCTTCTGGAGCAATGGTTTCTTGGAAGGATAATTTGCCTCAGAGAAGCACCAGTATAGATGGGGATTTGTGGAAAGTTAATCATGATCCAAACCAGAAACTCTTAGTTGAAAATTTTATCTGGTGATTTTCTCATCTTGTTATCTTTTCTACCAAGCCTTTTGATCCCAAATACCCCTTTAAAAAACCCATACATTTCAATGACACCAAGGTTCATACCCTCTTCAAAACATTTCCCTGGTTGATGGTAAGAGTGTGTTCTTCTCTCCATAATATACCATTACTGATGACCAGATTGACTATTGAAATGTATTTTTTAACATGGGGGAAATGACAGAGTTTCAGTAGAGCAGGTCCCATCACTGTTATATCCATTCTGCATTTCATCTGCCTTCTCCTTCTGCCTAATGGTATGGCTGGCATGGCATTAGTTGGGAATAGCACATCTTTACCATCTGATTTTGCCAACAATGCAAGTCTTTCCCAGTGGTGAAATCCAATTTTTTTTACTACTGGTTCTGTGGGTGTGGCTTGGTGGACGTGGCTTGGTGGACGTGGTGTGGCTTGGTGGGCTTGGCAGGGGAAGGATACTGCAAAATCTCTACTCCCACCCCACTCTGGGGCCAGCCAGAGGTGGTATTTGCCGGTTCTCTGAACTGCTCAAAATTTCCGCTACCGGTTCTCCAGAACCTGTCAGAACCTGCTGGATTTCACTCCTGGTCTTTCCATTCTCAACAACATAAAAGGAAGTAGTGTAGCAGCTGGAAATCTGAAGTTTTCAACAATTGAAACTGGATCTTTTGTTGTCTTTGTTTATTTGTAACATTTATTAGCCATCCATCTCATCATTAGGTAACTCTGGGTGGCTTACAGACATAAAAAAATACTTCTATATTAAAACATGAATTAAAACCAAAGATTAAAATCAGGCACATGTGGGGAGGGGGAATGGGGGAAGGTGGAATCTATTGTTACTTGATCAACTACCCCATTTAGGCTAGTCTGTCAAGGCTGAGGAAACCTGTGCAGGATTATTGTTTCCAGTGTGGTACCCTATAAGAATCTTGTTCAGAGTTGTTGGGCCTGTTGACTAGGAATTTTAGAAGGTACAATCCCAGAATAGTACCAGATAGGACCTGTCCCAAAATAATCCCAGGCCAGAGAGTTGTTCTATGACCCCAGGGAATTTTGCATCTGTATTTCTTAAGCAACCATCATGCTGTACTGCATTAAATGGAAAATTGCTTGAACTAAAGGGATTATTAAAAGCAAACTGCAGTGCAGATCAAATGTCTGCTGTTCAAATAAAAAGGTATTTTGGAAAAGAAAGGAGGGAGGGAAAGGTTCTTCCCAGGATGCAGACCTAAATTCTTGGGTGTAACTAAAGTAGCTCTTTGAATTCAGATCATGAATATTTGAACTCTAATCAAAATGCAGAGTTAAGGGCACTTAAGCCAATTGATTTCAATGGCTTTAAGTGTGTTTCAGTCTTTTGTGTTGAACTGTACTTTATCTGACATCCTTTGAGAGCAATGGATTTGTGCTAAAACACAGCTGAAGTGAAACTATTGGGACTCAAACCTCCCATCCCTAGAAGCATTCTTTCTTTTTCTGCCTAGAGTTAACATGAATATTGGTGCATTTCAAAAGTAATTTTAGGAGAAACGTGTGTAAATTATGCAACCAATTATACAATAGAGCAGAGTCTCCCCTGTTGTGCAAACAAGCATCTGCAGCAAGAACTCAGTCTTGCTGATGCACAGCAAAAGAAAATTCAGAGAAATTGTTGGTTTCATTTTTTTTCTCTTTTTTTAAAAATGGAAATATTTGAAAAGTGATTTTAAGTTTTTTGAATTACTATTACTCCACATATATCTTTAACCTATACATATGTAGTGTGCTGTGTGCATGTTTATGTGTTTCTATGAATACATATACAATACATGAATACGTGAATACATAGGGCATTATATAATGTAATGTAGCTATCATTAGATAAGATAGGCTGGTACAGTATCATTAATTCAATAAAACGTCCTAAAACACTTAAACCAAATTAGATGAGGTACAGATTATTCGCTTAAATGCAACATATCTGTTTGACCAAATATTGATTTCTTACTTTTATATAACACCTTCCAGCCAAACTATAAAAGATGATCTATTTTTTTCCAATTAATCCAAATGCTATTGGATTTGCTATGTAAATGTTAAATGGAGTAGAGAGAAATAAGCATTTATTTGCATGGCCTTCTAAAGATATGCAAAAGAGGACTGTAATGTGATTAAGATGGAAACTACAATTACTTTTATTAAAAAAACTGAAAACCTTTTATGGATTTTTGCTGAAAATAGATTGAAATGTACTGATGATTTTGGGATATAATTATTAAAAAGATTTCTGGAAAGATGGAAACCATGATATGTAACTTGGGAAGGTGGAAATGGTAATTACTGTGTTTGTAATTGTTGCAAAAAGATCAGAAGTTGCTTTTTTGAATACTTTTCTTTATGTTTTCTTTTTTCCTACTTTATATTTCAGTAGGTTTTTAAGCTTACTCAAATTTTTCTTAAAATAAAAAAAAATCTCCTTTTTTTTCTAAGGAGGAGAATTGTTGCAGTTGTGTTTCAATGAGACAATCCACTTTGCCACACTGGCATCTGTTCTGTTGACACGGCTTCTTAAGCCAAATATGCATTGTCTCCAAATGGTCCTACCTGTCTCAGGATGCCAAATGTATTTATCCTAGCTGTGAGATTGTAGAAGGCACCTTTAACCCATCTTTCCTTGGTCCAAGTACTGCAAAGCTAGTGCTATAACAGTCAACTAATCAGCATTCCAGTCATTGAGTCAAATCCCCTTCAGCTTACCCTGCCTTCTGTGATTCACCAAACAGCTCCTCCATCCACTGAGGAAACTGCTAAAGTGGAAAAGAAAGTTCAAGTTTTGTGAAGGGTACAAGCCAGAGCCCAGCAGAACAACCTGCAAACTAGCACACTGGCAAACCGGGGCGGGTTTCAAAACCCATCACTACCAGTTTGCTTGTGGGTGTGCGTGCATGTGCAACACTTCTGCACATGCACAGAAGCTTCTGCGCATGCGCAGAAGTGTGCGGATGGGTGGGCAGAGCCTTCCGCCACTGCCACTACCAATTCACCTGATCTGGGGAGAACCAGTAGCAACCCATCAATGTGGCAAACCTTGTTTCTCTCCTTCCCTCCTCCCCACACACGGCTGCATTACAGGAAGAGGTCAAGCAAACAGTCTGTTCAATAACAAAGGCAGGATTTCATCTCTGAAAAAGCATGGAGAAAGAGCAACTGACTTAAAAAAGGGAGGGGAGAGTATTTTGTACCAGATTAATACTAGTTAGTTGTTAGTATCATACAAGTGTTCTGAACAATGTTTTAACAGCTGAGATAGGTTGGGAGATAATTGAGAGGGTGGGCAATGATCAGTGATAGTACCTGATCTTCCTAGACGTACGGACAAATTCTGGTTGATTTCTAACAATGAACAAGTTGGGACATGGTCTATTTATCTTGGTCTAAGTTGGGTAGAAATCGTCCAACTATGTTCTTAAATGTGATCATATTTTCACCCAACCATTGGTAATATTTATATTTATATTATTTCTTTTATATCTGGATTTTCCTCCCAGCTGATCAAGGAAGGGCCTGTGACTCTGTTCCTTGTGGTCTCCCCACAGTCAACGAGAGAGAGGTGTAACATATAATGCGGTTGGCTAGGAATTTGAACTTTGCCCTTTCCCTTTTATGTCAGACACTCTAGTGCTACATCCCTGGCCTGATCAATTGAGGCCTTCTGATCTCATAGCTGTTTGTACTGTCACCCAACTGGCATTTGATAATTGATCCATTTTCGCAATCATCCGATTCCTTCAAATAGGAAATCAATAAAAATTAACCACTTGCTGTAGTTAACAACTTAATCATTCCTGTCACTTCCTTCATTTGGGTTAACTGGGAGTGTAATGCTTCACCTATGTAGCACACGTACATCTGACAATTTCTTCTTTTCACTATTTCAGGAAGAGAAATGCATCCTGTAGCAATTTGAAGCTCCTGACGGGCGATTTCTCGTGATTCTTTTGATAGATTTCAACTGTTTTCTGTAAAGAAGTTAAGATTCAATGACAACAACACTGTTCAATGATTGTGCTATGCCACAAGACTTAATGTTCTGTGTGTCTCCAATCATTTTGGTTTGTAAAGCAGGCTTTATAGCTTAGTTTAATGCATGAACCAGAAAAAAATGATTTATACAACAAATCATTTATAATAATAAAAACAACAACAACAATAGTTGTTTATTATTATTATCCAAGATGAAACAAAATAGCAAAACTATTACCCATTAATTAATTAACCCATTAATTAATTAATTAATTAACCCATTGAGTAAGAATTAATTTTTTTTTTACGAATACCCCTGAGGTATAGATACAGAATGCATGTTGTTTAAATAAAAGTTGGCAACATTGTTGAAAACCCCTGAATATTGATCTGATAACATGAGATAGATGTTATTTCTGTCTAGCCTCATAAGTTCACCATGCAAAGGTAGTCTCCTTCAGATTGAACTTGATTCCTGGTCTCTTCATGTTTTTTAGAGGCATGATAGTAACAGCTTGCTATTGCCTTTTTCCTGATTTTTTTTAATTCTCAGGTTTTATTTATTTATTCGTATCACATCTTTTTTGTTTTTATAAATAAAACAGCAAACTTGTTTATGTATGTACCTTCCTCCTATTTTTCTCACAACAACTCTATGAAGTGAGTCGGCCTGAGAGAGAGCGACTGGCCCTAAGTCACCCACTGGCTTTCATGGCTAGGGTGGGATTTGAACTCACAATCTTCTGCTTTCTAACCTGGTGCCTTAACTTCCAGCTCAAGTGTTGCATGGTAGTCTCCCATTCAAATTACCACCGGGTTAAGCCCTACTTACTGTCTGGTTTGGTTCTGCAACCCAACAAGACAGACACAGACTTCAGAGGATAATTAGAATTGCAGAAAAAATAATTGCTACCAACCTGCCTTCCATTGAGGACCTGTATACTGCATGAATCAAAAAGAGAGCTGTGAAAATATTTACAGACCCCTCGCATCCTGGACATAAACTGTTTCAACTCCTACCCTCAAAACGATGCTACAGAGCACTGCATATCAGAACAACTAGACACAAGAACAGTTTTTCCCCGAACGCCATCACTCTGCTAAACAAATAATTTTCTCAACACTGTCAAACTATTGACTAAATCTCCACTACTATTAATCTTCTCACCGTTCCCATCACCCATCTCCTTCCATTTATGACTGTATGACTGAACTTCATTGCTTGTATCCTTACGATTTATATTGATATTGATTGTTTCCTGATTGCTTATTTGTACCCTATGACTATCATTAAGTGTTGTACCTTATGTTTCTTGATGAACATATTTTTCTTTTATGTACACTGAGAGCATATGCACCAAGACAAATTCCTTGTGTGTCCAATCACACTTGGCCAATAAAAACATTTCTATTCTATTCTATTCTATTCTATTCTATTCTATTCTATTCTATTCTATTCTATTCTATTCTATTCTATTCTATTCTATTCTTAAATTTCCAAGCCTAGAAAGGTCACCCCTGGTATTACACCTGCTAAGCCACACTGACTTTTTAGGGAACTGCATAAATATGATAGAAGTCATTTTAAAATGGGCAATATCATAATTCCTACACCCCACTGTTCTAGGCTGCCAGGTTTGCATGCATGCACATCCATCTCATGGGATGGGGGTGTTGCCACATTTCCCCTTCAGGAGCACCAAGATTTAGAAATTGAATTAAGAGAATGTGTTTCAGACTTCTATCTGTTGCCATTATCCCCCCTTTCTGGAAAACTCTGTCCAAAGCTCATTACTTAATGGGTATTCTAATGTGATCAAATATTGGTTTAAAAAACCCTGTCATGTATATCTCCTTTCAATACTTTTTTCCAGTATGATTTAAAATCTTCATTCATAGGTATGCCAGAAAACCATAGGTAAAAGTTAATTTGATACTACAGTTTAATCAATAAAGCCAAGTTAATTTCCAATAGACACAATTCCGGAATCTACATGTAATGAAGAATTGGAAAAAAGTGCCAAAAATAGAGCTTGCTTCAGCCCTCCTGAGGTAGAGATTTACTTAGATATCCAGCCTAAGCTGTCTGTCAGTTCTGCAATGAGGTATTATTGCTCTATATTTTAATCTGCATAAATAGTAACTGGTTAATAGATTCTTGCTTCTTCCATCGCTGGGGATAGAATCAACCATTCCTTTCAACACCATAAATATATATATAGAAGGATACTTCTATCTTGTAGGGTATTATTTCTTGGTGATTGACCTTCATTAAACCACCAGTGGATAGATGCAGGGGGTCACTGTAGTCCTTTGTTAACCCTACAATATCACAAAACAAAGCTATTTCAGCTTTTATTTATTTATTTTGTCACACAGTATATATAAGCGTAAGTATGAAATAACTATACAATATATAAGCATATATATAATTATGAGTATGTAATAACTATATTAATTGGATATAACGAAAGGAAACAATAGGACAGGAATGGAAGGCTCTGCAGGAAGAGACCCATGGGATGCACAGCCCAATATGTTTGAAGAGTACCAGGTAAGGAAATCTTGTAATGGTGAGCTGCATACCTAGGGAATAATTTTAATTGCATCAGGTAAAAATGTGGAATGTGGCTACTGGAGGAATGATATTTATTTCTCTAATCTTTGATGTCCTCCTAATAGTACTTAGAATTCAAAGTTATTCTGTAGATACATTTCATATAATCCATCCATGCAGTATAATTTTACTAATTAAAAAAAATAGAGTATAATCACACTAATATTCATGTGTTAATTAAATGTGTCAAAGGCTTGTCTGTGTTCGTTCTTTTTCTACTACTGTCAGAAAAAATGGTAGCAATGAGTCACTATAGTAAACAGTGTACTTTAGCCATACAAAACCGTGATGAATGTTCCTAGCATCTCTTTTATGATAATTTTTCATTGCCTACTTTTTAGGAGAAGGAGTAGTGCTAATTACAAAATTCCACCTCATTAAAAATAATTTTTGATTCTTTTCATCAGTCTTTGTGAACATGAAACAATGAGACAGCCACCATACAATACCGTATATTTCAAAACCCTAAATATTTGAAAAGCAACCAGACAGCAATATTGGTGCATTGGTTGACATCTTAATCCTACTAAAAACGGCATAATATCAGCTGCTTAGTAATGTGGAAAAACAGAACCATCTTGAAATCTGCTGACGAGTTTTTTTTTATTTTAATTTTTTTAAAATAATTTTATTGGAAAAGTATAGTAAAAATAATACATCAATAATTCTACTGTAAAAAAGAACTATGTGCATCACAATATTAAAATAAATTGAACATAAATCCAGGGAAGAAATGAAGAAAGGAAAAGGAGAGAACAAAATCCATAAAATATCTGTATGAGACTTTCAATCTTTGTTTAAATACACATTTGTTAATACAGCATAAAAATAAATTTAGAGTGAAAAAACAGGAAAAATTAAGAAAAGAGCAAAGATGCATAAATCAAAAGAAAAAAATATAAAAATAATTTTTCATTTCATTTTACAGCAGTTATAGATATAAATATAAAATAATGTTTTCTATGGTTACAGCATTGTTTATATTTTATGTGTCTATTATTTTTATTCGAATCCTCAAAACCATATATCATAACATCAGTTTTTCTATTTCCCCCAAAGGTCAATAAGGGGTTTCCAATCATTATAATCATTAAATTTAGACAATGTCCTGTCTCTAATTAAAGCAATCCATTTGGCCATTTCAGGAAGTTCCATCATCTTCACTATCCACTTCTTCATTCTGGGCAAAGTTTTATCTTTTTTAAAAATAATAGTCTCTCTTCTGTATGATTGCATCATATATATAAAAAAAATCCTAGCTGCTTATCCCTCAAATCTGAAAGAAAAGAAACATTTAAAAAATGTATATCTTTGGTTTCAATTGTACATGAATCTTTAAAGTCTTCTGCACTATTATTAATTCAATTTTTAAACTTCAATTACAGATTATATAGAAACATACTGCTCCATCTTCTCATCTTGAAACTAAAGACATCTCAACTGATAACAAACACATATCTTGAAATTATTCCTTAACATCAGGATAATATGTTTCTTCCCCTTTCATAAAATATTTCTCTTCATAAAGAAAAATCAATGGCTAAATTTTGGGAGCCACTTCTCAGTAATGAAATTTTACTGGTTTTCTCAAAGAATGTTTGAAAAAAGTATTCTATTTTTTTTATCTTGCTGTAAGAAATATTAAGGGATGTGGTGGCTCAGTGAGTAAGATGCTGAGCTTGTCGATCGAAAGGTCAGTAGTTCAAATCCCTAGTGCCGTGTAACGGGGTGACCTCCCATTGTTTGTCCCAGCTTCTGCCAACCTAGCAGTTCGAAAGCACGTAAAAAATGCAAATAGAAAAATAGGGACCACCTTGGGTGGGAAGGTAACAGTGTTCCATGCACCTTTGGCATTTAGTCAGCCACATGACCACGGAGACGTCTTTGGACAGTGCTGGCTCTTCGGCTTTCAAACAGAGATGAGCACCGCCTCCTAGAGTCGGGAACGACTAGCACGTATGTGTGAGGGGAACCTTTACCTTTACCTTTAAGAAATATTAGGGCTTTTTGTTTTTTGTGTTTTGGTCTAATCCGAACACACCTCCCTTTTGATTTTAAGTTAAAATATGTTAATTAAAATCATGAGGAAAAGTATGATGATTAAACATGGAAATGAGTTGCAAAATCATAGTTTTAACACAGATTTGCCATATATTGAAGAGTTTTGGCAAGAGTGACACTCCAGGTACCAAATTCAGCCATTGCTTTATAATTTCCTGCCAATGTACACCAACAAGAGAACACACTATTGCTAAAACAGGCAACACGAGGGATACCAATATGGTTGGGAACTTGTATCCCAGTGATTCTTGAATGATGCAGCATCAATAGGACATTCCTATCTTATACTTGGTTTTGTTTGTCATGCAAAGCATGACTATTATATGTTTTCTATACAATATATATTTCTTTAAAAACATTTATGCAGGCCAGAATAATCATGCTTTAAAAAACAAACAAACCTGAATATGGCACTTGACATTTGATGTGGAAGGTTTGTCTCGCCTACTTTGTTCTGATGCCATGAATTCCAAACCCAAGAAAAAAGTTTAAAGATATACAGTATATTCCGTTAGACCTGCATAGTTCCTTTGGCCAATGTCTGGTAGATATCATAGATCCCTCTTTGCTGACTGAATCCAATTTCCTGGTAGAAGAGAAGGTGTAACCTTGTTGCCCTTCTTTACCTACTTCCAACTTCAGCTACTTCTAACTTCAGCAATTTCCACCTTTAGGTACTTCCAACTTCATTTCATTGCCAAGGCTATTGATACTTCTGGCACTATTCAGAAATTTCCTGGGGGGTGGGGACAGGAATCTTCTGCTTGATTTTCACCTTAAATCATGGAAGACGGTACACACCTTGGTACTGTTGATATCCTGCTACTATTCCCTTTGTACTATGCTAGATCAATAGCCCCCAACCTTTTGCGCACCAGGGACCAGTTCTTTGGAGAGAGGTTTTCCGTGGACCGAAGGGGGCGTGGTTTTGCATGCTGCCTGCATCCCACAAATCGAGCTTTGCTTGTTTGTGCAGCCTGGTTTCTGGCATATCGTGGCCCAGTGTCGGTTCACAAATCAGGAACCCCTGTGCTAAATGGTGCATTCTTTAACATATTGCTACTGTTTCCTCCCTCAGCATCACTTTGCCTAATGCAGGTAGTCCTTGATTTATGACCACATTTGAGGCCAATATTTCTGTTGTTTAAGTGAGACAGTTAAGTTAATTTTGTCCCATTTTACAACCTTTCTTGCCATAGTTGTTAAGGGAATCCATGCAGTTGTTAAGTGACGCTGGCTTCTCTTTGCTTGTCAGAAGGTCGCAAAAGATTATTATATGACCCCAGGACATTACAACCACTTTTTTGCCGAGTGTCTGGATATTTATCAAATGGCCATGGGGATGCTGCCACTGTCATAAGTGTGAAAAATGGTTATAAAAGTCATTTTTTCCAATGTTGTTGTAACTTTGAATGGTCATACTACTTTTATGTCCCAAAGAATGTCTGGGCTCTTTTTACAATGTTATGAATGCCACCTCTGCTGCCTTGACTGTATCTTCGGTTAGGCCGATTGTTTCCTCTTGACCCCAACAGCATTTTGCAAAATATTCTCTTGGTATATTTTCTGGAATTCCTGGAGCTCAATAATATGTGAAATGGCTGGAGGGCTGGAGGGAGAGCTGGGTGGGTGGGTGGGTGGGTGGGTGGATGGATGGATGGATAGATAGATAGATAGATAGATAGATAGATAGATAGATAGATAGATAGATAGATCTAAAGCTCTCCCTTAAGTGGACTGTGCTCCAAATTGGACATTTTGTGGAGGAAAAAAAGGCAAAAGATGCACTGAGAAAACATAAGGGGTTTATAGGCTTCGAACTGTTTTAAATAATTTTTAATCTGCCCAGAGATCTTCAGTTATTATGAAGATTAACAATAAGTTTTTAAGTGGTGTTAATGCCATAACAAACCAGTTTTGAACTATAAAAATCATCTGGTGCAGATTAGAAACAAATATTATTAAGAATATGTTATATGATTCAAATAACCTGATTAGGACTTCTTTTGTCTCAACATCTTCTAGTGCAATGATGGCTAACCATTTTGTCATTGTGTGCCGAAAGTGCGTGCATGCATGTGCAACAGCACACGTGCGTACCTGTACCCATAATGCAATGTGCACATGACCCCCCCCGCCTCCCACCTCCCCTGCGCATGCATGCCTGACACCCCCATCTCATTTGGGGTTTAGTAGGCCTCCCTGCAGCCTCCTGGGACCAAAAATGGGCCGTGGGGAGGGTCAACCCCGGGGGTCTGTTTTTGGTCCCAGAAGGCTACAGGGAGGTCTGCTAGGCCCAAAACGGGCTGTGGGGGAGGGGGGTGCGGTGACCCCCTGTGGCCCATTTTTGGTTCCAGGAGGCTGCAGGGAGGCCTGCTAGGCCCAAAATGGGCCACGGGGGCTGTGTCGCTCCCTCTTTCCCCCCGGGCATGCGCATGCATCTCTCACATGCGCCCCCACCATGCATGCGCATCAGAGACCCAAAAATCATCTGGCCAGTGGGAAGCATGCGCATATGCAGGGTGGAGCTGAGCTGGGTGATGGCTCGCGTGCCCGTAGAGAGGGATCCACATGCCACCTGTGGCATGCGTGCCATAGGTTCACCATCACAGTTCTAATGTATAGAAAAGAAATTATATATATTAGTTATTAATAAATAAATAATTATTCATCATTAAGTGATGTGACAGAAGGCAATGTATCTAAATGAGAAATAAGTTTGCCCTGTTCCCCCAATCCTTTCAAAGAGAATAAAAAAATAAAAATAATAGTTGTTAAATACTAAATGAATATAATCAAAGTGGTTGATAAGGAATGAGAGATTTTTATTTTTATTTATTTATTTATTTATTTATTTGATTTTTATACCGCCCTTCTCCCGAAGGACTCAGGGCGGTGTACAGGCAAGATAAAACCAACAATGCAAATATACAGGTTAAAATACCATTTAAAAAACTTATTTAAAATTAGCCTGAGATTAAAATTATCGTAAACTAAAAACCCCGTTTAAAAATTAATAAAATTTCACATTAAAAATCCAATTTAAGCCAGCCCCGCGCGAATAAAGAGATGTGTCTTCAGTTCGCGACGGAATGTCCGAAGGTCAGGTATTCGGGGGAAGCTCGTTCCAGAGTGTGGGAGCCCCCACAGAGAAGGCCCTTCCCCTGGGGGCCGCCAGCCGACATTGTTTGGCGGACGGCACCCTGAGAAGTCCCTCTCTATGGGAGCGTACGGGTCGGTGGGAGGCATGTGGTAACCGCAAATGAGACGAGGAATAATGAAGATATTTATCAAATCTGTACCCTCTATAACAGCGGTCACCAATTGATGGTCCATGGACCACAAGTGATCCGCGAGAAAATTTTGGTGGTCCGCAGAAAAATTATTTGCATTTTTTATATTGCACTAAATCAAGGGTCCTCAAACTACAGCTCCTGGGCCGGATACGTGCAATCAACGTTTGTTTGCTGCAGTCTCCCCCTTCAGGGTCTTTTTGTGTGGGTCGGAGGGGGGCAGAAATTTCAACTTAGGGTCTGTTTCAGCCTCCTGATGTGGGGCTTTGGGTGAAGGCTGGAGGAAGTGGGACTGCATCATGGCCTGGAACTGGCTGACCATTTCAGCCCGCTGAGCCTCCAGGTGCCGGTACCTGGCCTTGTACTCCCGCAGGTCTTCCCTCTGCTTGGAAAACCTATACTCGTAGTCCTCAGTGAGGTGCTTCTACTGAGCCTCCTTCTTGGTCAGATCCAATTTGAACTGAGCTGTTTTGCCAACTCTTTCTCATGGTGGCTGCTTAGCTCCAACAACTGCTTCCTGTTGGGGCTCTAAGGAGATGGGGAAGTGAGGAGTGGCTGGGAGCGGAGGGGTGAGTAGAAGCTGGTGAAGTGCCCCTCGATGTGAGTGACATTGAGTTGGCCATGCCCACCCAGTCACATGACCACATAGCCACGTCTACCCAGCTGGTCATTAGGCAGATCATATTACTGGTCCACGGGATTTAAAATTATGAATTTAGTGGTCCCTGAGGTCCGAAAGGTTGGTCACCCCTGCTTTATAAAACCAGCCCCAAATATGAAATACCCGTTTTGTAGCCTGTCGCCACTCCCAATATTATGTGCAGCCCTTGACCGGTTCAAAAGCTACCAATAACTGGCTTCTAAGTACATGCCCTCTCTTTTAGGTCTCAGCCATGCAATAATCATATTCTGACTGACCTTGAGCTCTCTCAGTCCATATCTCCCTCCCTCCCTCTCTCCCTCCCTCAGTCCAACTCACCTCACAGGGTTGTTGCTATAAGGAAAATAGGAGGAGAAAGATGTGTTGGATATGTTTGCCAACTTGAATTATTTATAGAAATAATGAAGGCAGGATCAATCAATCAATCAATCATTTCAGATTCCCCCAGGTAGAAAGGGCTGCACATCAAAACCATCTTCTCACACTCAGCCTGCAGTAAGGACACTCATGCTGGCTGCCATATGTGGAAGGAGCCATTAGCAAGCATTACATATGTTTCTGCCCTTCTGCTCTCAAATGTGAAGGCGTCAGATGAACGTTCAATGCCAGATATTAAAGCCTTATTGTAATGCATGCCTCTTTGCTGCCCCCCCCCCAAGCAAAAATGTTAAGAGACTCTATGCAAGGTTTTGTATGTAGGAAGATAATCCCAACTAAACATATTTTTAACCATTTTCCCTTTTTATTTATTTTTCGTTACCTTTTCCTTTAGACAGCTGCTTCTGAAGTATCTGTTCCTTTGCTTCAAGCTTGCTGGATTTTCTTTTTATCTGAAAATCTAAGCTTTAGACTGAGGCTGTGGGGGAGATGGAACAAACCCTTTTCTCTCTTGGCCTTGGAACCTTCCAGACTTCTGTTATTTGTTTTTAAAAGGACTCACCTTTTGTTCTCCAGTAGATGGGCTGGGCAGGTGGCGTTCGCCTTTATGTTTCTCCCTCATGGAACGTGCATTCTATGTGTATCCAAAAGTCTGCAGAATTCTGAATGCTAAATAAGCAGGGCCATTCACAAGAGGAACTGCCAGCATTACTCTCTGGCTGATTTTAATACAAATGCAGAGAGTTCTTCAGATGAATATTGACTTGAAGTTGGATCTTCCTGGTCTTAATTTGACAACAGTCCTTCTGTTGCAGTAGCAAGCTGACCCATGCCTCTTTCAAACAGCTTTAAGTGCAGGCGCTGTCAAGATAAGAGACACAACTCAGAGACAGAGTGTAAACCTACAGGTGCCATCAACAGCCAAGAATGAGAAACAGGCTACTAGAGCTCATGATGAAAGAACAGGAGAAATAGACTCAGGTTTTAAATCCCAAGACTGCACTTACATATGTAGGGCTATATAATTTGTAACTCTTTAAAAGCAAATCTACATCGGTATTTGCATTACCTTCAACAGAACAACTTATCTATCTGTCCCTCCTCCTTGATTTTTCCGAAATGCTTAATGGCAAAAGGAAGATTTATTGCAATAGTCTTGACAATGAACTTGAAGGATGCCTGAAGTTAAAAAGTGAGCATTCTCCACTGCTTCATCTGCTGGGTAGTGCTTTATGTCATAGAGGGATCAAAAGGATTGAGATAGCCATTGGGGCAGCATGATCAAAGTCCTGTCCCTTCTGTATGTATCTAAATATTGTCCACAAATGAAAAGGATGAGGGCTTTTATTGTGTTGCTGAAACCACCATCCTCTTGTTTTAAGGCATCTTTTGATAAACTGGGGTTGTGTAGTCAAAATAAAATACTTTCTCTTGGGAACCAAGAACGTTCTCAAACATGGCCGGAGGAAGGAGGAGTGATATCACCAGACCAGCGGACGCTGCTTTGATTGGGCCATGTGACTGATTGTTTGGGGTTGAGAGGAAAACTTTTAATTAGGTGAAAACCAAGGGGCCCCTCAGAGTTGGTTTTCACCAGATATGTGCCAATATGATATTCCCAATAAACCTATTCTTCAAAGAATCCACCTGTCTTGGATTTTTTGCTTGCAATGGATCTATTACTTGGAACCCTAACATAGATTGGATATGGGCAGTGGTGGGATTCAAATAATTTAACAACCGGTTCTCTGCCCTAATGATTTCTTCCAACAACCAGTTCACCAAACTGCTCAGAAAGTTAACAACCGGTTCTCCCGAAGTGGTGCGAACTGGCTGAATCCCACCACTGGATATGGGGCAACTTTGGACATATGTAACTGTTGGGGTTTTAAATGAAATAAGTGCCTCATGCCTACAGCATTCTAAAATATATGTATGAAGCACCTATTCACTATGTTTTTATTAGCACTTATTTTGCTTGATGTTTTTGCACAAAACAAGGAAAGATCCCATCCCTGAGTGTTCATATTAGTTGCCTAATTGTGGCAATTTATGCCTATTTAGGGAGAACAACATGGATTGCAAAGAGGCTAGGGTGGCCCAGGTCACGCTGCTGCCCAAGCAACAGTTCTTTTCACAAAAGCCCCTTGTGCTTTTTCAGCAAAAGATTGCTCACAGTGGACTTTCCTGGAAAGCAGAAAAATCTTCTGACTTATTATATAGAAGGTGATGGGAATTTATCCATCCTGTTCCTAATGGGAAAGATGCCTTGGTCAAAAATCATGTTAAGTTCCCCTAGGCAAGCAGATTGGTATTTTCACAGATATGTCTTTTGGTATGTTTAAGTTTCTGGCATTTTCATGCTACAAGAAGTGTATTTTCCCTAAAACATCATCACTGTGTTCTTTGGCATTTATTTGGAGAGTTAATTGCCTCATTATTATACATTAATATTTATAGCATTATAAATCCAATGTTCTATTTAATTCTAAAATAATAATAATAATAATAATCAAAGCTTCCACGTTGTCAAGAAGATCATCTCCGTAATGACACCTTCATGGATCCATGTGTTTGTGGTTGACAAGGCTGATGATGGACAAGAAAAAGACAAGAGATTTACGGAAACACCAGTTCAAGTGTTCCGTTCACTGGCTTTGAGACTGGGAACATTGCAAATCTGACAAAAAATATTTTTAGCACTTCCTGATTTTGGCACAGTCAGATGCGCTAAAATATAAAGCAGCTTTATTTTAATTTTTTTTCTTTCTTTCTTTTTTTTAAAAGTGCTTCTCATTCCTGTATCAGATAAAACTATGACATTTCATGTACAAAAGCTAAGCAAGCAATGAAATATCCTGGCTCCTACCATAGTGTTTTAAATCTGTACTGGGCAGTTTCTCCTCTTTTAAGTTCTTTTTTTTTTTTTTTTTACAGACTGACTTTCTACTTCCAACTTATCAATGCAACGGTTTCTCGGGCATCTTTCCAGAACAGGTCTATCAACAATATTTACCCAACTGATTTTTCTATTTCAGTTAGAAAGAGGGCACTTTTAAAACCAAGTAAAACTAATAAGGTGGTAAATAACATCTTATCCCACCTAAACTACTTCTGGCATAATAATAGCTCCCCCTTTTTACTAGACCCTCTTAAAAGTTTAAAGCTGATCACAGTCCTTTATGGAATGCTAATTTTCAAACTTGGGCCACATGCCTAAAGCATTTGCTCCTCTTTCTTTTCTATTTTTGATCATCCTAAATTCCCTATATCTGTTCCTTTACTTATTATACTGGGATTAATAAGCAATCATACCAATTGAAGCACTTCTATTAATTCTGGCAATGTATCAATCTGGAGACAATAACTGATGAACTAATTCCTCTAAAATGTACTTGGCCACATCTTTTCCACTTTAGATCATGGGTTGGCAGCATATGGCCTAAAGATCGGATGTGGCCTGCCACGTGAAGTCATCCAACCTGTGGTCCCCAAAACAAGTATATTTATCTGGGTCATTCAAGAGAGGGACAGAGCAATTGCCACCTATTTGGGCAGCCTTTTTGGTGAGTCATCGGCTAGCTCAGCATGGGCAGAGCAACATGTTCCCCCAGAAATGATGGCGGTGGTTTGGCCTTTGGCTGCGCTGAAGAAGAAGGTTGCCAATGCCAACCCTGGGTTTGGATCTCTCTTTTTAAATTCAGAAATAAAAGCCCAAGCAAATAGGCCCTTGACAAATTTTGAAACATTGATATTGAACCTTCCAGATACAATTGGAGACCTTATTTCTAAATTATTATGGAACAAACAGATTGCCCCTAAATTGGTCTAACAAAGAATGACCTGGGAAAAGGATTCACAACAGTCAAGAAGGGAATAAAGTATAAAAATGGAAACTAATAGCTGCTTCTTCTTCAGCTCAAATTAAAGGAAAATGTTTTAATTTTTTTTTATATAGCTGGTATATCACTGCCTATAAATTAGAATGTATGAATAAGGAAAGCTCTGCTTTATGTTGCAATGGCTGTGAGGGAAAGGATCTGCATTTATTTATTTTTATTTAAATTTAAATCTGCATTTTCATGTGTGTGGTTGTTGCCCCAAGTCTTTTCCTTCTGATCTGAGATATTCTGGGAGATTTGCAATGTTATAAATCAAATAATGAATATGCATCCATAGCTTCCTTGCTGAATATATGTATTTTAAGCTCCATTGCACATATTTACTCTAATGAACCAATGGTAGATTTGCTGACTGCTGTCAGAATGTCTACAGCCAAACACTAGAAAGACAAGATTATGATGCTGCAGCAGAGGTGGGTTTCAGCAGGTTCTGACCAGTTATGGAGAACCAGTAGAAGAAATTCTGAGTAGTTCGGAGAACCGGTAGTAAAAATTCTGACTGGTCCTGCACCCATCTATTCTCTGCCTCCCAAGTCCCAGCTGATTGGGAGGAAATGGCGATTTTGCAGTAACCTTCCTCTGGAGTGGGGAGGGAATGGAGATTTTACAGTATCCTTCTCCTGCCATGCCTGCCATGTCACCAAGCCATGCCATGCCCACCAAGCCACACCCACAGAACCGGTAGTAAAAAAATTTGAAATCCACTACTGTGCTGTAGCTGTGATTTCAGAACTATATTGCTCTAGCAGAGAAGCTAGCTGACATTGTTTGCCTTTAAATCAGAGGTAGTATTCAGCAAGTTCTGACCAGTTCTGGAGAACCGGTAACGGAAATTTTGAGTAATTTGGAGACCCAGTAAATACCACCTCTGACTGGCCCCGCCCCCCCTCTATTCTCTGCCTCCCGAGTACCAGCTGATTGGGAGGAAATGGGGATTTTGCAGTATCCTTCCCCTGCCATGCCCACCAAACCACGCCCACCAAGCCATGACCACAGAATCGGTAGTAATTGGTCTGATTTTATGACTTACACCAATCAGGCGAACTGTGACCTCTTTATGCCAAAAAACTTTATTGATTGGGTGGTGGAGGCGAATACAGGCTTTTTTGCTTTGTTTTAAAATTTACTTAAGTAGGGATATGATTTTTTTAAAAAAACATGAGAAGTAATTTTGTGCCTGAGAAGAGTTAAGGTGTGGCTAGGGCTTGGTCAATGTCTAAAATATCTGAAGGAATTCCCCCTTCTGGTGGCACAGATTTTCTTCAAAATGCCAACTCTGGGTACCTTCCCATGCTAAAGTGCCCAAGGGATACCCAGGACAGGCCTTTTCAGTAGTAGCCCCTGATTTAGGAATGCCATTGCAACTCTGTCAAGGCATAATCTTTATTGCCTTTATTTCTTCCAGACCTTTGAATCATTTGCTAATCCCCCTGTGATATTTTAACATTTTTACTACTTTAACTCTCTGCTCTTGTTTTATTGTATATTTTGTTCTTATATATTGCACAGGTTAGGTGATGTGTTAATGTATTCTTTTATCAATAGATTGTTGATAATATGTCGATAAAATGTATCCTTTTAAACAACAATTTAATCTTCCATTTAAATTGTTTGAATCTGTCTTGAGACCTGCTTAAGAAATTTAATTATTTTTAAAACCTTAGGCTTCAATCAAGCTTATTAAACGCTTCATGTGCATAAAATATGGTAATTGTTATGAACTCAGGTTACTAAAAATCTTAATGCAAAGAAATGCATTTTAAAAGAATAGTGCAGAATAAAAAAATAATGTAATAATGCCATAATTCCTAAACTGTATCCATTGTTCCTGAAAAAGATTTCCATTCACACAACAAGACTTTGCATTCTTTTCACCCTATCTTTCTCCCATGAATGCACCCCATAATTATTTCTTATTAGACGCGGCCACTGGATATTTCAGTAGAATACTACCCTTTTATAGAATAAGAATCTAATTTGATGTGATGTGACTTGAGGTTTAGAAACCACAAATCACATCACACCAAAACTTTATAACAAATCCAGACTTCTGCACATTAGAGCAATAGCAATCGCATTTGGACTTATATACTGCTCCATAGTGTTTTATAGCACTCTGGGGGGGGGGGGTTTACAGTGTAGAAGCATTATTTGCATATTGTCCCCAACAATCTGGGTCTTCATTTTACTGATCTCAGAAGGATGGAAGGCTGAGTCAACCTTGAGCCGGTCAGGATCGAACTCCTGGTAGTGGGCAGAATTTGCCTGCAATACTGCATTCTAATAATTGTGTCATGTTACTACAATGCTTTCTATTACTACAGCAAAGAAACAAAACAATTAAAAACGTGACAAAATGAGAATCTGAATGTAAATTCTAGGGGGGCAATTTATTTTGATATTTTGAAGCCAAAAGTTATTGCAGACTATAAAATAAAAATGAATCCACTTGTTTTCCCATCACTTTCATTTTTTGAAAAGACTTTTCAGTTATTCAACAGGCCTGATGATTGGTTAAAGACTCAATTCAGAAAAACTCTAAATTAGACCCAGGTCTTATTTAATAATAGCATAAGTCACTGCAGTAAAATTCTGCTTACAGGATTAAAATCTAAAGGGAAACAGAAGGGCAAGAAAAGAAGGATAAATAGGAAAAGGAATGGAAGAGGAGATAATAAGTAAAAGAAGACCTGAAAAAATAGAAATGTTTTTATTTTTTTTAGAAAATGAAGTAGGAGTAACAGACTAAGAAAAAAATATAATAGTTAATCATTAAACTTTCAGATTAAGAATTTAAATATTTAACTACCGTATGTCATCTTGCCTGCTTAGCTTTTTGTATTCAATTAACCTTTCTTTTTTCTGCCATTGATATATCCAACAATATGTCAAACATTTTCTTTCTAGCATTTTTTCTATCTGACTTTCTGCTCCTGCCCATGCATGATTTGCTTTTCTTCCTTCCTTCCTTCCTTCCTTCCTTCCTTCCTTCCTTCCTTCCTTCCTTCCTTCCTTCCTTCCTTCCTTCCTTCCTTCTTTTTTCTTTCTCTTTCTTTTTCTCTCTCTTTCTTTTTCCCTTCCCTTCCCTTCCTTTCCTTTCCTTTCCTGATTTCATTTTTAGTCTATTATGGTTTTACAATTTCTACAGCATTTTTTTGGCATGCAATAAGTGGATCCTGATGTTCCTGCTCCATGTCATTCATTCCTGACATCACCTCCCTCTCTTTTTTCTCCTTCCTTTCCCCCTTCTGAGTTGAGAAGTGCCAGGAGCTTCTCCTGCTCCCTCATTCTAGATGTGACAAGCTAAAGAGCATTGTGATGACCCTTTCTCCCTTTCCATTTCTTCTTCAGCTGATCAAGGAAGCTGCTAAAGCTGATAAGATGTTCCACTCTTCCTCTTTGCTCCCCTCTATCTTTCCCGCATCCTGCCTAAGTCAGGAATCAGGAAGGACTTTTATTTATTGTTTGAATGGAACCAATAAAATATGTCCCTTTTCTGATTTTCCACTCTTGTTTCTTTCTGGCACTAGACTGCAGAGAGATATTATTGCCATTTCTTTTACTTCTTTGACAGGCAGTCCTTATTTCTCTATCAATACTTATATAAATATCTCTTTCACCCTCCAAATAAGTCTCTCTATCCTACAGAATCAGGATTGGTAATAGGTGCTGAAACTTGATTGTATTGTTTGTTTGTTGTTTGTTTGTTTACATTTATACCCCGCCCTTCTCCGAAGACTCAGGGCGGCTTACAGTGTATAAGGCAATAGTCTCATTCTATTTGTATATATTTTTTTTTACAAAGTCAACTTATTGCCCCCCCAACAATCTGGGTCCTCATTTTACCTACCTTATAAAGGATGGAAGGCTGAGTCAACCTTGGGCCGGGCTCGAACCTGCAGTAATTGCAGGCTACTGTGTTCTTAATAACAGGCTTTACCAGCGTGAGCTAAACCGGCCCCTAATTGTAATCAGGAGACATGAGTCTGTGAGGGTATTGCAGCATTACGGAAGTAAGTATTTGGCCTGGACTGAAAATCCAAAATATGTTCACTTTCAAATTCTTTCTTCCACCACCAAGGAGGAAGTTGGGGCGAGAGAAGATTCATTCTTGGAAGGAATGATCGAAACCAGATGTATTAGCAGTGTGGATAGAAAGTATATACCAGGGGTGTCCAAACTTGGCAATTTTAAGACTTGTGGACTTCAACTCCCAGAATTCCTCAGCCAGCAAAGCTGGTATAGACAAAACATCATAGGACTGATCCGTGCAATTACAAGGAATAATCCAATAAACCTGACATCTAGCTTCTTATATAGTTATATGTAGAAAATCGCTAGAAAACTAGATGTGGTCCTCAGCAACAGTTGTGAGTGGGGCTTTCCTGGCAATGACATCAGTATATCCTTTACTGGTAGTAGACCTTGAAATAATCCAGTCCATCCTTGAACTGTTGCTACGCAGCTTGACATTCCTAGAGAAAGTAGGAGGTCTCTAAAACAGTAGGGTGTTGGGAGCCATTTGGAAGTTGGTACCAATAGGCAACTTCTTGATGGAGGAATTAACTGAATTATTGTAAGTGGTTTCCATCATAGGCAAAAGAGCACACCAATTATCTTGCTGGCAATTTATATAGCAATTTTGCTCTTAAATGGATTTTGACATCTGACTGTGAGCAATGGACAGAAATAGGTGGAATTTTATATTCAAGTAGATCAGAATTCCCCAACTTTTCTGGCTTTTCGGAGCAACAGGGTGGAGGGGATAGTTCTGCATGAGCATTGGGGATGCGCTCATGAACATGCGCACATGCTCACGCACCACTTACACAACCCAGTTTTGTTTTTGTACAGCTTACAGCCTGGTAGCAGGCTGCAAGCCGGGGGGCTAAGGACTCCTGAATTAGAGAATTCTTTCCTTGCTGGACCACCTATTTCTTTACCAGATTTCTCAATGCCTTCAATAACGAAAGACTTTCTAATGTATTGCCTTCACTGGAAAAAACTGGAACACATTCAGAAATGTATCTGCCTAGAAAATAGCCCATGTACAACAATACAGCACAGTCAAATATCAGCACATGAAAGGTTTTATGACATTTTGTATTACGCCATAAACTGTTTAGCCCATGTTGAAGTGTACAGCCCAGTTAAACATCAACATTGGGCATGTTTTATGACATTTTGAATTATGTCATAAACTGCTTTATGATAATGTTTATGTCATAAAATATCTCATAAAATTTGCTAAATTTCAATTCCACGGGAGCCATGAATCTCGGATTTTGGACGCATGTTGTAAGTTAACCCATCTGAGATAGTTTGGTTCAAAAACTATTGCCCTGTAATGCATCATTTCACCCACCTAAAGGCAGTGACAACTAGAGTTCTAGTAATATACAGATAGGTAGTTCAAACAGAGTTTTCAAAAAACATGCCATGAATTGTGAGCCTTTATCAGAAAGGAGATGACCAGGCAATTACTGGAGAAATTTATTGAATCAGCAGGAGAGCTATTTCAGGATTGGAGGGGATGCCATGATAGAGAGAATGAAGTAGCCTTCTTAAAGGACCGGTTAATTACCACCAGAATGGTACCCAAGGCTTTGGCAAGTGATATGATTAGGTACAGAGTCCAAGTATACTCTACAAGGCCACTGTGAAAAGGAACGGAATGCAACAAACCAAATTGTTCATTGCTTAGAACAGTGTTTCTCAGTCTTGGCAACTTTAAAATGTGTGGACTTCAACTCCCACTGGCTAGGGAATTCTGAGAGAGAAAGTCCACATATCTTAAAATTGTCAAGATTAAGAAACACTGGGTTAGAGGTTTGGCATGGAGACAAGCATGGTAGAAAGAAACATATGATTTGACATCTTTAACACAAGGCCACCAAATGTACAGAACAGGAGGAGGTGAATATACCTCCAAAGGATGAATGCTCCAAAAGAAAAAAAAAGACATCTATTTTCTAACTATCATGGTAGAATGACAATCCTTCCTTTAAGGAAAGGGGAACATACAACCAGTACTGGAGAAGGCTCCTGCATATTCCTTGGACAGCAAAGGTGGCTAACAAGCAAGTATCGGAGTGCATAATATCAGACATGTCTCTGGAAGGAAAAATCTTAACACTGCATCTCACTTACTTTGGTCTTGTTATGCATGGGAATTCACTGGAAAAAGCTATTATGTTTGGAAGAGTTAGTGGTAAAAGGAAACCAGGCCACCAAAGAACATGGTAGCTGGATACCATCAAAACTGACACCACCCAGAGCAGAGAACATCTCAAACAAGTAGTGCAAAATAAGAAGACCTGGCCCATACAATCCCCAAGAGTAGGACATGACTGTTGTGGTCCGCCAGCAGCCTATGGAGCTGGCAGTGGAGTCAGACAGTGAGGAGGCTGAGGAGGACAATGGGTCAGTCCTGAAGTCAGGGGAAGGCCCAGACAAGAGCTCTGCGTCGGAGGCAGAGATGGGGCCAGGGCCATCAGGGAGTGATACACGGGCTCTGGAGCCTCTAGAGGCGGAGAGCAAAGAGGCAGAGGAATAGTAGGAGCCTGTTCCTAGTGCATGCATGCAAAGAGATGCCAGAAGGCAAGAACAGCTAAAGCAAAAAGGATGACTTGGGAGTAAGGCCAGGAGATGATTGGCCCCTCCCATAAAGTTTAAAAGAGCAGCAAGGCTCTTGGGTTCTTTGTAGGAAAGCACATTGCTACAATTGTTTCTGGTCTCCTGTTTCTGAACTTCATGGGGTTCTTGCCCTTTGGCAGGGTGTCAAAGAAGACAAAGGTTTGTGATAAGGCCG
Organism: Ahaetulla prasina; assembly: GCF_028640845.1. Taxonomy (NCBI): domain Eukaryota; kingdom Metazoa; phylum Chordata; class Lepidosauria; order Squamata; family Colubridae; genus Ahaetulla; species Ahaetulla prasina. The sequence continues at coordinate 224,108,247 of NC_080539.1, read as the reverse complement.
AAGGACTTTTTCTGAAGGACTTTTTTTTGGACTTAATTTGGACTAAACTAAGAATGAAGTAATTCTCAGCTGTTCTAATAAAATATATTTGTTTAGGACTGATCGTGTCTGGTAATAACTACTTGGGCCTAGGTTACAACAATGACTGAATAGATAACATCATTATAATCATAACAAGTTATTATGATATATTGTGGGGAGGGGCAAAATAAGTATGCCTTGAAGGTCATCTATTTATATCTGCATGTATTAATTTTAATATTGCAGAGTATGGATTTGGACAAGTAAGATAAGCAATCTCTCTTCTTTCTCCAAGAGTCACTTGAGGTTGGCCAGGTGTTGGAAGGAGGAAAGATCAAAGTCTGTCATGACAAGAAGGAGAGGGGAAGAAAATGGTGGGGTAAGAAATATTATGGAATAGATAATAAAGTACCAGCCTGCTCGCCCTGTGAATTAGGAATATAAAAATGCAAAAATTAAAAGAAGAGAAATGCTGTGTCCAACTAATGTGGGACTGTGTGACCTTGTCAGAAATCTTTAAGAATTCCAAATTATTTTAATTGGTTCAGATTTCAGTAAGATATTTTGCCCAAAAACCTTTGTTTTAAATTTTTAGTTCTTTTCAGCTGGAAGGATCTATCTGCAAAATACAGGTAAAATAAAAGTCTCAGCCTGCACAACAAATGGGTGGGTAGAATCTGGAAGACTGAAAATGCTCATTTTTACTATTTTTTTAAAAAAAATCTTATTGGCTGCCAGAATGAACTTAAAGGTGATCCCTACCATTTCTGGGTGAAATTAGTTAATGGTGTGACTAGTGAAAGAAAGTTAGGAATAAAATTTTGGTAAAGATTGATATAGCCCAGAAAAATCAATATATATTTCTGATGAATAAGGGAACTGCCAGAATAGAATGGATTCTACCTTACCTGGATCTCTTTGGATTCTTTTCAAAAAAACACTTTAACTTAGAAAAGATCAAAGGCACAGTCCTCCATCTTAATATAGAGATTGTAATCACAAATGTGTTGGAGAACTGCTTGAACTGATCATTGTGAAAAATAGTATTCTGCAAATAAATCAGTAGATTATATAGGTACTATGTATAACTTGGAATTCATCAAACAACAACAACAACAACAACAACAACAACAACAGAACATAATATTCATAAATCAAATAAAGACCAAAGGAATAGAATGTAATCCAAACAGTGATACTAGTGATTCAAATTTCCCATAACAAGAAACAAAGGTAGTTGTGACACTTTTGTGAGGATGAAATTATAAATCTTTTGAAATCCAACTTGATAAGATGTCTGCCTTCTGTTGTTTCAAAAGGAGTCTGAAAACAAAATGAAAGGACAGTGATCCCTAATGCTTACATAGTTTGGGAGCCTATAATCATGGGCTTCATACAGGGAGTCACCTTTTTAAAGAAAAAATATAGGAGAATTGGCAAGGAAGGATTCCACAAGGGCTTTCAATTTTATCATTTATTATTACATTTGTTTGCTGCCCATCTCACCACAAAGTGACTCTGAGTGGCTTGCAACATTCAAAACAATAAAACCATGAAAAATAAAGCTTTCTAATAACAATAAAATACAAATGATAATTAAATTATAATTGCAAGATGGAGAGGGATGGAGCAGAGGGGGAAGGTAGGTTTTTCAATTGGTCCATCAATCACTTCCAGTGCTATACTTTCTCATTAGGGTCCCAAGTTGGCAGAACCCAGTCTTCAGGCCCTTATGGAAGATCAGGAAGGTGGCAGTGGATCTCACCCCAGGGGGCAAGATGTTCCAATGATTACGAGCCACAACACAAAACGCTCTTCTTCTGGACCCTACCAGCTGCAATTCCTTGACTGACACAGCATGGGTGGGGCGTGCCGGTCCCATTGGGGTGAGTCAGGGGTGAAATCCAGCAGGTTCTGACAGGTTCTGGAGAACCAGTAAATACCACCTCTGGCTGGTCCCAGAGTGGGGTGGGAATGGAGTTTTTGCAGTATCCTTCCCCTGCCACGCCCACCAAGCCACACCTCACCCACCAAGCCATGCCCATAGAACCGGTAGTAAAAAAAAATTGGATTTCACCACTGGGTGAGATGGTTCCTCTGATAACTTTCTATTGTAAATTCTTATAGGTAAATCCTTTCAAGTAGACATATGCTGACTTTGACATTGGATAGTGGTATTTTCAAGAAAGTAACCTCCAGAAATTAGATTCATTGTACTCACAGTGTTGTTGTGGGCAAGTGTTGCAGGGCAAGATCTGGCTTTCCCTCTTTACAAATATTTTAACATAGTCTGCATATCTGACTGGCAAACTAGAATGATCCCTTCATGAAAGATTGTGAATAGTGTGGATTTTATGCCTGTGTAAGACCTGTGAGTCTTACATGCTAGTGAATCAATAGCAATAGCACTTAGACTTATATACCGCTTCACAGTGCTTTACAGCCCTCTCTGAGCGGTTTACAGAGTCAGTATATTTCTCCCAACGGTCTGGGTCATCATTTTACCCACCTTGGAAGGATGGAAGGCTGAGTCAACCTTGAGCCAGTGAGAATCAAACTGCTGAACAGCTGGCAGCAGGCAGTCAGCATAAGTAGCCTGCAGTACTGTATTCTAACCACTGCGACACTATGGCTCAGGGGTGTGGTTAACCTATATTAATATGTGGCTTGTGAGGATAAAGTAAAGTCAAAGGGCCTCTGGTGGCTCAACAGACTAATGCAGTCTGTTATTAACAGCAGCTGCTTGCAATTATTGCAGGTTCAAGTCCCACCAGGCCCAAGGTTGACTCAGCCTTCCATCCTTTATAAGGTAGGTAAAATGATGGGATGGCATGACATAGAATGATGGTGTTGATGATCATGATGATGTACAGGAGAATAGCAATATTTTTTTGGGAGGGAGGGGATAATGCTAGCAGTAGCAATGCGAGCAATGCACTTGAAGCTGTAGGTCAGGGTGTCCAATCTTGGCAACTTTAAAATTTGTAGACTTCAATCCCCAGAATTTCTCAGCCAGCCATGCTTGCTGGGGAATTCTGAAAGTCGAAGTTCACAGGTCTTAAAGATATCAAGGTTGGACACCCCTGTTGTACATGTTTGGAAGATTATATCAAAATACACTCCACAGATGTTTTTATTGGTGGGGTCAGGCTGTATAATATGCTGCATCAGTGGTTGGTTTCACTTACCTTGGCTACCGGTTCACTCGAGCACGAACTCACTTCACTTGCACATGCGCAGAGTGGATTTGATGACGTCTGGGCGGGTGGGCAGAGCCTCCCACCGCCGCTGCTACTGGTTCCTCCGAACCAGGGAGAACCGGTAGCAACCCACCACTGTGCTGCATACTATGATATTTCTCTAGAGACGCTCCAGTCCTATGAAATTGTTTATTTCAGGAAGTTCTTCCTGAGAATCTTTCAGAGGGCAACCAAGACAGTTATTCTGCAGGACATTTTGTGGATGATGAATAAAGAAGTATCTCTTTGAATGCCAGGATGGGGGTGGTGGCTGTTTTTATATATTTTTTTTTTCAGTCAACCGGGGGCTTTTTTTAGGCAGACATGACTCATGATGTCACCTGATCTGTGAAACTGAAAATGTCAGAGACAAATCGTAGGGTGGACAGCATGCAAAGTCAACCAGGACAAAGAAAGCCCTCTTTACACTGAGTCAGTGTTGGCCGGCAATTGCTTTAAGCTGAATCAGACTCCTGGCATGGTCTCTCTTGGGTTTCAGTCAGAGTTTCCCCCCCATCCTTAGTAAAAGAGACCCAGAACAGATAAATAGGTACCGGTATCTTCTTCATGCTAAGTACTGTAAGTGTTATGTAGCTGAACCAGGGCAGCAACCTTACTTTGTTTTATGCACAAATATCTTTTCCATAAAGTAAGAACCTGAAGTGAGGTCATTTGTTTTCAAACGAAAGAGAGTAAGTTTTCATCACTCACAGAATTTTTTCCATTATATTTGTCTAGTTTGAAATTAACAATAACAACAACAACAAAATCAGATGGTAACATTTATTTTTTATTTATTTTTGCTTTTGCTTTCGGCTGCAGTAAGCTAATTGCATTGGCAGCTAGGAGCCACAAAAGGTTCAAAGGTAGGGATGTGATGAAATCTCCCAAATACAGACCTTTTGTGCTCACCACCCACCCAGGTTTCAAAACCATCACTACCGGTTCACTTGTGGGTGTGCGCGCGCTTGCGCGCAACAGTTCTGCGCATGTGCAGAAGCAACTGGGCGAGTAGGGGGAGCCTCCCACAGCCTCTGGGACTGGTTTGTCCAATCCGGGGTGAACCGGTAGCAACTCACCACTGCCCCCACCCCATATTTTAGAGACTTAAATGCTTAAAAACTCAACTGAACATTTAACATTCCTAAAGAAAATAAAAAGGCATGTTAACCCTCATTAGCACATGAGCCATGGTAGCGCAATGGTTAGAATGCAGTACTGCAGGCTACTTCTGCTGACTGCTGGCTGCCTTCAATTTGGCAGTTCAAATATCACTAGGCTCAAGGTTGACTCAACCGTCCATCATTCTGAGGTCAGTAAAATGAGGACCCAGATTGTTGGGGGCAATATGCTGACTCTGTAAACTGCTCAGAAGGGCTGCAAAGCAGTATATAAGTCTAAGTGCTATTGCTTGCTATTATTTGATGGCTTAATTGTCCAATTTCAACAGCATAGGTCATTTACTTTTGTACTAAATAATAGCTTACAATTTGTTATTCGGTCTCCAACTCATGTCCAACTCTTTGCAACCCCAAGGACTTTGCACACCAGACTTCCCTGTCCTCCATCGTCTCCCAGAGTTTGCCCAAATTCATGTCCATTGCATCAATGACACTATCTAACAATCTCATTCTCTCCCATCTCTTTCTCCTTTTGCCTTCCATCTTTCCCAGCATCAGGGTCTTTTCATTTACAATTAAGAGAGACTAAACCAAGCAAGAAATCTTTTCCTGGTTTAAATGAACCACTGATCCTTTTGTGTCTGGTACAGTGGTTATTTTAATTAAATCTTACCCAGTATGCTCTCGACAACTCATTAATTCTCATTATTATGGACTTCCTTATTCCCATAACTCCTGGCCGCTTGCCGCCCATCATGTGGAAGATTATGGAAACTGAAATGTCATACTAGGAGAGGCAAGGAAGGCAAATTTAAATAACTGGTTGCAGAAAGAACCCCAAAATCACAATTCATAATCATTATATAATGGTTTAATGATTATTTCAGTTATTTTACTGTTTTATTGGATTGTTGTATGCCATCCATAGTCATTTTCTGTGAGATGGACGGCCATACAGATTTGATTATTAAATAAATCAATAACCTTCAGCCAGTGATTTGCATAACACAGGAGAAATCAGTTGACTGAGTCTGGTTAAAATGAACACCTCCAGGAATTAATTGGCTTGGTCAGTTAACTCGGCTTTGTAGTTCTGTGACCCAATTAAGCAATTAGGCAAATTAAGACACCCAGTATCTTAGGTTTTTGGCATCAGTTGATCTATTCTTGCCAAATATGTAAACACTTAGGAGCGGGAGGGAGAAAAAGCAACTGTTTTCTTTCTATCTTTCCTCAAAGGGCACTGAAAAAACATGACAAAGGCCAAGACATCAAGAAAGCAGATAGCAAATGCCTTGCTTATGACAGGATCAGATTAAAAAAAATGTTCTTCTAGTACAGAAGTGAAGTTCCATGCTCACAAACATTCACTCAAGTGTAATTTGCTCTGAGGGTAAAATAGGATATTTGTCAGGAAACAGAGACATTCCAGATCAATTTTTTTTCTCCAGTTTAAATACCTGGCACTTTTTAGATGTGTTAGGACTGTTAATATGATACTATATGTGAGAAGCCTTGAGCACATGAAGATATCATATGTAATATATCTTGAACATTATGCTCTCTCTAAACTAAAACTGATTTACTGTGGCTAGAATGGGTGTGGGTCAGATGTGGTATTCAGCTGGTTCAGACTGGTTGGCCTGAACCGGTAGCGGAAATTGCGGGTGGGCCCACCTCCCCACCCCGACTCTATGCCATCCTATTTAGGGATGCTTTTAAGGCCAGGATGATGTGTGAAAGGCAAGTGAATGAGCAAAGCTCATGCACAGAAGACCAGGCACATGCGTGGAAGGCAGGCATATGCGCAAACTGGGTGCACATGTGCATGAAGTGAGCGCACACATGCATGGTGAACTGATAACAACAATGTGCAACCCACTGCTGGTGCGGGTATTTGTATGAGTCAAGAGAGAGAGAGAGAGAGAATGCTGAAACGATCCGTTGAATTGTTTCCTTTTTCATCTTTCATAAAATCCATATTAAATAAAAATGTTTATCCATAGATATATTCTACAAGTGTTTACATACTACAGATTTGAAGCATGCAAAGTGCCAGAGTCAGTGAAGGATGCAGGGGAGAAGCTAATTACACTTTAAAGTGTTCCTTTTTTAAAAAAAAATCATTACAAAAATGCAACACGCAGAGTCTCTTTATTATTCTTTCTTTAGCTGACTCACCGAGAATAAAAATGAAAACGCAACCATCACACAGTAAACAGCTGTACAGTAGAGCAGCAATAAGAACTGTGTTGAATCGCTGGAAGGATTTATTTTCCAGGGCCATGTGGTATAAATGGTAAACCTCCTTCAAGTCAAGCTTGACACCTGGTAACTACTTGGACATAACAATATAGTTTTATTTATAACAATATGAACATTGTTTGCCATGATTGCCTTCGGAGATGTTGCTTCAGTTTTCTGTCTAGCCCAGGGGTCTCCAACCTTGGTCCCTTTAAGATTTGTGGACTTCAACTCCCAGAAGTCCACAAGTCTTAAAGGGACCAAGGTTGGAGACCCCTGGGCTAGCCTACAGGGCTGGAATTTCCAATGGTCTTCTATCTAATTACTAACCAAAAACTGATTCTGCTCATTTCGCGCCCCCCAGATCAGCTGGAGGAATCTCTTAATTCCAAGTCACGTACTATGGTAGGCAGATTACCTGCAGAAATGGGCGTCCAGAAGGTTGTTTTACAGTCTGGTACAGATGCCTTGCATAACAATGGACAATGGAGTAATTAGGATGTAGACAAAACTTCCACTCTAAGAGTGGTCCTCCCAATTCCCTAGATGATACTGAAGTTGGACCACATCACCACTAAGGGAATGGCAGATGATGGGTCATCCACCAGGGCCCTGAGTGAAATTCTACTCTGACACATAAACACAGCATCTTTTCCTTTTCCTTATTTTTAAAGGTATATTTTAGAAATTTAAATGATCATTATATTGCTGGTTTTTTTTTTTAAATTGCATAATTTTTTCTATGATACAACAGAGCCAAATCCTATGTCCGCCTGTCAAGAGGAATTCACTTCACAGAACATTAGATCCAGGGTAGCCTTTGCCACAGAAATTCTCAGATATGTTTACTTTGGAGAAAGTTCCACTCCAAAGGTTTTTGAGGCACCTGGGCATTGCATCTGAGTTGTGCAATCCTATGCCCCTTTTTTAATTCTGCACATACAATTCAGTGGGATTTAAACACGATGTTAGTTTGAGGAATAATAATATAATAATAATAATAATAATAATAATAATAATAATAATAATAATAATAATAATAATAATAATAATAATATTTTAATTTGTATACCGCCCTTCTCCCGAAGGACTCAGGGCGGTGAACAACCAAGTAAAATACAACCATAGACAAATACAATATTAAAAATAGCCCTTAAAAAACTTATTCAATTTGTCGAAAAAATTTAAAATACAAATTACACCCATAAAATTACAGAAATTTAAAACCCAATTAAAATTAAATTAAAATTTTAAAATCAAGCCAGTCCAGCCATCCGAAATAAATAGGTTTTAAGTTCGCGGCGAAAGGTCCTAAGGTCAGGCAATTGTCGGAGTACAGGGGGAAGCTCGTTCCACAGGGTAGGAGCCCCCACTGAGAAGGCCCTCCCCCTGGGGGCCGCCAGTCGACACTGTTTGGCTGACGGCACCCTAAGGAGTCCCTCTCTATGGGAACGCACTGGGCGCTGGGAGATAGAAGATGGCAGTAGACGGTCCCGTAAGTAACCCGGTCCTAAGCCATGGAGCGCTTTGAAGGTGGTAACCAATACCTTGAAGCGCACCCGGAAGACAACAGGTAGTCAGTGCAGTCTGCGCAGGATCGGTGTTACATGGGAGCTCCGATCCGCTCCCTCAATAACCCGCGCAGCCGCATTCTGGACTAGCTGAAGTCTCCGAGTGCTCTTCAAGGGGAGCCCCATGTAGAGAGCATTGCAATAGTCCAAGCGAGAAGTAACGAGAGCATGAGTGACCGTGCATAAGGCATCCCGGTCCAGGAAGGGACGCAACTGGCAGATCAGCCGAACCTGATAAAAAGTTCTCCTGGAGACGGTCGTCAAGTGTTCTTCAAAAGACAACCCCCCATCAAGGAGCACGCCCAAGTTCCCAAACAGACCTCTTGGGAATCCACCTCTTAATATGGTTCTAGTATAGTATTTATTCTCTCCGGTACAGAATGGTTGTATTTTTAATACACATAGTCCTTGACTTATAACAGGTTTTTTTTTTTTTTTGGTGACTATTCAAAGTTACAAAGGCATTGAAAAAAGTGACTTATGACCATTTTTCACACTTCTGACAGTTGTAGCATCTCCATGGTCACATAACCAAAATTCAGACACTTGGCAACTAACTCGTATTTATGAAGATTGCAGTGGCCTGGGGTCATGTGGTCAGCTTTTCCAATCTTCTGACAAGTCAATGGGGAAGTCAGATTAACAACCCTGTTACAAATTTAATAAATCCAAAGATTCACTTAACAACTGTGACAAGAAAGGTCAAAAAATGGGGCAAAATTCAGTTAGCAACTGTCTCACTTAATAACATAAATTTTGGGTTCCATCATGGTCATAAATTGAGAATTATCTGTAATGATTGTTTTTAATCATCGCGTTGATACGTTTATTGCTTTATTTTAAGGTTGTGTGCTGCCAAGAGTCACTTTATGGGGAGATGAGCCACCCTATAAATTTACTAAATAAATAAACATACCCACAAATAAAGGCTGCAGCATTAAAAACTGAAGAGAAAATGAAGGACTCACCACAATTATTTTTGGGCTGCTAAGCAAGTAAGAAATGTTTGCTGGGAAAAAGGTTGTTAACATGTGTAGAAGTGGCCCCCCTGGTTGCTTTATGGACTAATGTTTTGTGCAAATCCAGAAAATGGAAGAATTCCTCATCTAATACTGTAGGTTGGTTGGAACACCAAAGGATTTACATTAAGGAAAGCTGAATCCATGATTATACTTGGATAGAGCTGATTCCCACTGTCCATAGTTGCAACCACCAAACAATAGAATGGCTTTCATGAATTGGACTTGACAAAGTGACAATCACCATTTACCAATAGCAATAGCACTTAGACTTGTATACCGTTTCACAGTGCTTTTACAGCCCTCTCTAAGCGGTTTACAGAGTCAGCATATTGCCCCCAACAATCTGGGTCCTCATTTTACCCACCTCGGAAGGATGGAAGGCTGAGTCAACCTTAAGCCAGTGAGATTTGAATTGCTGAACTGCTGCTAGCAGTCAGCTGAAGTAGCCTGCAGTGCTGCACTCTAACCATTGTGCCACCTTGGCTCTTATTTATTGGTAGATGGAATCGGAATACTAGCCAGTATGCCCCTGGAAGGCTGCCATTGATTGGTTTTCATTCTGACCAATCCTCTCTAAACTAACTATACAACTAGTCCTCGACTTACCTCCACAATTGAATCCAAAATTTCTGTTGTTAAGCAAGACATTTATTAAGTGGGGTTTGCCCCATTTTACAACCTTTCTTGCCACACTTGTTAAGTGAATCACTTAAGTTGTTAAATTAGTAACCCGGTTGTTAAGTGAATCTGGCTTCCCCATTGATTTTGCTTGTCAAACCTTCGCAAAAGGGGATCACATGACCCCAGGACACTGCAACCATCATAACTACGAGTCAGTTGCCAAGTGTCTGGATGATGTGACCATGGAGATGCCGCGACTGTCATAAGTGTGAATCATTTTTTAATGCTCTAGTAACCTCAAACGGTCACTAAACGAATTGTTGTAAGTCAGAGACCACCTGTACTAACTCCTTCCCAGGGTATTTTTAGATTTGCCTAAGAAGTAAAAAAGATTAGATTTTGTGATGAGATTTTCCTCCCCAAAATTGAGAGAATGACAATCCCAACCCCCCTCCCTCCCTCCCTCCTATGGTGGTGCGTTACCGCCTTGCAACAAGGAAGAACAGCAGAAACCGGGGAAGGATCGCTGTCTTGAAAACAAAGGTAATTTTGCTGATCAGAAATCGTGCAGACTTCCTGCTGGGTGACAATGTGCGTAGAATACAGCGACGCCCATATCATATCCCTTTATTAGTGTTTTTTTCTTTACCGAGAAGGTAGATTGACAGCCGAGAAAGAAGCTGCATTAGTTCTTTTGTTTCGGCTCACATTACCCCCTCACTGACCGTGAACAAGCAATCGACCAATAAAATGCTACGGGATGAAAACAGTGATTTCAAAGAGTTCATTAGAATGAGAAAATATCTTGAATCACTGAGAATACCCTTAGCCTACCTAGACTTTGTGTCATAATTCTGTATACTTTCAGGAAATGTTTGTGAAGCAGTTCCAGCTATCCCATAATTTGGCAGTCAACCAGTGGTGAAATCCAAATTTTTTTTACTACCGGTTCTGTGGGCTTGTGGGCGTGGTGTGGTTGGTGGGCCTGGCAGGGGGAGGATACTGCAAAATCCCCATTCCCTCCCCACTCCTGGGGGAAGGATATTGCAAAATCTCCATTCCCACCCCACTCTAGGGCCAGCCAGAGGTGGCATTTGCCGGTTCTCCAAATTGCTCCAAATTGCCGTTACCGGTTCTCCAGAACCTGTCAGAACCTGCTGGATTTCACCCCTGCAGTCAACCCAGGACTCAGTATCCATCAAATTGGTTACCCTTCTTGGGGAAACCCCCAGACTGGAATATCCAAGGATTTCTTCAAAGTCACTTCAGTCTCATCACAGCATTAAAGGTGACCATAGCTAATAAATAAATCTACTACAGGAAGTCCTTGACTTTACGACCGCAACTAAGCCCAAAATTTCTGTTGTTAAGTGAGTTTTGCCCCATTTTATGACTTTTCTTCCCTCAGATGTTAAGTGAATCACCGCAGCAGTTAAGCTAGTTACATGGTTGTTAGGTGAATCTGGCTTCCTGTTGGCTTTGCTGGTCAGAAGATCGCAAAAGATGATGACATGACCCTGGGATCCTGCAACTGTCACGAATATGTTTGTGGCCCACCCACCCGCCCTGGAGCTATGCCGTCCTACTTAGCCATGTTTTCTAAGCTGTGTGCATGCGTGCAAAGCACATGTGCAGAAGGCCATGAGCATGCACAGAGGGTGAGTGCTCACAGTTTTGGGGTTGGGCGAACCGGTTGTTAAATTATGTGAAGTCCACCTCTGACCGGACTCTATGGAAAATACTCTCCTGAGGGTCTCTTCAAATGTGAATCGATTATTTCCTTAACTCGTAAAGCTTGCTAGATAACCATTACCAGCACCAACACCCTGAGAAGGCCATTCGCAAGGATTTACAAAAATCAAATCGAAGGAAGATAAAAGAGAAAATGTAAACAGCAAAATGGCAGGATTCGATTGCTTAACTCATCTGTATGTGTGCTTGTTTTTCCAATTCTAAACAGAATTTGCTTCCCAAACCATTCAGCAATCAACAACCTTTGTGGACAAATTTTTCTTTTCCAACTCCTTCCTTTCATCGAAGCATATTATAGCTCAACTGGACTCTGCTCCTCTCCCCAACAGCTTCCTTTCGTGCATAATAAGCCCTCATTTGTTGGGTTAGCAAAATGGCTGCTGTCACTCCGACAATGGGGATTGCCGCTGAAAATAGATCTGCATGCCGGAAGCAGAGCGCCAATCTTGCAGGTTTCTCCTCAAGAGGTGTAACACATCTCATTACCACTTTTGGGAAGAAATCTGCTGTTAGCAGAGGATTTTCTTCTTGTTTCAAGGGCACGAATATAATTATCACTTTATAATTTATGGAGTGCCAACTGCTCCACCACCGCATCTTACAAGCAATAATGCGCTTTAGGGAATGCACAAGTCTGTGGTGCCTGCGACTCATTAGAGGAGCAGATTTCCCTCCAAAAATGAAATATTTGGGCAACCTACAGCCCATGAGTTACAAAGAGCAAGATTTCCAGAGGCCAAACCTTGGGAACGTGGGACTTAATGGGGGGGGGGAAGGAGGGGGAGTTCCACGTGCCCCCTCCACTCACTAGATAATTCTATCCAATTTGACTTCTCTTGACTCTTTCCTTAGCTTGTCATCTTCAATTAATTTCCAGTTTGTCTAGATTAACACCTTTCTCTTAACTTCTGTTCTATGCTCCATTAGGGGCTGCTGTGGATTCCAACCGTGTGAGAGATGAAACTGACAAGTTGCTACCTTCTGAAAATTACAAGGGGAAGCCTTCACTCGTTTTTGTCTCAGTGGATTTTCCAGGCAAATCTGATCTGTTCTACATCCAGCAAGCAAATTCATTCAGCTACCTCTGTCCAAGCCTTGCTGTGTTATCTCTTTAAACAGAATACAACAGTGGGACGTCAGCTTCGGCACTGTAGCTCTTTTCTCCTTCTCCCAATTTTCTTAATATCTAGCTAGAAAAGGCCTCTAGAGAACCTAGTCACCAGATAATGCTATTTTTGCTTCTCCTGCTGTGCCCCAGGGCTCTTCTTAAGATGGCACATGGATATTTTGCTCAAAGAATTTCCCTGACTAAGGAACTCCCAAATAGGAGCACAGCTAGCTCACAGCCAAGAAGAGGGAATGCCTGTATTCACTGTCTGACTTTGATCCTTCTATAGCTGTTTTGCCTCCTTTGATTATTAGTATCCATTATAGTTTTTGTATGATATAATAAAAATATGCTTTTGCAAATGCAAATTTCTATTGCTATTGTCAAAACAGAAATGGATACAGCAATCCAGGGTCTTGAATGCTCAGCTGAAACAGGAAGCCTAATTCTGTTTAGCGACATAAATATTGTCAGCAGGTTCTAAATTAGAGGGTCAGTAGGTATCGTAATGCAGCTTTGCATTTATCCAGTGTCTTATGAAAATATCTACGATCTTATCAGATGGCTATCGTATGAATATTAAGTCACTAGCTGAATACTCGTGCTCCACTATGAAACATGTGATTGGGCTTGGTAAATCAACACTTTCAGCTTGAAAATTAATTAGTAGTTACAATCAGTCTCTCCTCTCCCCTTCTCTCCCTCAGGCTTGCCCCATAGAAGCCTCCCCTATCCTTTCCCCTTTTCTCTCTCAGCCTTGCAGCATAGAAGCCTCCCCTATCCTGTCCCCTTCTCTCCCTTAGCCTTGCCACACAGACGTCTCCCCTATCCTATCTCCTTCTCTCCCTCATCCTTGCCACACAGAAGCCTCCCCTATCCTATCCCCTTTTCTCCCTCAGCCTTGCCACACAGAAGCCTCCCCTATCCTATCCCCTTTTCTCCCTCAGCCTTGCCACACAGAAGCCTCCCCATCCTGTCCACTTCTCTCCCTCAGCCTTGCCCCACAGAAGCCTCCCCTATCCTGTCCCCTTCTCTCCCTTAGCCTTGCCACACAGACGTCTCCCCTATCCTATCCCCTTTTCTCCCTCAGCCTTGCCACACAGAAGCCTCCCCTATCCTATCCCCTTTTCTCCCTCAGCCTTGCCACACAGAAGCCTCCCCTATCCTATCCCCTTTTCTCCCTCAGCCTTGCCACACAGAAGCCTCCCCTATCCTATCCCCTTTTCTCCCTCAGCCTTGCCACACAGAAGCCTCCCCTATCCTATCCCCTTTTCTCCCTCAGCCTTGCTGCACAGAAGCCTCCCCATCCTGTCCACTTCTCTCCCTCAGCCTTGCCCCACAGAAGCCTCCCCTATCCTATCCCCTTTTCTCCCTCAGCCTTGCCCCACAAAAGCCTCCTCTATCCTATCCCCTTTTCTCCCTCAGCCTTGCCCCACAGAAGCCTCCCCTATCCTATCCCCTGGGACCGTGGAAGTTGCTGTGAAAGTGAAACTCCTCTCCTCTGCTTGTGTTTTTCATTGGGACAGATTTTTTTCAGGTGGGGAGGGGGAGTAGAACTCCTTAGCATCAGAGGGCTGTTTGGAAAGTGAAACAGTATTTGCTGTGTGAGCAAGGAGACAGGAAGGAGCCTGGCTGCGGCTTAGCTCAACTGTTGTGTAGTAAAGCTACTTGTGCTACGAAAGTAAAACTGAAACTGAAACGCCTCTGCTTTTGTTTTGCATTTAGAACAGATTTCTTTTCCGGGGGTGGGGGGAGGAGGAGTAGAACTCCTTAGCATCAGAGCCTTTTAATACTAATATAGGAAATACAAATTCTCTGATGGTCATTTCGAAAAATCCTTTCTTAGTGAGTACCTAGAAGCCAAGAGGAACATACGTGGCAAATTTGAAGTTTGTAGGCTTTACGGTTCTGGAGATTTTGTGATGATGCATGAGTGGTATATCACTTTTATATATATAGATTTTAATCAGTTTATTTATTTTTATTCTGAAAGAAGTCAAGTGAGTCTATGGGCTTCATCTACAGATGTTGCTGATGACAAACAATCCATAGAGGTACCATTTGTGTCATAGATTTCTGAATTATATTTTGGAAATTCAAAGCAGTGGGATCATTCTGCGATTTAAAGAAAAAAGTGGTGATAGCTAGATTCTGCTGCTAGTAAGGTGAATATCTCACTAATACAAAATCATCATCATCACTCTTATTAAAAGACATAATCTTTTCTGAGTTGCAGATGACTTCATCAGATGTGTAGAGTGGCTAAACTGTTGTGGGATTTAAATTGTGGGGGGAGAATGTTGGGAGGAAGGGAGATGAAAATAAGTTGGTTTTGCAAATAAGGTATTTATAATATGAAATTGTAACCATAAGCAGATAAGATAACCTCTGTCACATGTAACTTGCATCTGTTTAATTGACATTGGCTCTTCCTGCTCTTAGGTCATTTTCTTCTGTCTTCATTCACACACTCTTGGATGTTCCTCCTAGAAAGACATAGTTAGAGAGTTGACTGATATGTGCCTACAAGCAATTGTCAATACATCCACATAGATCATGGATGTCAAACTCAAATTCATTGAGGGCCGCATCTGGGTTGTGTTTGCCCTTGGGGGCCCGGGGTGGACATGGCCAGCTTTTATTTATTTATTTATTTGCATTTATATCCCGCCCTTCTCCAAAGACTCAGGGCGGCTTACGCTATGTTAAGCAATAGCTTGACGTCATTCGTGTCGGGGACCTGTGGTAACCAAGTGCTAAGGCAGGACTTCCCTCAGACCCTCCCTCACTCATTATAAACTTCTTTCCTTCCTTCCTTCTTTCCTTCCTTCCTTTTCTTCTTTTTCCTTCCCTCTTCATTCTCCTTTCTTCTTCCTTCCCCCTTTCCTTATTTGTCCTTCCTTGCTCTCTTTCCATCTTTCCTTCTTTTTTTTTTCTTTCCTCTTTCCCTTTCTCCTTTCCTGTCCCTTCTTGCATGCTCAAATGCACAAGTGGAAACATTTCTCCTTTTGTTTTGTTTTTACTTTGTTTTGCTAGCCCTCTGCCAGCAAAAACAGAGCTTGGGGAACCTTGTGCGACCCTTCCAAGCTCCATTTTCGCTGGCAGAGGCACCACCGGTCAATCCTTTGCTGTTTCCAGGGCAGCTCCACGGGCCAGGTTTAAGCATGCCACAGGCTGGCTCTGGCTCCTGAACCTTGAGTTTGACACCCCTAACATAGATATTTTTTTCCTATAAAGATCTGTTCCTAATGTTGTCCTTCAGGTCTTCCAAGAATGTACCCACCCTCTCTGTAAAAAAGTCCATCTACCTGGGTATTGATTGCCCTTCTTTTTCCTTCAACCTTTCCCAGTATTAGAGCCTGCTCCAGTGAGCTAAGTCTTTACATTATGTGTCCAGAGTAGGATAATCTGAGCATGGTCATTAGTGCCTCAAGTGACAACATTGGGTTGATTTGTTCAATGATCCATTTGTTCATATTTTGGGCTGCAAAAGGCATTCTTGGGAGTCATCTCCAATACCAAAGTTCAAAAGCATCAATTTTCTTCATATTCTGATTCTTCCAAGATTCTTCCAAGATCCTTCCAAGGTGTTATCCATATAATATAGTTCATGCAAATATATCTGCTTTATAGTTACTAAACCTGCTTTACTCACATAGAATTCCTGTTGTCTAGACTGCTTATGCACGGACAGAGTGGTCCAGAAACCAATTGAATGGAACAAGTAATATTTTATAAAGTGGTTCATTTGGATTAGAAAACAGAAAATCCAACTTTGTACAAATATAGAAATGAGGGCATTATTTTAAATTTAATTATAAGGCCTCACTATAAATATACATTTGCTTAAACTGTTAATAAAACTGTAAACTATTCCTTTTGTGGAGGCACTCTTTCTTTAAAGCATTTAACAAATGCTTTGCACTAGGAAGAGCAAATGTGTTGGTTTAAGCTTAAGGAGAAAAAAAACCCAGATGTTTCAGATACTTTTCCGGCTCCCCCTCTCCTAGCACATCATTCTTTATTTTCCAATATGTTCATAGTTTATCTACTATTACATACATTTTGGAATGAATTGCATTATTATTAACTCCTCTTGAGATATCTGCTACAGACAGAAATATGTTGTAAGAACTCAGAAACACAAATACTGACTAATCTAAGGAAAAGGGGAATAGCTTTCGCATCATATGACAGGGAGCTGAGATGAAGAAACTTTGTGTAGCTACTGGGATATCTGGTCAGGTCTGAAGGCCGGAAGGCTGGGAGACAAGAAAGCAATTCACAGGGTTGGGGGCTGGGGTAGAGGTGAGATAGAAAACGCTGCAAGTTTTCTGCAAATGATCACTGCAAAGATACACTTAGGGCAAAACTTGAGGATGGATTGGCAGTTTCATGCTTCAGATGTTATAAAGGTAAAGGTATCCCCTGTCCAGTTGTGTCTGACTCTAGGGGTTGGTGCTCATCTCTGTTTCTTAGCTGAGGGAGCCAACATTGTCTGAAGATATTTTCTGTGGTCATGTGGTCAGCATGACTATACACCAAGGTGCATGGAACATTGTTTCCTCTCCACTGAAGTGGTACCTATTTACCTTCTCGCATTTGCATGCTAGGTGAGCAGGAGCTGGGGCAAGTAACAAGAGCTCACCCAGTTGTGTGGCACTTGGGTCTTGAATTTGGGCGGTCAGCTTTCCAGTGGATAAGCTCAGTGTCTTTAACTGCTGAGCCATCGTTCTCCCTTTATGAGAAGATTTTATAAAATATTCCAAATTTCCATCCTGAAATGCTCTCTAAATCCCTATTATGTTCTTGAATAGATTTATCTGGAGACATTAGATCTCAGTATAAAAAGCTATGCCTAACTTCCTTGATCTCCGGTTAGTTTACTTAGTGGCTTCTCTCCCAAGATCATGGTGGCAGAGAATTCTGGGAATTTTAGCCCCAGTATTGGTTTTTGTAATCCCCAAAGCAAACTAGGATGGGAAAGTTGACTTAGATTTGACATTGTCCTACTTTTTCTCTAGTTACAATGAGGTAAACCTGTTAGACAAAACAGTACATCATTCTGCAAGACTCTTTTGAAAGGTATATATGAGAAGGTGGTTTTATAACAGATAGTGGGGAGAGATGTTTACATGGTATCCGTAAGTAAATATACAGTCAGAGTACTTGCATATTATTATATGGGAAGATGCTTCTTGCTTTTAAAGGCCTAAATCTGTCAATCACTTGTTTTGAATCTCAAGTATGGGAAATGTAGTGCGATTCTGTTTCTATTTTTTGCCATAAACCATGCTGATTAAATAGTACTACTGGAGTTTCCAATATTCGGAGTGCACCAAACTACTGCGCCCGGATGTAAAGACGCAGATACCTCTGCAAGTTGTCATAAAAACTCAAAACAAGACTGTGCCAACTGAAACAGTTTGTTATATTGAAATATTGCATTTCAACCCAAATGACAGGGGAAGAAGCTAGTAGGCTTTGCTTGATGCTTGCTTGCTCAATAATTAATTTTCAGTGACTTGATTTAGACAAGTTAGCCCAGAAATTTGTCATCTTCCCTTCTATTCAACATATCTCTAGACAAGCATTTTATAGTTTCATTGATCCTCAAGAAAGAAAAGCAGAAAATTTAAGTTCAACTCTATCCATCAAAGTACTCTTCTTTGAACATGTAAGCTGATGTATTTAGCAATATTGTTTTGACATGCTAAAACTTAGCCTTTCTTTCAGTCCTGGCTATGGTCATGGGAATATAACAATGTTTTTTGCAATAATGAGATCAGAAAATATCTTTCCAACTAGTGAGTAACTTACCCCGTGCATATTTTCTTTGTAGTTATGTGTTCCCAGTAGGATCCCTGCAGAAACATCCTGTAGCGCTTACCAGATCTTCTGCCCACCTGCATTTTAAGAGTTGTCTAAAATCATTTCATTTTGAAGTGGGAAGTTGACCAGTTACAAAGCAAAGTGACAGCTTCCTGCTGTTTCTTCCTTATTCCCAAGAATGATGACCTGGAGTCCAAATTGCTCCCATATGCATATTGAGAAAATGGAAATTATTAATGGCTACAGACAATTGCTTTCTTTGGAAGTAGGCCCACCTATCCAGAAAACAGGGGTGGTTAAGAAGCATCTCGGAATCTAGAGAGTAGGGTGAGAATCATTATTTAATCATTTTGGGTCAAGGAAAAAGAAAGTGATTTATCAACGTTCCAAATGTGCCCATTTGAAACAGCTCATCTTTAATCAATTTCTCATTTTTTAATGAATTTTGTTCCAACTCTATTTTCTAGTTCAATGTTCTTTTCCAGCCCAATCTTAGTGGTGCTATGATTATTATTCCCAGAACAGAACAAAGTAAAGATTCATAATTTTATGTTCTGAAAAGCAATCTCCTGCCTGATCATGTGAATAAATTAATGCAGTCAGTCAAATGAATGTCATTTCCAGATTTACAAAAAGCCACAGTAAATGAATCCATTTCATGCTAGAAGTTTGTCAACAAAGTTGCACAAAGAAAGAACAAGATCACTAGACAACTGTTAGCTGCAATACATGAAGAGTAATTCAATTTATGTCTAGTCTTTCAGCTAAAATTTTCACTAATTATAAATAGAATAGAATAACAGAGTTGGAAGGGACCTTGGAGGTTTCTAGTCCAACCCCCTGCTTAGGCAGAAAACCCTACACCACTTCAGACAGATAAATTCAGATTTAAAAAGAAATGTTAAAATTGAAATAAAAGCCAATTTCAATAAAACAGTGTTTTAAAAACCCTACACGCTTAAAGCTGAGTCCCATAACTTACATCCATTTTGCTGCGGAGGCAGAAGAAAACGTTTTTCTTTTGAGAATTAAAAACCACCAACAATATGGAACAAAATCCAAGATATTAACTATCCAGTATTTTGGGAAGTTATTGTAAGGTAAATTTTATATATGCTCCTGAAAAATGACTCTAATATGGCTCTGATATTCTACGCAAGCTTAAATATATGAATGTTTCTCTAATGTGGAATGTCCTATGCACAACTCTTATTCCATGTAGGCAAATCTAAAGGATTCCGTGTTTGACAGTATCAAAAGCCATTAAGATATCCAGAAGAGCCAATGGGGATATGTGGTTCTTGGTGTAAACTATTCACCAAGGGACCAAAGCAGTTTCTATCTCACATCCAATCCTGAAGTCAAATTGATAATCTAAAAATCTATGGCATCAAGAAACACCTGGAAGCTACCAACACCTTCTATAGGAAATGAATATTGAAGATGAGTCAGAAATTACCCAAAGCAGTGTAGTCCAGAAACATATTGTATTTTTCATGGTCTGACTACTTACTAGGACTGATGATGTTACCTAGTTTGGTAATGAAATGTCTGCAACAAAACAAACAAGCTCAGATAACACTAAGGATCCCACATAGTAGTCATAGCCTGACTACTATGTTTAGGAATGATGGAATCATTCCCAGATAGTACCAAGTTATTTTTCACTCTCCTATATTATTTGTCTCTCCGCCTTCTGTACCTTAGTCCTGCCCATTTGATTATTATTCCCTCTGAACCCATCATCACTTCATAGATGAATCAAAAGTGGAGATTACTTTTCCTCTTCCTTGCTTTTCCCACAGTCAACCCTGAGAAAACAATAAACTGGAAGCCATAGAATTGAGAAGGGAGAAGATTTGAAGAGAACTGCATCAGCACTAGTAGGTCCTATGGGGGAAATTACATTTTATGGAGCACAAGAAGAAAGAAGGACTAGGGGTGACATGACAGCAGTTTCCCATACCTGCCACAAAGAAGAAGGGAGGGGGCAACCTATTTTCCAAAGCACCAAAAGGTAAGACAAGTAAAAACGGATAGAAACTAATCAATGAAAGAAGCAATCTAGAACTAAGGAGACATTTCCTAACAGTGAGAACAATTAACCAGTGGAATGCCTTGCCTTCAGAAGTTGTGGATGCTCCATCACTGGAGGCTTTTAAGAAGAGACTGGACACTTACTTGTCTGGAATGGTATAGGGTCTCTTGCTTGAACAGGGGGTTGGACTAGAAGACCTCCAAGGTCCCTTCCAACTCTGTTATTACAACTGAGGTTTCCCCCCATTCGTGACTCTTGAAGAAGATGCTGCTGGAGAGCTTTTTTAATCTAAGAAATTACGCGGCTTTTAAAAAAACTATAATATCTCTTGCAACTCTTCTTCAAAAGCACAAAGTATGGTTCAAGTTAAGCTGTTTTTTTGGCAACAGAACAGAACTGAGTGTCTCACTCCCATGGTCTGTGGTTTGTTTGTTTTTCCAGTTTCCCACTCTAACTTATTGCCTACGATCTCCTATCTATCTTATTGTTGTTGTTAGTCGCCAACTCGTGTCCGACCCATCGGTACCCCATGGACAACTTTCCTCCAGGCCTTCCTTTCCTCTACCATCCTCTGGAGTCCTTTTAAGCTCACGCCTACTGCATCAGTGACTCCAGCCAGCCACCTCATTCTCTGTCGTGCCTTTTTGTCTTCTTTTGCCCTCAGTCGTTCCCAGCATTAGGCTCTTCTCCAGTGAGTCCTTCCTTCTCATTAGGTGGCCAAAGTATTTCAGTTTCATCTTTAGGACCTGGCCTTCTAAAGAACAGTCAGGGTTGATCTTCTCTAGGACTGACCGGTTTGATCACCTTGCAATCCAAGGGACTTGCAGGAGTCTTCTCCAGCACCAGAGTTCAAAGGCCTCAATTTTTTGACGCTCAGCCTTCCTTATGGTCCAACTTTCACAGCCATACATTGCAACTGGGAAAACACTTTTGTTGGTAGGGTGATATCGCTGCTTTTTAGTATGTTGTCTAGGTTTATCTTATAGCTACATGCTATTCAGATCCAACCTTGTTTAGTTTTTTTGCAACCATTCAAAAGCAGCAAGATTCTTCCAGAAATAAAGCTTTTTTTTTAGGAACTCCAAAATGACATATGATACAATTGGTGTGTGACACAACCCATACATACAACACATAACTGCAATTCTCTTACCTGACTGAGAATAACAAAAGAAGGTATAAAGGGAAATGGCAAAATAACATTTGGTTGGCTGATCACAGAATGTGCTCGTGCATGAACTGGATATTTCTAAACAACAGTTTTCCGTTTGTTTGCACATATGATTCTATGAACTAAATAAAAATGTCCTCTGTTTTAAATGTATTTTCTCCTGTCTGACCTTCAATCTTCTTGTGAAGATTCGTATTTCTGGAGCAGAACTGCTATCATAGCCTGAAATGAGTTGCATGCATTTTTTATGATACAATCTTTTGTATAAATGTGTCCTCTGGAACACTGACAATCAAATAATAATAATAAAAAGGTCTGGCTGCATATGAGGAACAACTAATTTTGGATTTCTAAAAGCCCAAGAGAAATCTCACTAAATAGAACCTGAATTTTTTTGCTAATTTAATTTTTTTTTCTTTCTTTCCCAAGGAGCATTCATAAAGCTATCAGTCGGATAGATTATTGTGAGAGAAGGAAGAATGGGCGGTACTGAAAGCTAAAAGCCATTAAGTAAAATGGAAATGCTCAGATGATCCGAGAAGTAGGATCTAAAATGTCTTCGGTGCAGAACATTTGAATTGAATTGAATACTTTATACTTTATTTGCCAAGTGTGATTAGACACACAAGGAATTTGTCTCCCGTGCATAAACTCTCAATGCAGTGGTGAAATCCTCTGAGGATCGCCACCGGTTCGCTGCCTGCGCATGCGCAATGCGCACCAAAAGCATGCTGCAGGCGCATACACAGCACACAGCAAACACGCACTTCACGCAGAAAAAGAAGACTTCACTAGCTAAATAGAACAGCGAGGGGGGGAGAAACAGCTGTGCCGTGCAATTAAAAGCAGAAAGCTCACTAGAAAGCAGGATTTTCTGCTTTCCTGCAAAGCAGGTTGTAATGGTGGTCTCATCGCTACGGCATGCTGCAATTGACTGTAAATGTGACCATCACCCTGCTGAGCGCCCAAAGTGCGGTGACATGACTATGGAAAAGGCCTGAGTGTTGGAACTGCAGATCCAGGTCATAAACAACCCCTGAGGTAGATCCATTGTAACTTTGAACAGTAGCCAAGAGATCAGTCGTAAATCAAGGACTACCTGTATTGTGCAACTCATAAAGCTCAACAGAATATCTCCCATCTTAGTTACAGGAACAAATGGCTCCAGATGGAGTTGTAAGTTCAGAAAGTGATCTGGTTCATTTTCCAGGGTCAACGTTAGGTTGCTAAGGGAGACATTTGTTAAGTGAGTTTTGCGGCATTTTACGACTTTTCTTGCCACGTTTTGTTAAGTCACTGCA
Source organism: Ahaetulla prasina (assembly GCF_028640845.1). Classification (NCBI taxonomy): domain Eukaryota; kingdom Metazoa; phylum Chordata; class Lepidosauria; order Squamata; family Colubridae; genus Ahaetulla; species Ahaetulla prasina. The sequence goes on along the minus strand of NC_080539.1, from coordinate 224,085,206 downwards.
GTTGTTTAATTAGTAACAAGTTGTCAAGCGAATCTGGTTTCCCCATTGGCTTTGCTTGTCAGAAATGTCAGAAAAATGATCAAAAGTCAGTGCTGTGGTAACTTTGAACAGTCTCTAAGTGAACTGTTGTAAGTTGAGGACTACCTCTCTCTATATGGCATAGGGCCGGGCTATTTACGGGGACCGCCTACTGCTACCAAATACCTCTCACCGACCCGTGCGCTCTCACAGAGAGGGACTCCTCAGGGTGCCGTCAGCTAGGCAGTGCCGTCTGGCGACACCCAGGGGAAGAGCCTTCTCTGTGGGGGCTCCCACCCTCTGGAACGAACTCCCTCCAGGACTTCGCCAACTTCCGGACCTCCGAACCTTTCGTCGCGAGCTTAAAACACACCTATTCATCTGCGCGGGACTGGATTAGATTTTAAAAAATTGGTTTTAAGGGGTTTTTATTATTTATATTGTTTTAAAAATTAGGCTATAGAATAAGTTTTTTAATTGTTGTTTTTAATCTGTATTTATATGTGTTTTAACTGCCTGTGAACCGCCCTGAGTCCTTAGGGAGATAGGGCGGTATATAAATATAAATAAATAAATAAATATATATATATATATATATTCATCAAAAAAGAGAAGCTAAGCATTTCCCTAAATCGACCTTAAAAATGGGAGGGTCATTTTTAGATTTCCTGAGAATATGATAATAGAGGTGGATTAAAAGGGTTTTTTTTTCCTGTTTAATCTTTCTTCTGTTAATAGATGAGAGTCACCCTTCCTTAGAGAAAATACCTCACACCCATTGTAATACTACCACCCTTCGGTTTCCTAAGAAGCCTACTTGTTTGATTGGTTTCTATGCCTCTATTAGACCACGTCTTCACCTTGCTCTTGAGGCAGTGTACTTTGGCAGGAGAATATAGAAATGTTGAATCTGGTATTGCTGTGCCAGAGATAGTAGACGTAGCTCCAGCTTTATGGCCGATTCATTTAGTGCAGGGTCAGAGAACTATGGCCCCCTTATGACCTGTGTACTTCAACTCCCAGAATTCCATGCTGGCCCAGGAATTCTGGGAGTTGAAGTCCATAGGTCATAAAGGGGCCATAGTTTCCCACCCCTGATTGAGTGAGTCTCTTGACTGGAGCGTAACTCCTAACATTCCAGACTGCCACAAGGATAACCAGGGATATATCCCGGGAGGGAGAGGTCATGAGTTCAAGTCTACCCTTCTCCATTGGGCAAATATCTCCCTGTCCCCCCCTAATTGCAAAACGCCCTGAGCTGCAAAACGCCCTGGGCATGTGCTCAGTTTTAAAGTCAGGCAGGAAAGATATTTTTCCTGCCAGGGCAGAAAGAGAAAGAGAGAGAGGAAAAAGGACCAGAATAGAATCCTTACTCTTCACTAAGCAGAGTGTCCCTGGGGAGGGATGTGTGCCAAAAGTCCAGAGAGTGACAGTGACTGTGCAATCAAAGCCTCGTCCCTTTCAAAGCAGTCGTTTTGTTTGCATGTTCGTTACCATCCGCTTGATTCCCCCCCTCCACCTCGGTCACTAAGCCACTGCAGTGAATAAAACAAAACACAGGATGGCTTAGTGGCATATATAAACACAACAGGCAGAGAAGGGCAGCAGAAAGAGAGGGCTGGATTTGCCAGCTTAGCCCCCACCAGGATACTCCCTCTGGCCCCTCTTCTAGCATATGACGTGTTCACACCACAGCTGCAATCCTGCAGCCCCGCACTGCCACCTCCCTGTACTAGTTAGTTAGTGGGCTGTACACAACCCTGTGTTAGGAGGTGTGCTCTATGGAAACTGCTCCCAGAGAATTACAAACTAGCGGCATTTTATTTGGAGACCAGGGGTTGCAGTTCTCAAGGCACAAAACAGAATCCGAGGCAGGGAAAGGCCCTATGAAAGAGATAAAACCCAGCAGGTTATCTTGCTATCTTCTAGACCAAAAAAGCAATTGTATGTTGGATGCATCTACCAGTATGTGGCTTCTCAGTTCAGGTCACATGACTCTGAATGGCATACCCACAAAAAAAAACAGCACATATACCAGGAGAACCAAATGACAACAAAATGGAGGTCAGAACTAAAATATACTACAGTACAATTCTTCCAGGTAGGAAACTCCGCTCATCCCAACCCAAAGGGGAACCCAGGGGAAAAGCCAGCTCCTAATTGCCTTTCTGAAGGCCTGCAGGTGGGGGATATTAGAGCGACAGTGGGAAGATGCTAAGCCTGAAATTTACTGCAATTGCATGCAAACTAATGTTGTCAGTTCATTTTGTTTCATTTCGGTTTTCCTCCCTCCACCAGATATCCCCCCTCCATGTTAGGCTTTTATTGTTATATTACAACAATCAATAATAGCAGTTTTGTATTAGCAGCCTTTGAAACATTAAAATGAAAAATAAAGTGCATGAAATGGAATTTATCCGTATTCTAGATCAGTTCCTTCTGAATTAAAGAGCTTACCAAACAGTAAAGAGGTAATAAATTGGGGTATCTTTTAAGCTAGAATATATTTGAATTCCAAGCAAACAGGAACATTAGAAACATAATACCACTTAGCATCAGTGTAATACCTCTACATTTTCAAAATATTTAATGTCGGGATTCTTGTACATAGACTGATTTTTACATTTTATAATATAAATTTGTGATGTATGCAGCTACATACTTTGAGTATGTTGTAGGAAGAGATTACATGGAATGTCAACCCAGCTACTGGTTTTAATTCAGGGCTGTCAAACTCCTGGCCTATGGGCCGGATGTGTCACACGCTGGCCACGCCCATGCCCAGTTTAGCGAAAAGGGAAAATGTCCCAATTTGTCAGGTGACGCTGTGAGTTTGACACCTCTGTTCTAATTGAAAAGCTGGCTGAATTTTAACTTCAGCTGAGTGGGATTCTCATACCAGGGGATTTATATATAGAGGTGCCAGATCTATTATATTTCTCACACATCATTCAGGGATTCGGTTCTGTTGAGAAGTCCCTAACACTTAAAAAGTAAAAGAAAACAAACAAAAAGAGAGAGAAAAAGGACCACCAACAGTAAGGTGGTCAGATCTGCTTATGACAGCAATGCACAAAGCTGAGGCATTCTGAAGAGAGTCTGCCCATGTGGCTGCTAACAATCAACCCCAACTTCACGGCATTTCATCAATCCATCCATCAATCAATCAATCAACTGAGAGGTATAGAGATTAGAACCTCTCTTGATGTTAAAAGTTTGACAATTGATTCTCTGTCTCCTACAACAGTGAAAATGAGGGAAAATTGAACATGCATGTGTGATTAGCCAGGCGTACTTTCATGAAGCCATACAATGCTTGAACCATTATATACCTGCACAATGTTAAATGCCTGCTTGCAGTTCCAAGCAGCTTGAACAACCTCATGGGATCCCTCCTCAGTAATCGCTCTCATCTGTAGTCTCTGAGCAAAATTTCACAATCCTTTGAGCCCCAGGGGAACTTCAGGTGTCTTGCCTTATCAACACTGCCTCACGATCAAGATGCATCCTGTCCCTGCTTTGTTTGAAAGGAAGCTTTTTTTCCATAACGAGCAACTCAGAGGGAACTAGGGAGAATGGGGAAAGCCTGGTTTTAGATGGCCTGGGCCATGTGCTGAAGCGAGGGAACCTTGTGGGAAATGTCCCTCACTTGAAAGATCATCCCTACAGGCAGAGATTCAATGGCTGTCTTGGCACACCATACTGAGGATGCATATTCTGTGCTTCCTATGATTAAAAAGCCTGTTGGGACAAGCAGCCCTTTTCACTCCTGGCTTTATGACGCTGAGTTGAACCCTCCAAGAAGTTATCATGTGGTTGAAAAAGCCAAGTCCCTTTTCCTTGTTCCCAAGCAAGCCAGGATTCTCTGATCAGAAAAATAGAACTCACCTGGTTTATCCTCTATCCAATCCAAATTTATCTGGATCAGAAACAAATGGGCAAGGCCTCTTCTATTTAATTCATTTTTATTTCATTGGCTTCAAATTGTGTTTCATTCCATATTAAGTAAGTCTGCAAAACATCATGAAAACTTGGAAACACTTTTCTGTTCATTTCCCAGCACATGTATGGCAAGCACGTTTGTCCTAAAATAATACATATATGGGTGCTTTTTTTTACTTTAATATTCATATTTAAATAAATGGTTTTATATGAAAATTGACATATTTTGAAGAACAGACGCAGTCATATGCATACAAATATTCCAGATCTCCTAGCACTTCAATATGTGTGAAAACAGAAAGTTCATATAAATATGTAGATACAAATTCTTAATTCTGATTATAACAAAATATTTCATAAATCACTTTCAATATCAAAGCCCCAAATGCAGGATCTGAATCAGAGGTGGGTTTCAGCAGGTTCTGACCAGTTCTGGAGAACCAGTAGTGGAAATTTTGAGTAGTTCGGAGAACCAGTAGTAAAAATTCTGACTGGCCCCACCCCCATCTATTCTCTGCCTCCTGAGGCCCAGCTGATTGAGAGGAAATGGGGATTTTGCAGTAACTTTCCCCTGGATTGGGGTAGGAATGGAGATTTTACAGTATCCTTCCCCTGCCATGCTCAGCCAGGCCCACCAAGCCATGCCACGCCCACCAAGCCACACCCACAGAACCGGTAGTAAAAAAATTTGAAACCCACCACTGATCTCAATCCTTCTGAATTGTGGCGGTTATGCACATATAACAGTTGAGCACTAATTGCCTTCAGAGCTTAATTTCAGGAACACATAAACCAGAAATACATTTTGAAGTAAAATACATTTTGAAATAGATTTGAAATAAATCGATATTTATTTGAATGGAGGAGCTAGATTCACCATTTCATAAAGCAATCATAGCTAGGCTACAAAAATCCAGACGACCAGTAGATGGTAGCAAAGCATCAAAAGCTTTCTGCGTCTCCTTCCTATCACCTAGTGGTTATTTTAATTTTTGCAGCCCAGATACATTAACCATCTCACTAGAAATAATATCACTTGATTACATTAAGTTAACACTAACTCAATTATGCTCCATCATTAAAAAAAAATAGTCTGGCGATTAAACTAAATATTAATTAGTAATGATGAGTCAAACAGCTTCATTTCTTGGACTGAGACACGGAAGTGTTTTCTTTACTCTAACTTTTAGTTGGCTTGTTGTTATTACTATGCGAACCTTCTGCTGAGCATTTAATTAAACAAGTTATCTTTGTCAAAAGACTGGAAAGCTGGGTCTTTTTCAAAATATATGAAGCAGCTCAAATATGAAATGAAAAGAAAACAAAGTTTTGGCCAACAGAAACAAATGACTCATTTCCTTATGAAAACATTCAAAGTTTCTGTTTCTCAGGCAACAATGTCCGCCATTCCAGCATAAAATCTCTTTTAACTTCCTTCAGATGTATTTCTATTACACTCTGTGTTTTGCAGTGACCTCACAGTGAACCAAGTTCTTAAGTTATTCACTAGGGATTGCAAATTATCCTTTATATTCACTACGTTTGGGGGTATATATATATATATATATATATATATATATATATATATATATATGTATATATATATATATATATATATATATATATATATATATATTTGTACATCAGAGGTATCAGAGTTACAAGGATTTTCTAATTTTGTCAGCACTTTGAAAATGAATCTGCAGCAAATATCACATGCACGTCATGTTTTCAATAACAATACTAGGATATGTCTATGCTCGTTTGATGTACCAGGGTATACCTTGCAGGATAGACCTTGATTACTGAACAATTCCTGCAAAATAAAGCCTAACTTGATGTATCCATAAGATTATCAATCATTTAAGAAACCAGTAGAAATTTACTAAATTAAATCTTGGTTCATAAAGGAACATGTCTGGTCTTATAAGAGGATTTCTTAATATTATCTCCCCCCCACTCCGCCATCTGGGATAAAAGATAGGATTCAACCTTCTTCAGCTTAGAACAGAATCATGTGTAGAGGAATCCCATTGAAATCAATGAAGAGTCTATTAGTAATTACTTATGAATCCCATTTGTTTCACTGATAATCTGCAAGAATTACTAATTTGGATTTAACTCTATGTCTTTCTAAATAAGGTTCTCAACACAAAATAATCACATGTCTGAAATAGGATAATTAGATTCATAAGAGTTATCTACTGCTCATAATATGCCATTGTATTGTAAATCAACTTTGCGGTACATTCCATGAAACTGGCGAAATGGCATCTGCCAGGCCTCTCATGTAACACCTATAATGAAGAAAAACCCTCCTCAAGTGTATGCGATAAATCATTTTAACAGATGAAGGCAAAAATTGCACCTCAGCAAATGGCTTGAGGATGTATGGATACTAAGTCTTCCTCAGCAGCATTTCTGAAGAGCAATTAAAATCCCTTGGCCAATTTCACTAAAGATTTTTTTCTCTCTCTCCAACCTAAGTGTATTTTTTTCTCCTTAACCAACAGCAGGGCTTTTCAACCTCAGCGCTGGCTGGGGAATTCTGGGAGTTGAAGTCCGCTAATTTTAAAGCTGCTGAAGCTGAGAATCACTGCCAAGAATTAGAATTCTTAGTCATTCCATTCCCCTGTAACAGATTTTTCATGGCTAATTTATAACTAATTCAGCCGAATTTAGGCATACTTTTTATTTCAAACTCAGTTGATTTCTTATGAGATGAAGAAATATTAAGACTAAAATAAACTAGAGCAGGGATGTCAAACTCAATTTCATTGAGGGTCGCATCAGGGTTGTGTTTGACCTCAAGGGGCCAGGGTGCGTGTGGCCAGAGTGGGTATCGCCTGCTCAATGTCATGTATGTTGGGGTCACCTGTAGCGGCTGGAGTGCTCTGTCAGTGAAAACGGGCTCCCAAGCTCCGTTTCCGGCTGTGAAGGTCTTCTGCAATCCTCTGCCAGCCAAAACAGAGCTTGGGAGCACTGATGGGATTCAATTTTCTTTAGTACGGGTTCTGTGGGCGTGGCTTGGTGGGTGTGGCATGGCTTGGTGGGTGTGGCAGGGGAAGGATACTGTAAAATCTTCATTCTCTCCCCATTCCAGAGGAAGGTTACTGAAAAATTTCCATGTCCTCCCAATCAACTGGGACTCGGGAGGCAGGGTGTTATGTAGCTAATTTTGGAGGGAAAATTAAGCGGAAAAAAGCTTGATGATTATTGGCCAATTTACTATATAAGGAGAGCTGTCCTACAGAACATTTGCTGGATTCTCACTATGAAATAAAGAGCTGTTGTTCACATAGACCTGACTCCTGTCTCCTCACTCGCCCAACTTAACACAGAGAATAGATGGGGATGGGGCCAGTCAGAGGTGGTATATACTGGTTCTCTGAACTACTCAAAATTTCAGCTACTGGTTCTCCAGAATTGATCAGAACCTGCTGAAACCCACCTCTGCTTGGGAGTGTCATTGGCAGAGGGTTGTTGCAGACCGTCACAGCCAGAAATAGAGCTCGGGAGCCTGTTTTCACTGGCAGAGGCACTGCGGTCCAGTCCTTTGCTGGCAGAGGTACCGTGGCAGAGGCACCATGGGCCAGTTTCCAGGGTGGCTCCACAGGCCAGATCTAAGGCCCTTGAGTTTGACACCCCTGAACTAGAGGATACACGTGGTAGAAAGGTGAATGGAAAGATAACAAGTGGGCACTTCATTCACTACAGCTGCCCTGGAAAACTTGTTCCTCCTCTCCTCCATCACATTATCTTCTCTGAGTCAGGAATTCCATGAAAATGTGTCACTAGATCATGTACACCTAGACATACATACCCTTTATTTGCTATGTTATTTATTAATAATAATTTTGGCAGGATGTCACCAAATGGTTTTCTCTCTTTTAGAGGGAGGCTGTTTGATTGAGAAGAGGCTTTTGTAAACAAAGAAGATGAGGCCTTTTCTAAGTGCTATTGCTATCTGAGGCATCACTTTCTCTTTGAAACTTCTGAAATGGGCCCACACCAGAACAGCAAAATGTGGCATGGGAAAAAAGGGGAAGGGAAAAAATGTTTAAATCATCATCATCAAAACTGATGGCCAGCCCAAAGAATATACCTTTAAGGTTGCACTTGAATGCACATTTACGAGACAAATGTTATTTTATTATGAAATAGGTTTTGAATGTCTAGTGCTTGTCCCATGGATTTTAAAAGAAAAATCAAGCACCTGTTTAAATCTTCCCCACTGATATCAAAGGTATTAAAACGTTATTCTAAATTATGTCATGTTCAGCAGAAATAATCTGCAATAAAATCTACATGAAGGAGAAAAAACCATATTTTAAAAACAAAAAATGATTATTCCCATGGATGTACAAACTTACTTTTTCCCCCCTAAACTCTCATAAAAATAAAATACAAACATAAAATTTCTCTAGTGTTTGTGGCAAATGAACATATATTAAGTTTGTTACATGGCACTTTCAGTATTCTTGAAAAAAGGAATTATGGGTAGTTCTCGACTTACAACAGTTTGTTTAGTGACCATTCAAGGTTACAACAGCACTGAAAAAAGTGACTTATGACCGTTTTTCCGGTTATGACCTTTGCAGCATCCCCATGATGATCTGATCAAAATTCAGATGCTTGGCAACTGGTTCATATTTATGAATGGAATGGAGTGTCTATCAAGATTTTCAGTCATCCAGGTCATGGTTGTCCCAAAGGTGCTCCTTCAAAAAGCAACTGAACTTTGTTTTTCTTCCTGTCAAAGGAGGGATGGGATGGGAAGGGATAGGATAGGATAAGATAGGATAGGATAGGATGGGATGGGATGGGATGGGATGGGATGGGATGGGATTTTAACATGGGCCAAATGGAATCAGTTTTTTAAATTGTATTTTATTCTATATTTATTTTGTTTGGTGTTTTTATCTGGCTGTAAACCGCCCTGAGTCCTTCGGGAGAAGGGCGGTATAAAAGTTTGATTAATAAATAAAATAAATAAATAAATAAATAAATGGGATGGGATGGGAGGGGAGGGGATGACAAATGCTCTGTTTTACACATTGGAAAAAAGAATCAGAATACTAAATACAAGCTTGATGGACATGACCTTGTAGATGACCCTCACTCTGTCAAAGACCTTGGAGTTTTCATATCAAATGATCTAAGTGCCAAAGCCCACTGCAACTACATCACAAAAAGGGCTTTAAGAGTTGTAAACCTAATCTTGCGTAGCTTCTTCTCCGGAAAGATTACACTACTAACCAGAGCATACAAAACATTTGCTAGACCAATTCTCAAGTAGAGCTCGCCTGTCTGGAACCCACACTTCATTTCGGACATTAAGTCAATTGAACGTGTCCAGAAATATTTTACAAGAAGAGTTCTCTACTCCTCTGATCACAACAAAATACCTTATGCCATCAGACTTGAAATCCTGGGTTTAGAAAATTTAGAACTACGCCGCCTTCGACATGACCTGAGTTTAACTCATAGAATCATCTATTACAATGTCCTTTCTGTCGAAGACTACTTCAGCTTTAACCAAACAATACACGAGCACACAATAGATTTAAACTTAAAGTGAACCGTTCCAATCTTGATTGTAGAAAATATGACTTCAGTAACAGAGTTGTTAATGCCTGGAATGCACTACCTGACTCTGTGGTCTCATCCCCAAATCCCCAAAGCTTTAACCAAAGACTATCTTCTATTGACCTCACCCCATTCCTAAGAGGTCTGTAAGGGGCGTGTATAAGAGCACCAGCGCGCCTACCGTTCCTGTCATAATGTTCCCTTTGGTTGTATTCAATTTGTATGGTTATTTCATGCTTATATATATTGTTGTGTTTGACAAAATAAATAAAAATAAAATGGGATGGGATGGGATGGGATGGGATGGGATGGGATGGATGGGATGGGAAGGAATAGGATGGGATGGGATAGAATGGAATAAAACAGAATAGCTTTATTGGCCAAGTGTGCTCATGAATACCCTCATCAGTATAGGCTGTTAAGAGACAAAAGTTCTAAAAAGGCTTCTTTTGCTACTGCACAGCAATTCATTTAATCCACCCAGAGTCTAAAGCTACCCTGTTGTTTGGTTGATCACATTTACTCAGCATTGAATCTCATCAATATTGCAGAATACTGATTGCATCAACCAAAAGCAGGGCTCTAGTTCTTTTCAGCATAGCTTTAATTGCTCCTGGCAACTATATAGTCTGTTAGAGCATTTTCATCCTAGTAAAAACCCATTTGTGGTCAGCCACTGTAAAGCTGATTAAGTTACAGTGCATTACCGTATCGTAAGAATATTCCTTCTTAAGGCCAATGATAAACAGCTGTTGCTGCATCCAAAGTGACAGTATCTGGTTCTTGAGTAGCATAAATATAATGATGAGATCCCAGCCACAAGAATAATTACAACCCTAGTTCATTTTCTGTATGCAGTAAATAGATAAGCACAAAGCATTGCTTCTGAAGTCTCCCAGAGTTATTGGCTCAGCCAGGATTAAAAATTGGATAGTTGGTTTCAAATAGGATCATTAAGGTTCTTATTCCTGTTTGTTTGATTATACTTTAAAGAAAGCTGATAGGCTAAGCAGCAAGTGGAACAGTGGTGGGTTTCACTTACCTTTGCTCTGTATGCGCGGAGCGTATTTGATGACGTCTGGGCAGGTGGGCGGAGCCTCCTGCCACCGCTGCTACCCATTCGCCCAAATTAGGGCAAACCAGTAGCAACCCACCACTGAAGTGGAAGATACTAGTTACGGGGATGTCAAACTGGCAGCCCGCAGGCCGGATGAATCACGCGCAGACCACATCCATCCCAGCTCCGCGAAGGGAAAAAAATGTCACAAAACGTCATGTGATGGCAACATGACACCGCAGGTTTGACAACTGTGTATGAGTACAAATGTGCTTGTCTTGACAAAACTGGGCAAGCCAATTTATAAGGAAAATGAATTTATACTTCAGTGGAAGCCTTAATACTTTCACTGATGCAAAGCTGAAAAATGATGCATTTTTCAGTGTGAAAGTTAAGGAGGCTGGGTTGTTCCCAATGGCACAAAAAGAGTGGAAGTAAGTTTATACAACTATTTTTTTAATAGTTAATCCTCTTTCTTCATAGCCCTGCCGTTTTTCTGTCTCCTCTTATAATGAACAGAGTAGAACAAAGAGAGATTTGAGTTCAGTGGGGCTCAAGGGAATAAAGACAGCCCTTCGACCTCAAATTTTATTCAGCATTTTTCCTGGCTTTGTATCATTTAATACCAAGATTTCTAAATAAGATTGCCTCTATACAAGTATCTAATTTTGTTATACTTTTTGTCCGCAGGCAATGTTTTTTTTTTTTTAAAAAACAGACTTATAATAGTTCTGTTCCAAATATTCTAATCAATACCTACCCTGCATACTAACTTCGAGCTATCTGTTTCTGCAATTAATTAATTACTCCTTTTGACTTGCTCATGTAAAAAAAACCCAAATCAACATTGTCTTTAAAAAAGGTCCTCTGATATTTTAAAGAGATATTTCTGCATCAAATTCATATACTTAATTTCTTAACAAGTTTCCAGTGGAAGCACCATAAAACAGGGGTGGGATTCAAATAACTTAATATTAAATATTAAGGTTCTCTGCCCTAATGACTGGATGGGTAGGCGTAGCTGGGTGGTCATGTGACTGCGTGGGTGTGGCCAACTCAACATCACTCACATCAAGAGGTGCCTTGCCTCACCTCTCTTCACCCCTCCCTTTCCAGCCACTCCTCCCCTAGTTGGGCCACTTGCTTTGCTGCCTGGCTGCCCACTCACTTGGCCTCCCGCCCCCCCAAGTTTATCAGTTATTATGGTTGTCGGACAGATGTTTAGACTGGATTTGGCATTTTTAGCTACCTATAAATACCTTCCTATTTAGCTTCATTACAGTCACTTACTCCCACATCAATCACATATCAAATATAGAATTTAAACTATTAAAAAACGAAACAGCTGAGACAAAAAACAGACCTAACAGTCAAAAGAGGGGCTCCACTAATTCCATGATAGGGAACAGAGCTCAAAATCTTGGCTGATTTTAGTAAACTAAAGAGGGGTCCATAGATGGGAGGCTATTAGCTTTTGGGGAACTCAAAAGAGCATTCGGCCAAAATGGGTGTGGCACTTTTATTGCTAAGAAAACTGTATAAGCATGCCCATTATGTAATCTGGAGCCAAGTTCAACTTCAAGAGTGTCTCTTTTTTTCTGTTTGTACTTTAATATTTGAAAAATAAAAAGTGTCTCATTTGAAGGCAAATTCAATTACAGATAATGAAATTTGGCTGAAAGTGGCAATTTAGAACACAGTTAAGATTCTGCTGGCTCTTCAAGGAAATTTTGATATGATTTAGTTTAGAAATCTTTTAATTTTTTTTCTGTGTGTGATGGTAAAGGAGGGAAATCTATAATTTTCGGCAAGGCAAGGGCAAGCGGATATTTATTGATTATTATTTCTTTGCTTATACAGGCACCCCGAGCTCATCAAAACTGAGACAGTTAGTAAATCTTACAAATAAATAAATACATTGTGATCTGATTGGATAACCATTAGTAGTTCTTGGATGTTAGAAAGGTGAAATGTTTTAGGAAGTTTTGTCTTTCACTGGTTCTTCATGAACCAACAAGTAGGAACTGTATGATTGAAGTCTCCAAGACTTCCATAACTATCAAATATGTAAGAAAATCTTTTGGTATTAGTTCTTTTAACCAAGTTTATTTTTGTAGAACAGTGGGGAAAAAATAACACCAGAGAGGCTTGTTGAAAAGTGATTTTTAAATAAAATATAAGGATATGAAATAGCAAGTAAAATTCAGGATGGTTTTTTCTAGTATGTTGAGTTACACACACCCAATTGCAACTTCTAATACAGGAATGGACAACCATTTTAGGCCTGAGTAGTCACACACATCATTCCTGTGATCTGCTGAGGGGCTAAAGCATGGGTATCAAACTCACGGTATCATGCTGCCATCACGTAACATATCACGAAGTTTTTCCCCTTTGCAGAGCTGGGGTGGGTGTGGCCTGCACATGATGCATCTGGCCCATGGGCTGCCAGTTCGACATCTCTGGGCTAAAGGGAGCATGCCCAGAGATACCCTGAGTGAATTTTAGGTCCCCGGAGTGTCTGGGGGTGGTTTAAATCCTCAAAAGGGCAGAACCTTTTTGGGAGGCTTCAGGCTTTTAATGGAGAACTAGTAGCGGAAATTTTGAGTAGTTCAGAGAACCAGTAGTAAAAATTCTGACTGGCCCCGCCCCAATCTATTCTCTGTCTCCCAAGTCCTGCCTGATTGGGAGGAAATAGGGATTTTGCAATATCCTTCCCCTGCCACACCCACCAAGCCACACCCTCCAAGCCATGCCACACCCACCAAGCCACACCCACAGAACCAGTAGTAAAAAAAATTTGAAACCCACCACTGGATTCCCCCCCCCCAAAAAAACCCTCCTCTTTTACATAAGAGAGATATACAAATTATTCCTTACACTAAATTTGTGCAAGAATAAACTCCCCGAGGCAAGTGGTATATCCCAAAGAATTTAGAATTGCTGAATTCAAATATGGTTGTTTCACAGTTATACATTTGTTGCCCATTTTTGGAGATAGAAATTAGCCTTTAAATCAGGCTAACTAAACATTATTACCTATTCAGGAGTAATAACTAAACTTTCCTTTCAACCGCTAAACTATGCAATCAGTGGCAAAAGAAAAAAAATGTATTCACAAATCAATTCTATTCAAACCAACATAGATAATAGAATACTCAAACACATAATAGAAACTCAATAATAGAAACTCAAACACATGGGTTATCTAGTGAAATTCTGTTAAGGCAAGCTAGCAACATCCCACAAACAAATACTTGCAACTTTGGGGTTTTTATTGACTTCTCATAGGACTGATACCCTAAAATTTTTAGCTCCAGTTCCAGCCCCAGCTCCTTGCTCTATGCAGGAATTCAGATGTTTATCCAATACCTCCTTGAATACATCCAGTGAATACATCAGTTCCCTTAGCAATTGAGTTCATTATCAAAACTGTTCTTATACTTTTCTTAATGTTGTTCACCCAGAATCTGCCTTTTCTCTAACTTAGTCCATGTCATGCACTCTGAGCTGGCAATCGTAGAGATCAGGGGTCTGCAACCTTAAACACCCAAAGAGCCATTTGGACCCATTTCCCACAGAAAAGAAAACACCAGGAGCCACAAAACCCTTCCCGTGCCAGACTATTTCTTGAGCGGCCAGAAAACTAGCATATGTAGTTGAATTAAACATTCTGTTTTCTTCTGAAACTTTTCTTTTCTTGGATTTATCCATGGCTGGCCTATCGGGGGTTGAAAACCTCAATAAATCGTGTGCCGGCGGGTATCACACATTGGCGGTTGTGATGCATATTTTGAATGACAGGGAGCCGCAGCAGAGGGGTGAAAGAGCCAAATGGGGCTCCAGGGGTTGCTGACCCCTGGGCTAGAGCATGGATTTCTTCTGTTGATACTTGTGGGAGCACTTGAAAAATGTTATACAGGCCACCTTTTCTCTCAAACTTTATCTAGTTTGACTGAATTCATCTCAAAATGTGTTGTCCAGAAATGGACACATTACTTCAACTAGGTTCTGAACGGTACAGAAGTGAATGCAGTGAGGTTTACTCCATCATAAGGAGAACTTAAATGAACCAATCAACATGGTAAAGACTGAGTACGCCACTAAATTGCACTCTTAAAATAGCATCTCTCGATTAACAATATCTTGGATGTACTGTATTAGTTTTTGCTCATTCGCTTCATCCAACTTTAAAGTATGTAAAATCTTCTTTGGTTTCCTCCTCATCTCTTCCCATAGCCTTCACACAATGCTAGATGCTTAACACCTTCTTCAGTCCTTTTTGTATCATGCCACTAGTATTCAGTCTACCTATATAGACATCTGTAACATTTCATTACCACTTCTGTTTTTCCTAGCCATTATACCAGAATCTAGATCAGGTGTTTTTTTTTCAGATTTGACAATCTTAAAATGTGTGGACTTCAACTCTCAAAATTCCACAGCCAGCATGATGTTGATTGGGAGCTGGGTTGTCAATCTTTTTGAACAAACTACAACAGGTCAGGGACAGCCACAGTATAGTTTATCCGAGAAAAGTGGGATAGAAACATTTATCAATGAACAAAATAATGATATATAAAAGGGTCCCACTAATTCGGCAAAAATACCTGTTTATTGTTTTATAGAACCATATTTATCTTTACTTTCCTTGATTCTGGAAAAAACTTACATGGTGTTTGCAGTAGCTGCTTCCTGGACTATCTACTACTTCTCCATCTAGCACATCTTATTCTTGTTTGCCAGAAGCACATTAATCTATATCTGCTGAGTGGCCTTTAGTATTTCTAAGTGTTGCCTTACAGTTTTCTAGTAATATTCAGCCATTTGCTTAAGTGAGTGAGAGATCATTGGCTCTAATTCAGACAGAACCAGCCCAAAATATCTGGGGAATGTACTCTTTGGGGAGAAGTAGAATTTATTACATATTTTAGAAACAAAGGGAGGAGTTGTACTTTGTGCTAACTGGAAGCTGTTCAAGACATGTGGCTTTGAGTCAGATAAAACTGGTTGTAATAAGGCAGAAAGTCAGGAATGCATGGGTTGTGATGGGTTGCTCCTGTGATTTCTCTCTTTTTCTAAAACTTTGTATCAGAAGTAACTGCTGAATCTTCCATCTTTCCTTCCAATGAAGGTTTCCTACTCATTAAAGTACGTGGAGTTTGTTTTAGGGTTTTTATGAGTGCAAAAGGAGAAAAGTTGCTGCTCCTGCTACTACTACTGTTCTACATCCACCATAGCCTGAATATTTCCCCTTCTTTGGAAAAAATTTGTGTCTCCTAGGCTCTGATGAAATATAAAGCATCAATATATATTTCTCTTTCCGGAACATGGAGTACATACTGTTGTAGGAAAAAAAAAGACATTTATCAACCCAAACCTCCTGTAATATCTGAGTAGTGGAAATTAAGAGTGGCTATTTCAGAGCTGTTTTTTTTTTTTTTTTTTGAAGCCAATTTTCCCACAGGAGAACAGTAGATGAATGGGGCAGGGGGAAAGGCTAATGAACACAAGAATAAAAACAAATAAAGTTTGAGTCATTAGTTCCCACCCCCTGTATGTCATTGAACATGAACATATGGAGTCTGGGGTTAAATTGTGGGTTCTTAGATTTCCCTGAGCTTATGTATCTCTGCCTACAAGTATTTCATTACCAGGCTAGGTAACAACATCAGTGCATGGGAGGATAGTGGAGCTTGCTGGTTATTTATATATGGTAGTTTGTCTTATCAGGCTTAATTGGGGAATTGTTTCTTCCTTGATTGATTTTTTTGGTAAGATATTATTTCTTCTTTGTTCTTGTTTATCTGGTGCTATTGGGGATGTTGGTTAATAGTTGATGAAAAAGGATGTGCTTAGGTTCCTTCCTTCCTTCCTTCCTTCCTTCCTTCCTTCCTTCCTTCCTTCCTTCCTTCCTTCCTTCCTTCCTTCCTTCCTTCCCTGTTCTTTCCTTTCATAAGTGAAACTTACATGACTGGATCTGCTAATGGCTGTTTCATCAGAGTGCAATGCCTTTAGGAATTCTCCTGCATTTTGGAGTCTGGCTTGGTCTAAGATGTTTAAGTTTTCCAACTGAAATTGTGGTTCGATTTAATTAGTGTGTTATAAAATTAAGGAATTTTCATTGGGTGTCTCCTAATTGCCAGATGATGTTCATGGATGTATTCTCTTTGTTTTCTGCCGTTTGCCCAATCCCATGGATATTCATAGTATTTTCATTATATATTGTAAGACACTCCTGTTTTGTCTTATTGGACTCATCGGTCTTTACTTAGCATGGTTTGGATACATTTTGTTGGTTTATAGATTACCGAGATGTTAATTTCTTGCTAGTTTCAGAGGTTTTTGCATAGATGGTGGAATTACCATTTTGGGGGGGTTGTGTACTTGTTGCATGAACAGATGTTTCTTATTATTTAATCATATTTGTATTTTAATCTCGCATAGTGACTCTGGGTGGCATACATTAATAATAATCAAAATAGAAATATTAAAACATTTTGATAAAATTGCATAGTTATTTCTTGTGTCATATGAACATCTTTTTTTTTTTTTTAATTTACATTTATATCCCGCCCTTCTCCGAAGACTCAGGGCGGCTTACAGTGTATAAGGCAATAGTCTTATTCTATTTGTATATTTACAAAGTCAACTTATTGCCCCCCCAACAATCTGGGTCCTCATTTTACCTACCTTATAAAGGATGGAAGGCTGAGTCAACCTTGGGCCGGGCTTGAACCTGCAGTAATTGCAGGCTACTGTGTTTTAATAACAGGCTTCTTACAGCCTGAGCTACCACGGCCCTTCATCTTATATTTCTCATTTATGCAGTTCTAGGTTATTATACCAAGGCAATCCTCAATTTATGACCATTTGTTTAGCAACTGGTCAAAGTTATGATGGTGCTGAAAAAGTGACTTATGACTTAATATTAATACTTACTCCCATAGCAGTGTCCTTGTGGTCACATAATCACAATTATGTGTATACCAGCATGTATACCTCTCACGATCACATGAACACCATTGGTGACCTTCCCAGCGGGCTTCAGACAAGCAAAGTGATTAGGGAAGCTGGCAGGGAAGACTGCAAATCACATGGGTCTTGCTTAACCATGACAAACAAGGTAATAAAACTGGGTGCAATCACTTGATGCCTCACTTCACAATCGTACCATTTCATAATGAATTTTTCAGTCCGAATTGTCCTTGTAAATTAAGGATTATCTGTAGGGAGATTTTTCTGCTCATTGCTGGATGTGCATGTAATGTCCATAACTTGAGTGTGACCAGCAAATCTGAGGATCAGTTCATGCTTTGTGCAGCAAGTAAGTTTGCTACGTATCTTGAGACATCATGCCCTTTAGCATTCCTTCATAATATAACACTGTATGCTCTATTTACTCCTTGGAGGTTGACTTCCACAGTTATAATACAAGTAGTCCTTGACTTACAATAATTCATTTAGTGACTGTTTGAAGTTACAACTTTATTGAAAAAAGTGGCTTATGACCATTTTTCACACATATGACCATTGCAGCATCCCTATCACATGATAGGGATTTACACATGATTTACATTTGGATGCTTGACAACTGGATCACATCTATGACGGTTGCAGTGTTTCGAGGTCATGTTGTCATCTTTTGCGACTTTCTGACAAGCCAGATTCACTTAACAACCATGTTACAAATTTAACAACTGCAGTGATTCATTTGAGAAAGATCACAAGAAAAGTCATAAAACGGGGCAAAACTCACAATAAAAGCAACAAAAATACATACATAGGGGCCGGGATAGCTCAGGCAGTAGAGAAGCCTGTTATTAGAACACAGAGCCTGCAATTACTGCAGGTTCGAGCCTGGCCCAAGGTTGACTCAGCCTTCCACCCTTTATAAGGTAGGTAAAATGAGGACCAAGATTGCTGGGGGGGCAATAAGTTGACTTTGTAAAAAAATATACAAATAGAATGAGACTATTGCCTTATACATTGTAAGCCGCCCTGAGTCTTCGGAGAAGGGCGGGGTATAAATGTAAACAAAAAAAAAATAAAAAATCCTGGGCTCACTTGTGGTTGTAAGTCAAGGACTACCTATAATATTACAGGGGGGAAATTGAGAACTAAATTTGCCAGATAAAACATGAACCCAGAATTAAATACAGAAATGGAGAGAAGGAAGATCTCATGATCTTCACAACATCTCTGTATCTGGGTGCATCATCTACTTAAAGGACCAGAGAAGCAGCTCTCCATGAACTCTCATTTCCATCTGCTGTTCAAGAAGCTTGCCTGCTACATAAATATTTCATTTCGTTTAAATAGAAAAATCCTTAAAATAACCTTTTCCCCTACTGTTCTTTTCAAATGATATTTGATCCATGAAAACGCTGACTGTATTTCACCTTCAGCAAAAGCAAACATTGCTCTCTGGATACTTGAAAGACACACACATAAGCCGTGAATACCGCCAGTCTGTTGTTTCTAGAAATACTTGGTCTTTTTAGAATCTCTTTTAATATCAGCAGAGGATTAGACAATGTAAATACCAGCTCTTCTCTTATGTTATACGTTCCAGGTTTACCAACGAAATATAGCATGCCACTTGGAGCTCTGCATCACGTTCCTTCAGCCTTTTCTGATAGTATGTCCTCATGACATTAACTTCCTCTCATTCCACCCACCCCCCCACAAAGGCCACAGTTAATGCAAGTTGTTTTCAGTCGCTCAAGCTTTGAAGTAGCATTTTGCCTCTAAGACGCAGATGTGACCTAACGTATTCCAACATCAGTTTTGTTGCTGATTGGATCACAGTTGGACCTGCCCTGCCCCGATTGCCTACTCAAGACTGCCAGGATAATTGACCTGAACTTCCATGATATTTTGACTCAGATGAGGAAAGAGATTGAACACCTACCCTCTGGTTGCATAACGCAGATGGGCACTTTCCATAGGATCATCACAATGTTCTTCTGAGAACCGTTATTCCTGTCTTTAATAAATATAACTAGCTCTCTATGTTCTGCAGGCCTTGTACTGCCATTTCTGTTACTGTTGCTGGCTTTACATGTTTCCTGCTGCTTCTGTTGAGAAGAGGTTTTTCATAGTGGCCCTTTTAACTATTTTTCACTACTTCAGTAGTTATTGGATTTTCACAAGAGTGGCATAGTTGTCTCTCTGACTCAGTGGTGAAATCCAAATTTTTTAACTACCAGTTCTGTGCCGTGACTTGGTGGGCATGGTGTGGCTTGGTGGGCGTGGCAGGGAAATGATACTGCAAAATCCCCATTCCCTCCCTACTCCTGGGGGAACGGTATTGCAAAATCTCCATTCCCACCCCACTGGGGCCAGCCAGAGGTGGTATTTTCTGGTCCTTCAAACTACTCAAAATTTCCAGTACCGGTTCTCCGAACTACTCAAAATTTCCGCTACCGTTTCTCCAGAACCTGTCAGAAACTGCTGGATTTCACCTCTGCTCTGACTGGGTTTTACCCCCCAAACAAGGATCACTAGTTGCAGATCCTATGGCAGTTTGTACAAATGTAACAGAATAACAGAGTTAGAAGGGATCTTGGAGGTCTTCTAGTCCAACCCCCTGCTCAAGCAAGAAACCGTATACCATTTCAGACAAATAGTTGTCCAATCTCTACAAACGGTTGTCCAATCTCTAATCTCTAACATATCGTGGCCACTTGAGTCAGGGTTTTTCAAATTTTATTCACTGGAACTCTAGGATTCCATAAGAATTTGAGGGGTTTCTATGAGAGACTAAAGAGAGGGGAAAAAACCAGACAATTTTTATAATTAGAGCTTTGTCTCTTGAAAAGTAATTATGGAAATGAAAAAAAAACCCCTAAGATTCTGTATCCTGAAATGTTCTAAAACTCCTGTCGTAGAGAAGTTGAGCTTTTGGGCCAATATGTCAGCTACTTCCTTCTGGTATGGAGGATACCAGATGCCATGATAATTGACTGTTATTATCAGTCACAACTATTTTTGATGTCCATTCCCTTAGCTCACTCTAGGACCTACTGGCTACCAGGTCAGAATTAGATCCCCCTCTGGCAGGGCATTTCACAAATAGAAGTGCTCTCATTATTAATTGCTCTCTTATTTAACCCTGGATTCCCCTCTCTCCATCTTTGTGCTATTTTTGAGTGTAGGTTTAGTATTCTTTTAGAAGAGTGCTAGTTTCAGAAATAGTCTGACATAGGAATGGATGAGGAGCTGTGTCTAATACTCCCACTTTACTCTATGCCTTCTCCTCCATACCTGCATCCTATTAGTTGGACAATTTGACTGGTAGTTGATTTGTATTCCAAGCTGGTCGATGGGAACAGCATATTTAATGCTAGCATAGGTTTCTGCTGATTCAAAGTGGTGGATGGCACTATTAATTGTCCATTCTTCATTGGAAAACATTACATATCTTTGTTTTCCCCTTGTTTATGTTTCCTTTTATAGAGCCATGTATGCAATATTGTAAACTAACTCTGCCCACAGCCAGGGATTCGATCCTGATTGGCTCAAGGTTGACTCAGCCTTCTATCCTTCTGAGATCAGTGAAATGAGGGCTCAGATTGTTGGGGACAATATGCTGACATTTGTAAACCCCCCCCCCCAAAGAGTGCTGTAAAGCACTATTGGGTGCTATATAAGTCTAAGTGCTATTATTTTAGTAAAAATCAAAACCATAAGATGGGAATTTGAAGAAATCAGGAGACCAGGAGGAACAAAAAATTATAGGAGAATTGGAGTGAAATCTAAAATAAAGATAAAAAAATACATAAGGCGATCTTTTAAAGTCCTGAATTGAAGACTGGGCTCTCTTCTAGAAGCAAGCACTTGAAATAATTATCTAAGTAACTTATCAGACAAGGGTTTATTGAGGAGCCTGTTTGCTTTAGAACAGGGATGGGAAACAATGACCCTTTTATGACTTATGCTGGCTCAGGAATTCTGGGAGTTGAAGTCCACAAGCATAAAAGGATCATCATTCCCTACCTCTAATTTAGAACATAGGCCTTAATGGCAAGATTAGTTGTCCATTCTTTCCAGAAGCTGATTCAAATCCCTAGCAGTCATAGTACTGGAATAGTGAGGCCCCAACTGGCTTATTTCTCCACTTGGAGGATTCTTTTAAGCTACAGTATTTTTTATAGACTCTTTTGGTTTATTTATTCATAAAGTGAGGGGGGGGTAGGTGAAACATATTGCTATTATATTTTTCATAGTGGGTTAGAGTCAGTTCATGAGTCAGATTTAAAAGTTAATGTCATCTGAAAAGGGGAACTATCAGAATGACATCCTACATTAATGCAGTAGTTACTTTCTGCATTAGTAACTTTCTCCTTCAATAAAGCAACCCATAAAACATTAAACTATGAAAATATTCTATGGATTCAAAGAGAACCTAAACACATTTACAGTAGTTACCTTGTCATTAGAAAGCAAGCTCCCCTCCCCCAAAATAATGTTCTGTCTGATGAGAAAGACTGTACCCTTAGCCACTAAGAACCCCCAAATCTCTACAGGTCTATGTGGCAGGGATTTGGAACAGAGGCCTGGTTAGGTGGCTCAGTGGCTAAGACACTGAGTTTGTCGATCAGAAAGGTCTGCAGTTCGGTGGTTCAAATCCCTAGTATAGCTCTCCTGCATGATCGGGGGTTGGATTAGATGACCTCCAAGGTCCCTTCCAACTCTGGTACTGTTACTGAGGCAGGAAAAATTATTTGTTAATTATTGTTATGATGCAAAGTTACATATAAATACAAAAAGATTCACATATTACTAGTAATAATACGAAACAGGGGCTATATGCAGACACAACACCAAATTGTGGTTTGGTAAAGGGACGGGAACTGTTTCTGATGTGGATTGTGTTTGTTAGAATCAGGACCACAGTGAAAAGGGAGGGGGGAGGTTACCCTTTCTTTCCCTTTCTTCTTTCCAACTTTGTTTCTGCAAGGGGCCCACTCATGGTTTAGCATTACAAGAATGTGCGACACCCCCCCTCTCCTTCCCAGCTCATAGCAGCTCATTCTTATTATACTAACTGCAAGCTCTTTTGGATGGAAATATCTTAATCTTTCCAAGCCAGTCACCATTATTAAGTTCATCATCATATCCTGAGTTTTTTCAAAACAAACAAACAAACAAACATTCCTAGGCACTGCTTTCTCTCCCTAACCACTTGACCCAAGGAATTCAAACATGGTTTTCCTTTCTGTTCTATTTCCAAATAGTAACCAAAGTCCGGCAAAGCTATATACTATCACCCTGCCTATTTAACTTATATGCAGAGCACATCATGAGAAAGGTGGGGCTAGATGAATCAAAAATTGGAATTAAGATTGCCGGAAAAAATATCAACAACCTCAGATATGCTGATGATACCACTCTAATGGCAGAAAGCAAAGAGGAACTAAAGAGCCTCTTGATGTGGGTGAAGGAAGAGAGTGCAAAAGTTGGCTTGAAACTCAACATTAAGAAAACTAAAATCATAGCATCTGGCCCTCTCAATTCCTGGCAGATTGATGGAGAAGAAATGGAGGTAGTGACAGATTTTATTTTCCTGGGCTCCAAGATCACTGCAGATGGGGACTGCAGCCAAGAAATTAAAAGACGCTTGCTCCTGGGGAGGAAAGCTATGGCAAATCTAGACAGTGTACTAAAAAGCAGAGACATCACCCTGCCAACAAAAGTGTGTATAGTCCAGGCTATGGTTTCCCAGTTGCAATGTATGGCTGTGAAGGTTGGACCATAAGAAAGGCTGAGCGCCAAAGAATTGAGGCCTTTGAACTCTGGTGCTGGAGAAGATTCCTGCGAGTCCCCTGAACTGCAAGGCGAACAAACAAGTCAGTCCTAGAGGAGATCAACCCTGACTGCTCTTTAGAAGGCCAGATCCTGAAGATGAAACTGAAATACTTTGGCCACCTAATGAGAAGGAAGGACTCACTGGAGAAGAACCTAATGCTGGGAAAGATTGAGGGCAAAAGAAGAAGGGGACGACAGAGAACGAGGTGGCTGGATGGAGTCACTGAAGCAGTAGGCATGAGTTTAAATGGACTCCAGAGGATGGTAGAGGACAGGAAGGCCTGGAGGAATGTTGTCCATGGGGTTGCGATCGGTCGGACACAACTACACAACTAACAACAACAAACCAAATGTAACATTTTCACACTGATGCTGTAGCCATGGGCTAATTATTCCGATTGGTGGGGTTGTTGTTTTTTTGAGTGCCTGGGTTTTGTAGGTTTTTTTTTTAATCTTTTTAAAGAATATGTTAATAGAGTTTCAGCTATGGGCAATTTAACTTTTTTTAAAATGACTAGAAATAAATAATAAATCAAACTGATGTAATTTTTATCACTTCTATCCTAGGTTTTCGTGTTCTGAGGGGTCCATGATGCTCTCTGAGGTTTGGTTGCTTTTTTGAAGATGTTTTGTTACCTAAACTAGGTTTGGGTTGTTGCCTGGTTTGGGTAATGAAATGTCTGCAAGCAAACTATCAGAGAGCATCAAAGGCCCTTCATTTCAACCCTGAGCTACAAATATTCTCCTTTTTTACTTCCATGTTCTTCTGTAGCTGAATTGTCTGGACAAAATAGAACACTGACACAAATTACAAAACACTGCTACCCTACCCCACCTTACCCTACCCTGTCCTGCCCTGCCCTGCCCTGCAATCTTGGGGATATAGAACAGACTTACTTCCATTACCAAATATCTTCCCTAAATTATCTTGTCAGGGTAAGATGAAACAAGACAGAGAGTGAGACAGAGGGTTACTGAATTCCTACCTGCTCTCCTTTTTCCTGTGCAGAGCTTACATACAAGGAAAATGACAGGGTTAAAGAGAGGTGAATGCCAAAAGTCAGGAGATATTCTTTTAAATATTCTGGGCCAACTATTCTAAAATATACCCTTAGCATCTTTCACTTCATTTTCCAAATGATTTCTCTGGTACTTGAAGTATTGCTTTAATCAAATAAGCCATGTTGAGTTCAGGCAGCTGCCTTTTCTTTAGTAAAGGGTAGATTTTCTGTTTCCAAAAGTTTGGGGTGTTGTTTTTTTGGGGTTTTTTTTGAGAGGGGACAATAAATTATATGATTTGGGGTTTTCTTAAAAACTCTTTTTATTCAACTCCATGAGTAATGAAGTCAAAGACAAGGATTCTAAAGGCCCCATGCCAAGTGCAATCCATCCTTTCAAATATTTAAAAATAAGGAAGCAGAGATGAATTAATGGCCATTTTGTGTTTCTAGTTTATATTCTTTACTCAATGTGGGAAAAGTTAGTTTTTAAAAAATTCTAAAGAAAACAGCTCATTATTTTGAAAGGAAATAGAGGGGATTCCTACTTCTAGAACCCTGTAACTTTTATGGCATATCATCTACCCTTCCAGTTGGACTTATTATCATCATTTCTCAAGAAACGAGCATGTTCTTTTTACCAACGTGGAAGATAAAAGGTCCTTTCAGTGCCACAGAAATAATTTATTCCATTGAAATAGTGTGATTTGGAGATGGTAGCATTTCTAAAATGTGTTACTTTCTCATTATTGGTGATTCAGTTAAAAGAGCTGTAAAGAAGAACTGGAATCTCCACACACTAATTTTGCAAAACAAAATATGGGGAATTCTAGTCAAATGTCCCAGGACGAAAGAACAGCTTTCAGTAAGGTGGCTCCAAAGTTTAATTAGTCTGGTAATTGGATTCTATGGCATTGACTTTTTTTGCTCTGTATTGTCTCTGGGAACGCAGCCAAAGATAAGCTGCCAAGGCAGCCATTAGAAGAAAAGAGAACTAGACAGAGAGGAGAGGTTGATGAATGTGTTTGAGGTTGGGGACTCTTGTTCTGCACCCCTCTTTGTCCCCATAATGAGTTTGCAAAGACCAGAAGGCCTGTAGAGCTGAATTCTAATGAACAGAAGGAAACACCGAGCAAGTTAAATTTTCCAGGAATCTAAAGACTCAGCCAGATAGCTATGTTTAAATAGCTTCCTATCATCAATCTGCGGACGGGCAGAAAAATATGCCAGTATGCTTTGCACTGCCCTCATTGCTAGACCCTATTCTGCCTCAGGAAGAAGGCTCACAAGTGGTGCAGTCCTTATGGGAAAATTAAAGAAAAACAACTGGGAATCCCCCTAGCTTCATTTCAAATCCATACCTGGCATCGGTGGAAAAAGCAACCAATCCACTGGGCACTTTTACATGGGCTTGGGCTGGAATGAGTGAAAATAGGCTGGGCTTGGAATAGTCAGGTTACACTCCTAAACGGTCACAGGGGCAGAGATGCTCCACATCTGGAATCGGGTATCTTCAAGGCGGGGTCAATGATGTGAAAAGGCCAAGCATGACCAGCCTATAAAATAAAAATAAAAAAACCCTACCCCGTTTAGACATGATTGCATGCATTGCACACATATAAAAAGGAGCAGAGGTCTGAGCACTTGGGTTTGATACTGACAAAACACCTACACACACACATACCACACTTTGTGGACACCACTATCCGTGACTGGCCATTTTGGTTACTTCTGACCAGAGATATAGTGATTTTTTAAAAAAGAATGTTAGACCCAAATCCAAAAATTGCTCAGCTGACAGTTGGCCAAATGCATAGGAAAAGTTTGAAATAGCGCTGCCCTAGTACCTTAGACAGTTAGAAACGACGATTACAAAAAACTTTGTTGGCAGAAGTAATGGAAAACCTGCAATGCACAGGATCCAAAACAACACCTGACAGAACCGGGCTGTCTTTCCCAGTCTGCCTGGGAAAATGTCTGTTCTGCCCAAGGCTGCCTTCTTGGCAGAATAGGGCTAGTGTTCTCTCAGGAGAGAGCAGTAGTTTTCTCTCACAGGTCTAGCACTTTTTAAGATCTAATATGCTTGAATAATGCTTTGGAACATGATGGTCAAATACTGTGTGAGCAGATACTTCTGTATAATTTGTATCCCCTATCTCCCCTGCAGCCCAAAACAAATGGCCAGGGAGGGCAGTGACCTACAGAGAGCAAATATCCCCACAGCAGCAAGTTCAGTGTACCTGGGCAGATCCATGCTCCTTATTACATTAGCAACTACATCATTGAATCATGGTGGCACAGTGGTTAGAATGCAGTATTGCAGGCTAATTTATTTATTTATTTATTTACTTATTTACTTATTTTATTTATTTGCATTTATATCCCGCCCTTCTCTGAAGACTCAGGGTGGCTTACACTATGTCAAGCAATAGTCTTCATCCATTTGTATATTATATACAAAGTCAACTTTTATTGCCCCCAACAATCTGGGTCCTCATTTTACCTACCTTATAAAGGATGGAAGGCTGAGTCAACCTTGGGCCTGGTGGGGCTTGAACCTACAGTAATTGCAAGCAGCTGCTATTAATAATAGACTGTCTTAGCAGTCTGCGCCACTCAAGGACCCTAATTCTAATTCTAATTCTAATTCTGCCAACTACCAGCAGTTTGATTCTCACCAGCTCAAGGTTGACTCAGCCTTCCATCCTTCCGAGGTCAGTAAAATGAAGACCCAGATTATTGGGAGCAATATGCTGACTCTATAAACCGCTTACAGAGAGTTGTAAAACATTGTGAAGCAGTATATAAGTCTAAGTGCTATTGCTATTGCTAGTTTTACCCATAATTGGAGGATGTGCAGCTTTTGGACTTGTGGGAGTTGTAGTCCATTTGAAGAGTCACAAATAAAGTTTGTTCAGATCCACCATTAAAAATAACAGACTAACTGTAGAATAAGCTTACGTTATATTCTGTGTGGCACACATATATAACTGTGTCATATGAGTATATAAGGATAATACAATAATTCTTATTGTTTTTCTGGGTTACTTTATGCCTATATTGGGACAGGAAATAATTGATTATAGTCATGCCTAAACAGCTAAAATAAAATTTGTCAACTAGTTCTAAAAAGCAGTTTTGTACTGGAGTTTGCCTTTGAATTTCCTCTGTTGGAGAACTGCCACTTTCACAGCAGAAGTGGAATGAAATCAATTCCCACTGGTTTCTAAATGGCTATTAGGTTATGCTTGTTTTTGGTATGGTTTCCTTCCTTCCTTCCTTCCTTCCTTCCTTCCTTCCTTCCTTCCTTCCTTCCTTCCTTCCTTCCTTCCTTTTTTTTGCATTGAAATTAATCTCTTTTTCTGATTAAAGAATGGTAAATGAAAGCACACTGGACAATCAGTATGTAAATAAGTCTCTGATACTGTTGCTGATACTAATAGGTCCAACAATAGTACAGCCAGGATTGAAAGGGACGGAAAGTTGTAACAAAAATGTTTATTACTATTTTTCTTTTCCTGAGCTGCCTACTTTTCTATGAGCTTTTTCTTTAACGTCTAGTCATCCACTATTTTATAATTTTTCCTATCACTTGAAATAAAAAGTTTGCACATTGAGAAAAAAAAGAAATGAAAACAGCACAGGGAAAATAAGTATTTCAAGGAAAGAAAAGAGGTAATTATAACAAAATTCTATTGGCGTTCAAGCCAGAAATCTTCTATTTTAAAACAAATGTTACAACCGTTGCACCACTGTAGGAATACTAGTTACAAGGGTAAACAGAAAGATTGTGGTAACCGTTGACCCCGCTATGGGGATATTTGTGCTTCTACAAAAAGCCAATGGACTGCTGGAGTTATTATGGCTTCTAAAAGACCACTAACCCAAATGGACAGGAATGTTCAAGACAACATAAAATCCAAAAGAGTATTTGAAAACCACGGCAGGAAAACATTCCTAGAGGTCCTGTTTACAGTGTTCGCACACAGTAACGTCAGTCATTCCTGTCCTTGATAAATAGCTGATAGCCAATTCAAGCAAGGAGGTAAGAGAGCAGTGCAGCTAAACCTCTTATTATCTATTTTAGTTCATTAACTGAAACATGTAAGAGCCAAGTCCTACAATTCTTAACTGTAATACATAATTGTAATAACAGTAACTGTAAAATATGTAAGAATTGAGACCTTCTCTGATAAGCAGCAAGCTGTGTGTAGAGACAAAGAATCCATGGCTACAGACAAGGAATCCATGGGGTTTAGGATGGAAACTTTGAACATACAGAAGGGGCAGTAGCCATTGACCTTTAGCTTCAAGGTGATTATCTCTGCACTGAGTATTTATATATCTACTTTGAAGTGAATAAGCCTGAATTGTCCTGTTGAGGGTGAGTTTCATGCAGGAGAAACACAAGTTGTTGAACTTGCTAACATTTCCTAAGGGCTTCCTGTCTTTAGGTCTAGAGCAGGGGTCACCAACCTTTCGGACCTTAAGGACCACTAAATTTATAATTTTAAATTCCATGGACCACTAATATGATCTGCCCAATGACCGGCTGGGTGGGCATGACTAGGTAGTCATGTGACTGGGAGGGTGTGGCCAACTTGATGTCACTCACATCGAGGGGCGCCTCGCTAGCCTCTACCCGTTGCTCCCCTGCCAGCCATTCCTCGCCTCCCCGCCTGGGCTCCTTAGGGACCCAATAGGAAGCAGCTGTTGGAGTTAAGCAGCCACCACGAGAAAGAGTTGACAAAACAGCTCAGTTCAAATTGGATCTGACCAAGAAGGAGGCTCACTGAGGACTACGAGCATAGACTTTCCAAGCAGAGGGAAGACCTGTGGGAGAGCAAGGCCAGGTACCAGCGCCTGGAGGCTCAGTGGGCTGAGATGGTTAGCCAGTTCCAGGCCATGATTCAGTCCCACTGGAACAAGAACCTCCAGCTCGTCGCCATCAGTGGCACTTCCCTCCAGCCTTCACCCAAAGCCCTGCACCAGGAGGCTGAAGCAGATCCTGAATTTCTGCCCCCCTCCAACCCACACAAAAAGACCCCAAAGGGGGAGACTCTCTGCAGCAACATAAATGTTCATTGCACGTACCTGTCCCAGGGGCCGTAGTTTGAGGACCCCTGATTGAATGCAATATAAAAAATGCAAATAATTTTTCTGCAGACCACCAAAATTTTCTCACGGACCACCAGTTGGTGACCGCTGGTCTAGAGGATGGCTTCATTAGAAAATGGCATGCCCCCCTAATCTTCCTCCTTCTATCTTTAATTTGTTTGTTTAATTTGTTTCATCTGTTTTAAAACTAAACTTCTTGTAAGGTATGCTAAGTAAAATTGCTACACTTTTTCTGCTATTCCACAGCAATTACTCCTCTAGGAGCAATTTGCTAGGAGGAAAGGGGTAGCAGTGTTGACTGGCATTCTGGATGGAAACTCCTAGAGAGGTTCAAAGTTGATCCAGCTTATAAGGAAAAATGTGAGAAAATATTGTTTAGAGTTCCTATTAACTGGATGCTTTTATGGAAGGAATAGGACCAAAGCCATTGAGAGCATCTAGAGACAGATGCTTAAGACCAAAGGATGTGTGAATGGTTCCATGCTGTGACAAAAACTCTGCATATCTGAGTTTTCTACCCAAGAGAGGAAAAGGAAGAAGCTGGAAGGGAGAACCAAAGTATTAGCTTTCAATTAGGGAAAAGCAAAAGAGAAACAGAGGCAGAAATGAAAAGGAATCCTCCTCTTGTCCCTAGTATTCAATAGACTAAAATGAAGAACTGAAGAAGTTTCTTTGGATGAGAAGTGAAACATCTTCAAGAAAAAACAAAGTCCAGTTGCCTTTTGAAAAAGCACCTTTGGGGCAACCATGACAAGAATGACTAAGAATCTCTGTAGACATTTAACTATGCAAAACGGATATATCCAATACTTCTAGAGCAGGGGTGTCAAACTTGTGGCCCGTGGGCCGGATGCGTCACATGCTGGCCATGCCAACGCCCAATTTAGCGAAGAGGAAAAAAATCATAATACATCATGTGGCGATGCTGTGACGACGCAAGTTTGATACCCCTGTTCTAGAGGAACAAATCCAACAGAGTTGAAATTCTAGTGAGATCAAAGGGTGGCAGGGGGTCACAATATAAAGCAGAGGTGTAAAACTCAAGGCCTGGGGGCCCAAGGGGCCGCTCTAGAAACAGCAAAGGACTGGCCCACAGTGCCTCTACCAGCGAAAATGGAGCTCACGAGGGCTGTGGGCAGCCCTCCCGAGCTTTGTTTTTGCTGACTGAGGGTTGCAGGATGCTGTTGCAGCCGAAAATGGAGTTTGGGAGCCTGTTTTCACTGGCAGAGCACTTGGGTCACCACAGGCACCCCTGATATGAGGGATGTCGAGCTGACCCTGTCCCCCTGGCCACGCACCCCCTGCATGCCCCCCCTCCGAGGTTAAACCCAACCCCGATGCGGCCCTCAATGAAATTGAGTTTGACACCCGTGATATAAAGTATGTAATGGAAAGTACAAAAATACTGAAAGAAATAAAAATATCTTTTTGGAGTCCTCCCTTTTGTAAAAATAGATCCAGATTATGAGTTGGACAATGGGAATGGCCCAAAATCAGTTTGCAGAGAGGCTGTTCCTACCTGAATTTCTACAGGTTTGGGCCTGGTCCAGAGATGTGATGGTGGGCAGTGGTTGTATATTCATGACTCACTAAAACTAGCTAAAGGATTTTGGAGTGAATAATTATACTGCTAATGCCTACCAGAGAGCCCCTTCTTTTTTAAGAAAATCTTGAAACTTTTGGCCATAGGAATTTAAGAATTAAACAGTAATAATCAAGATGCCCAATATGACCACATATTACTTGCCCAGAATCAGACTTCTTTTATTTAATAGTCTTTGGAATCAAACAACAATTGTTACTCTCAACACCATTTTTGTTGTTGTTGTTTTTAGGTCCCACAATAGGGTCTTTAATTCAAATTAGTTAATTTCAGGAAATACCTCAGGCATGTTCCCTTTAAAACTGAAAATAATTACCTATTTTTAAGAGCCGCTCAGATTTAATATAAAAGCAAGCTTTTCCTACGGTAAAAAACATATTTATCTGATGAGTCATAGACCAGCAGATAGATTTTGCCTACAGCTGAAGATAGGATAAATTTACTACTCGTTTATTTAGCCAGTTCATTCCTGTTTTCTCGGGTCACCCGTAAAATGATACCACAAGCTTTGCAAATGCTTTCCAAACAGCTCCCATTGAACATTCAGGACTGTCTCATCTGACTGTGCCTTCATCATAAAAGACCTACAGCAGTTTGTTTACATTTCCAACACCCTCAACTTAACAAAGGCTCATGAGAACGCCAAGAACTTCTGGCCTGAAACAAGGCTCTATCATTTCAGCAGGATCAGAATCAGACGCGATTTAAGTATAAAAATAACAAGCAAAGCTTACCTTAGGAAAAAAAAAAAGTGAGGGAAAGCCGCCAATGATTATTTTGATAGATGCAAGTATTCTATGCAAAACGTACATTTTGAAAGAACAGTGAACTGTTGAACTGATCAATTTTTGCACTGAATTTTTGCTTTCTTGAAATAGCTTTGAGGCGGCAGGAAATTCCAAGCCACAGTTGTTAGAAGACTCCAGCCCATTTTTCGCGAAGAGGAAAAATCATAATACATCATGTGGCGATGCTGTGACGACGCAAGTTTGATACCCCTGTTCTAGAGGAACAAATCCAACAGAGTTGAAATTCTAGTGAGATCAAAGGGTGACAGGGGGTCACAATATAAAGCAGAGGTGTAAAACTCAAGGCCTGGGGGCCCAAGGGGCCGCTCTAGAAACAGCAAAGGACTGGCCCACAGTGCCTCTACCAGCGAAAATGGAGCTCACGAGGGCTGTGGGCAGCCCTCCCGAGCTTTGTTTTTGCTGACTGAGGGTTGCAGGATGCTGTTGCAGCCAAAAATGGAGTTTGGGAGCCTGTTTTCACTGGCAGAGCACTTGGGTCACCACAGGCACCCCTGATATGAGGGATGTCGAGCTGACCCTGTCCCCCTGGCCACGCACCCCCTGCATGCCCCCCCTCCGAGGTTAAACCCAACCCCGATGCGGCCCTCAATGAAATTGAGTTTGACACCCGTGATATAAAGTATGTAATGGAAAGTACAAAAATACTGAAAGAAATAAAAATATCTTTTTGGAGTCCTCCCTTTTGTAAAAATAGATCCAGATTATGAGTTGGACAATGGGAATGGCCCAAAATCAGTTTGCAGAGAGGCTGTTCCTACCTGAATTTCTACAGGTTTGGGCCTGGTCCAGAGATGTGATGGTGGGCAGTGGTTGTATATTCATGACTCACTAAAACTAGCTAAAGGATTTTGGAGTGAATAATTATACTGCTAATGCCTACCAGAGAGCCCCTTCTTTTTTAAGAAAATCTTGAAACTTTTGGCCATAGGAATTTAAGAATTAAACAAGTAATAATCAAGATGCCCAATTCTATGGAATGACCACAATAAATATTACTTGACCAGAATCAGACTTCTTTTATTTAATAGTCTTTGGAATCAAAGCAACAATTGTTACTCTCAACACCATTTTTGTTGTTGTTGTTTTTAGGTCCCACAATAGGGTCTTTAATTTAAATTAGTTAATTTCAGGAAATACCTCAGGCATGTTCCCTTTAAAACTGAAAATAATTACCTATTTTTAAGAGCCGCTCAGATTTAATATAAAAGCAAGCTTTTCCTACGGTAAAAAACATATTTATCTGATGAGTCATAGACCAGCAGATAGATTTTGCCTACAGCTGAAGATAGGATAAATTTACTACTCGTTTATTTAGCCAGTTCATTCCTGTTTTCTCGGGTCACCCGTAAAATGATACCACAAGCTTTGCAAATGCTTTCCAAACAGCTCCCATTGAACATTCAGGACTGTCTCATCTGACTGTGCCTTCATCATAAAAGACCTACAGCAGTTTGTTTACATTTCCAACACCCTCAACTTAACAAAGGCTCATGAGAACGCCAAGAACTTCTGGCCTGAAACAAGGCTCTATCATTTCAGCAGGATCAGAATCAGACGCGATTTAAGTATAGAAATAACAAGCAAAGCTTACCTTAGGAAAAAAAAAAGTGGGGGAAAGCCGCCAATGATTATTTTGATAGATGCAAGTATTCTATGCAAAACGTACATTTTGAAAGAACAGTGAACTGTTGAACTGATCAATTTTTGCACTGAATTTTTGCTTTCTTGAAATAGCTTTGAGGCGGCAGGAAATTCCAAGCCACAGTTGTTAGAAGACTCTAGCCCATTTTTTCGCAAAGATATGAGAGAAGAAAAAGCGGATAAGTTAGGATAACATTATATGTATATGTTTCCATACCATAAACATCTGCAGTCCTAGACAAAATGCCACCAGAATGAAAGAAGCTTATTCCCCCCCTCAAATGTGGGAAAAAGTAAAAGGAAAGTTTATTATTCATCTTGGCAGCAATAAACTTTCAAAGTCGCGTGGTTGCTGATTCTCCTAGAACAACAACAACAAAAACCCATGGAAAATATTTAAATAATTCTGCCCAAGACTTAATGGAAACAAGGTTTGTTCAAATCTTCAAAATAGACATGTACATGCAAAGCAAGACAAGAATCAGACCCAAACAATGAAAAGAACGGTTAAAGGATCTAGATGTATTTTCACTTCAGTTTATTTGGGCAGCACATAAATTAATAAAATAAATAAAATGGAAGAAATGACTAAGGTAGAGACAGGAACAGTCTTCAAACATCTGGATGGTTAATACATAGAATAGACAGTGGACTTTTTTCCCTACTGACCCAGTGGCCAGAGTCAAAGAAACAAATACCAGGCTAGATACCAGCAGGAAATTCCTGACTGTGTTTGTTGTCAGCCAGTGGAACAAGTAGACATATGGTGAGTTCTTCTCTTGAAGTCTCCAAAAAGCAGTTACTTGTTCATCTATCAGAGTTACTGTACAAGGTCCTGCACTAAATAAGCTGTCCTAGATCAGTGTTACTCAACCTTGGAAGAGGTGTGGACTTCCAGAATTCCCCAGTTCAAAACACCGTTCTAATGACCACTGAAATTGCTTCCAGCTCTATAATGCTGCAAAATAATATGGATTGATTGCACCCCAGAATGCATAATGAGATTGTATGCACCATCCATCTGGAGACTTTGATCATGTAACATTGTTATATAAACAGATTTACCATTTCTATGAATGTTGGAATGAGAGCTACACAGGGAGAACTCCCACTAGATACAGTTGGATTTATTTTGGGGTAAACTTAGGATCAAGCAGTATAATTTATATTTAATGTATCTGAGTCAGGATTTACCATTTTTGATCCATCGATAACATTTAAATTAAGGATATGGAGGTACAGCAAGCCACTACCAATTAAAGGCCAATTAAAAAGAATATTTGAAACATTTTAACTCTGTATATGCAGAAGGCAAGTCCTTGTTTTTTACAGCATCATCCAGCAATTTTAAGCTATTTAAAAAGTAATAATCCCTGGTGTGTCATTATTAACATTAACAAAATTAACAACTTGAAAGGAAAATGTTCTGTCTAAGTTTCTCAGAGGACCTGGTGCAGATGGACATTTGAAGAAGTGAGATTGGCTCCTGGAGTGACATAGGATAGAGCAGGGGTGTCAAACTTGCGGTGTCATGTTGTTGTCACATGGGTATCATGACTTCCCCCCTTCTCTAAAATGGGGGTGGGCGTGGCCTGTGTGTGATGCATCCCGCCCACAGGCCACGAGTTTGACAGCCCTGAGATGGAGGCTTCAGGAGTGGCACACAGGATAGTGTAGGTGTTGTGTCTCGCCCAATCTCACCACAGCTGGGGCCTTCTTATCTGCTTCCGAACACAGAGGAATGTTCTAGTATGCCTCCCGGCCCCAGCCCTGGCTCCATGCCCAGACAGGCTGAAGAGGAGGAAATATCTCCAGCCCCCAGCTCTGGCTCCATGCCTAGGCAAACGGAGCAACTAGACCCCTCCCCCTCCTCCACAGCATGTGAGCCTGAGGGAGGTCTATTGCCAACAGCTGCCGACTGGAGTGACCCTCGCGTCAGAAGACTTGATAGGCGGAGGCAACAGAAGGAAGGGAGGGGCAGGCCTGGATAAGTGCTGAGTCATGGAGCCACACCCCATGGCCTATATAAAACATCTGCTTTCTGGCATTCCCTGAGTCAGGCAAAGTCTAAACATATCTTGCTGAAGTCACTTTCTGGTCTCCTGCCTGCCCTGAGGACTTTGCTAGGACTTTGGCAGAGCTGCAGAGGCACGCCTGATTCGGATTTCCCTGACCCGGCCGTCAGCGGAGGAGTGGGACACAACAGTAGGAGATGAGGAGGCTGAGCCAGAGGGAGAGATCAAATTCCTCATCAGTCATGAATCCCTTCGCCGCCCACAAGAGATCTAAGTCCAGCCCATCTTGAATTCCTTCTACTTTTATCTTCCGGAAATTTCTCTTGGCAGAGAGCAGTTCAGATTATTGTAGAGAGCTCAAGCTTACAATCAATCTTTATACCCATTTGAACTGTCTGGCTGTCCTGATTTTCCTGGCGTTTGACAGATAAAGGATCCAGGATCAAGAAGTGGCACACAGGATAGAGAGCAGAACACTGTCCTACTGTGGACTTTCTTAACTTAATGTATCCAAGGCTCTGTTATCTGCAACATGTCAATAAAAACTCCTTTAGCTGAACTATCATTTAGAAACAATTTTATTAAATATGGCTAGTGTTCAGTGATGGGCATTGCTTAGTGCAGGGGGGTGGGAACCTAAAGAAGCTAAACACAAATAGTTCTATCTTTTAAGAAAGAGAAGAAAAGAAATGTGTCCTGGATTTTTAAAAAATCTTATTTTATCTGTAAAATACGAGAGACCTGTTTTCATGGGCATTTATCATGCTGCATCGCTGGGACTGATCTAAACGATTTTGTTGTCTGGTTGTCTGGTTCTCTTTGGATGGGATCGAAAATCAATCAATACTCCTTAAAATACTTTGAAATGTTTCAGAGGATGGGAAATTGGTACAGTGCTGCTGGAATCTCCCTGACTTTAGATAGAACTGGGGAAAGCTACATTACCAGCACAACTCAGTGCAAGGATATCTAGGCCAAAACTTCTCTTATAGTATGAGAATCAAGAACACATAAGTCTGCTACTCTGCCAGCAATAAATACAAAAAGAGGATTCTTTTTTCTTTATTGTTTTACACAAATGCTGCACTCAAAACAGGAGCTCTCAATATTCAGATTTTCTGCTAATAAATCTTGGCACTGAAAATTCAAAGATGGAGGGTTACATCTGCCAGGGCCCCAAGAGCACTCACTACACCAGCAGTCTTTAAACTTGGCAGCTTTAAGATTTGTGGACTTCAGCTCCCAGAATTCCATGCTGGCTGAGGAATTCTGGGAGTTGAAGTCTTAAAGTTGCCAAATTTGGAGATCCCTGCACTACCCTAAACCACTGTTATTTATTTATTTATTAATTGGCAAAACATAGCCATAAACACATAGAATGATTACATATAATTGGGAACAGTAAGACAGGGATGGTAGGCATGCTGGTGCACTTATGCACGCCCCCTTAGGGACCTCTTAAGAAACATGAAAGGTCCCCGGTAGACAGTTTACGGTGAAAGGTATGGGGATTAGCGAGACTAACAACAGGATCAGGTAGATTGTTTCAGACATTTACTACTCTATTGCAAAAGTCATATTTCCTACAATTAAGATTAGAGCGAATTACATTGAGTTTAAATCTATTGATGGCCCTTGTATTATTATGGTTGAAATTAAAGTATTCATTTACAGGTAGAACATTTTGGTAAATAATCTTATGAACTAAGCATAGGTCGAAACGTAGATGATGTAGTTCGAGGCTTTCTAGTCCAGTGGTAGTCAATCTGGTCCCTACCACCCACTAGTGGGCGTTCCAGCTTTCATGGTGGGAGGTAGGGGTTTTGTCCAATACTGAAGCACTTTCCTTTTTTTTAATTTAATTGACTTTTTTAAAAAAATTCATAGCATTATTTAAAAACATTTTCATTAGATTTTCATAAAATTCCCCGTGATAATTTAAATTTCTTAAATATACTATTTGTATCGCCCGCGCATAAATTTAGTTCACATTATGTAAGTGAAACTAAATGGTGCTATAGTGCAACCGCAAATAAAAGAGCCTCGTCCCAGAATAGCTTGTGCATCTCCCCCCACATCACCCAGCTGTAACAGACAAGCAGAGCTGGTAGCCGGCGCCCTCCACAAATCCAATCCACAATGCAGGAGAGGCATGCACAGACGACGATACACGGCACAGGCTCTTTTGTTTGCAGTCACACTGGTCAGTACGCAGTTAGATTTGTGAGAGTGAGCACGTGTCTACAGCTTCAAACAAAATATTGTGAAATATTGGACTTCCGCTTGGCGCCACCTTTCTCGCTGGGTGCTAATTTATGGCACTCCGCACTGGATATTGTAAAAGCCGGTGTAAATAGCTACGAACAGCTGTTCCCGACTTAATTTTCCCTCTCTGGTTGAGAGAGCAGGGGAAAGAGCAGGGGGGAGAGAGGTAGATTCCCCTAGGGGCTTTGTTTTTGTTATGCAAAGTCCTGAAAGGTCGAGTCCTTTTGAATTCCTCCTACCTCCATTATCCAGCGCGTCTCCTGCAACAGCAGGGAAAGAGGAAGGTGTCCAAGTTCTGCTAACAATTGATTTCTTTTTGTGGATTTCTATAAGCAGGCGGAAGAAGCATGAGTGAACAATTATTGGTTTGCAAGTATTGTTGATTTCCTGACTTCCTCCTTTTTTAAAGAGAGAAAAAAAAATTTTTTCCTTCTCTTAAAATGGCATTTTAGACTAACTGCAAATAGACCAGCCTTGCTGCGAAATCGAAACTGAATGGAGACATCATCTTATTGTGTTGGATTCTGGATTGTTGGATTATATTACATTGTTTAAGTATTTCATAAGGGGATTTTCAGCAAGAACTTTGCCATGAAGGTTCTTTCAGAAGAATGGATTCGTGATTTTATACAGGATTACACAGAAAGAACTTAAATGCAATGGAGGAGATACAAATAAAAATGGATAAATATGAAGATATGATTGTGAATAAACAAGTTGATGTAAAGAAGTTTCCCTTAAATAGTTTGGATGAAATGTCAGAATTTGTGCTACAGGAGGCTGTCTCCCGAACTGAAAAAATTTACAGGCTTAATGCTTTTCAAGAATTCTCTCTTTGGATTGACGGAATATATGGTAGTAATTTGTGGATTTTTGAACATAAGGATCTATTAGGCAATATTGTGACTGACTTTTCAAAAGGAGAAATGAAGGAAAGACAGAGATTAATGCATCAAAAAAATGGCAAGAGACAAAAGTATTATTCTTTGAATTATTAACAGACAAAAATATTACTGTCCCTGAAAGACAATATGTGAGGAAGATCTGGAAGAAATGGGTTGATTATATGTTTTATATCCATTATAAAAGACTAGGTATTTGGATTTATACTGGATTTTGACGAGGATGGACTAAATTTGAATAGCTACTGTAATTCTTGGTATTGAAATTTTATAATGTGTTGTATTGTATTTTGAATAGAATATTTTTGAAAGAGTTTATGTAAGAAAGACCTGGGGAAAAAATTATATGGTTATAGAAGCTATAAGGGAGATATTCTTTGAATTGGATTGGATTTTTATGTTTTAGTTGGTTTTAAATACTTTAGGATTAATGTTTTATTGATTTACATATTTTGTTATTCTTAATTGTTAATTTTTTTATTTTTTATTTTTTTCTTTCTTGAAGGAATTTGGTTGCGTTAGGAGGAAGTCAGAGCTAGAGAGGGAAAATTGGTATTGGGGGAAAATCTTCTTAGCATATGTTTGTTTTATTTTTAACTATACCTTGTGCTTCATCCGGGAAGTCAGGGGGGAGGGGAGAGGGATTAGTGAAGGGAGGGGGGTTGGGAGGGAAAGGGGGGGGAATTTTTTTTTTGTAAAACGTTTTGAATAAAAAAAAAATATTGTGAAATATTGTGAGCCCATGTCTCAAAAAAAGAAATACGCTCATGGCTGTTTGCCAGAGTATCTGAAGATGGGTTTCATAGAATCTGTTGTAAATAAACAACATCCAATGTGTTTATTGTGTCATAAAACATTATCCAATGAGGTCATTACTGTGGAACCAGTGGGCGGTTAGAAAATTTTACTACTAACTGAGATACAAAAGTGGGCGGTAGGTATAAAAAGATTGACTACCCCTGTTCTAGACCTAAGATTTCAAGCCTGGTGGTATAGGGGATTTTATTTCGAGCAGAAGATTTGAGAACTCTCCTAGTAAAATATCTCTGGATCCTCTCTAATGTAATGATGTCTGAAATACAGTGAGGGTTCCAGGCAGGTGAACAGTAATCAAGTATCGGTCTGGCAAAGGTTTTATATGCCCTAGTTTGGAGTACAGTGTTACCAGAGAGAAAACTTCGTAAAGTAAGATTTACAACTCTTAAATCCTTTTTTGCAATGATGTTACAGTGAACTCTGGAATATTTATCTAAATACGTTATCTTTAGAGATGCCAGAGACTGTATTGGAGCTACATTCTCCACTGAGCTGAGCAAAGATGCTATGAGAGTTTTAATGGAAGGGACTTGCCATGGGAATATTTCCTTTTCACCACTCTAGTGATGGGTTTCAAAATTTTTTACTACTGGTTCTGTGGGTGTGGCTTGGTGGGCATGGCAGGGGAAGGATACTGCAAAATCCCCATTTCCTCCCGATCAGCTGGGACTCTGGAGGCAGAGAATAGATGGGGGCAGGGCCAGGCAGAATTTGTACTACTGGTTCTCCAAACTACCCAAAATTTCTGCTACCGGTTCTCCAGAACTGGTCAGAATCTGTTGAAACCCACCTCTGCACCACTCCCCATTTTCTTGTTGATTGGAACTTTCCTGAAGTTATCTCCAGATCTCCAAAGTGGTCCTTGCACCACTCAATCAGTGCTCTCCACCTCCTTTGCCCATCCATGGAAGAAAAAGGCAGACATCTTCTTTTGCACAGCCAACTTATCTGTGCTGAGCTTCCTTCTTTACAGAGTCAGATTTTGCTGCTTGAGGAAATTGATGTGGGTGGTGGGTGGGTGGGGTGGGAGATGGAGTGTAAGAGAAACAGGGGAGCCACATTTAGACTGCATGGGTTTTTCAAGCATTCCTCTTAAATGTTCTTTCCATGAACCAGAGTTATTGTAGTGGTTGTCTTAAGCATTCAACCAGGGCCAATGAAAAGCCAAAATAGTTTTTTGGGTGAGAACTGATTATGAGGCAATCTTGTGGCTGCCTCATTTGTAAGATCAAGGCAAAGTTTCCTGAATGAGTTTTCTCTTTAAATGTGCCTGCAAGAGTCCCCCCCTCCCCTTTTGTCTTTGGAGAGCCCTCAGCTGCAGGTCTCCGTGGTATTAATCATTCAAAGCCAGTCTGTCGCAGCAACTGTGACTTCCTTTCTGTTGACCCATAATTATGAAAGAAAACCCTCTCAAGGTGCAAAGACACAAAGACTTCATAACGCCAGCAGCTTTCTCATTAACCTATCTTTTGCAAATCCAGAGTTCTCATCGTCGAAAATTAAATAACGAGACCCTGTTGCTAGACAATATTTCATGAATTTCAGTTCATTTGGTGGATACATGCTTCTTGATTTAATGACTTAGCTGGGTGCAGTTGATCACTGCTTGGATTTTAAGCCAAAATAAATTGCAGAAGGCTGGAATAATTGATATTAATGCAAACACGGATTTTCCAAAGTTAAAAGAGATAAAATGCCAAACACAGAATTCAGTTCCAAAATCCTATTAGGCAGGATTTAATTTCCAATGCTGTGCCAAATTCCATGGTTTGCTCACCGAACAAACCACAATTGGCTGGGGTCATACAGTAAACCAAGCCATGAACTATGGTTTCTAAATCCCAGTGGCTAGGTTTTACTACATTCTAAGAGAAATCAAAACTAACCACATTCTGGCTTAGCAGAACACGTGAGTCAGATGTTACACACATTTGTTTCTCATGAAATTTCTCAGTATTTGAATGAAAAATATTTCCCATTCTCGTTATTAATAGGCCATGGTGACATATCTACACTTTTCTTTTCAGAAAGATTATTGGGCAATTTATGCAGGAGTTGCAAGACAGCTACAGAAAAATTTAAAAAAACTTTTTTTTTTCATTTTAAAAAATCTATTTCACTATAACAAAGTGAAGCAATTTCAGAGGTGGTATTCAGGTTTGGACTGGTTCGGGCAAACCGGTAGCGGTGATTGCGGGTGGGGTGGGCCGGCCTGCCCCACCCACCCACCTGGATAAATGCCGTCCTATTTAGCCATGTTTTCAAGGCTGGGTGTATGTGTGGAAGGTGTGAAGAAGCGAGTGTGCGGAAGGCTGGGTGCGTGCATGGAAGGAGCACGTGCACGAGTGAACTGAGCATGCACGCACGGGGCAAACCGGTGGCAAGAATATGTGAAACTCACCGCTGAGCAACTTATATGGCATGTCATCACTGAGGTCAGCATTCCTCACTGCCACTGCCAACTGAACGGGATTAGAGAAAGACAAGATGTCAAGTGATGTCAGATAATGTGATTTGTTCTATTATTGCAACACTGGAGAAATTGGAGGCAGCAATCGGCTTGAGTTTACTGATTGCCTAACAGCTTCACAGGGTTTTCAGACCCGACACTTTGCAGAGCAATCATGTAAAAGAACTTCACAATATTTTCATTGCTAAATTATTGAATTGCCATCAGGAGAGTTTTAGATCTGCACTGAAGGACATTTCCAAAGAACTAGACTAAAGACTTTGCCAGTCTGTTCTGACCCAGTTCCCCAAACACGACAAACCCTCTGTATTTAAATCAATGATTCCTTTATTAGGAGTGCCAGCAGCCCCAGCAAAAAGTTTCTCTTTCACCACAGGCTAACAAGTCTGTCCAGCGGGGAGATGAATAGTTGTCTGCCACATCTCTGCCCCCTTCCTTTTATCCCCAGGGCTAGGGTGGGGCTTCGCTAGCCGCTTTGTTCTATGCACCGGCTGCGCAAGCGCACACCCAACCTGCCGCTGATAAATAAATGAAATAAACGGTGTGCGCTTGCACAGTCGGTGCATGGAACAAGCAGCAATGGTGGCGGCATATTCAAGGGGAGGAACTCCAGTAACTTTTGGAGGCTTGCCTTTCCTGGCAGCCAGCCCCTGG
Organism: Ahaetulla prasina; assembly: GCF_028640845.1. Classification (NCBI taxonomy): domain Eukaryota; kingdom Metazoa; phylum Chordata; class Lepidosauria; order Squamata; family Colubridae; genus Ahaetulla; species Ahaetulla prasina. The sequence goes on along the minus strand of NC_080539.1, from coordinate 224,042,496 downwards.
AAGAAAGTAAGTATACGCTGTGTGGCGAAGGAAGAGCAGGCGGCGGCTCCGGGACAAGTCTGGTGTTAGGGAATGGTGCATTCCCCAACCCAGTTGAGGAAGGCGGCAAGCAGTGGGGTGGCTTCGGGGTCTCAGGGGAATGAGGTATCCCTGGGCCCTGACCAAAGGTGAAGGGGAACAGGCGGCAAGCGGGCAGCAAGTGGGCAAAGGAGGAGTAGGCGGCGGCTCCGAGGAAAGGCCGGAGTCAGGGAATGGTGCATTCCCTGACCCGGTTGGGGTAGGCGGTGGCTCCGGGGCCTCAGGGAATGGGCCCCGGCCCCTGACCGAAGGGCGAGCAGGTGGCGAGCTGCCTTCCCGGTATTCCAGGATCCAGCTTGCGAAGGCTGGACTGCGGGCCGTGGAGTGGTTCAGGGTGTGGGCAACCAGCGATTGCTACTGGATCGGTGAACCAGAACCAATCTCCGCTACCTACTCACCCAATCTGGTCCGATCCGGTAGCATTTCACCCCTGCACTGGACCTAGCTGTTCCTCCTCTTCCTCATCAGCCACCTCCAGACCTGGGGGCTATTGACTCTCTATCTGAAGGCTGATGGACAGCCCAGGCTCTGCCTCTGTCTCTCTTTCTGACAGCTCCATTCCCTCTTACCCCCTCGGAGCTCTCAGGTTGCTTTGATCATGACCCTGACTCCCCTGCCTCCTTCTCATCTGATTCCGCTGCTGGAGGGGCCAGCGGCCGACGGGCCACAACACAGTCTCTGCATCCTATTTATTTAGTGGTCAACCAAATGGTTATTGCTTCTAATATTCAGCATTACTTACAATCATCATAACTATGAACCACTATTAGCTTCATTGCTCATGAATATATTGTATGTATATCCATGTTAGATGACATATCTGTATGCTGGAAAAAGACAATTCCACGATTTAATAGGATCTTATGGAAAAATGTTTTTCTTCTGATCTGTATCACCCATCATTTAGCTTATTAAATGATCTTGTGTTTTAACATCTCCTTTTCCGTTATCTATCTCATGTACTCTTATTTACCACTTTTCTTGAAGCTAAAAAGACCCAAGTACTATAACCTCACCTACTGATGATTAATCATTTGTGACTGATTTTTCTGTACTAATCCCACCTTTATCATTTAAATTAGAAATGTAATGACCAGGGTTTTAAATACTACTACAAATATTGTTACAGTATAAGCTTTATAAGGTCAAAATGATCTTCGCACTTTAAACCAAAAATTCCTAATGCCATCATGGAATGGACACTTTTCACAACAGACACATATTTTGGTCAGCATTTTTAGTGAGGTATCTACAACAGCATTCCTTTTTAGTCCCAACATCCTATATGAGCAATGTGGACCTTTTCTTAATAATAATTTATTAACAATAACTTAATAATTAATAATAACTTAATAAGTTACTCTTGATTACAGTGAACGATATCCATCATTTTAATGCATATTTCAGTTGGGAAAGTTTGTTAGTTCTTCAGAAACTCTTTTTGTTTTAACACCTTACATAATATGTTTTTAGAGTTAATTTCTTCACTCATTACTAATTCCAAGCATTATATCATTTACAGTATGAACAAATTAAAAAGCATCGGTCCCAAGAAAAAACTCAGAAGTTCCTTTCCGTTTATTTCTAAAATTTAACCAGTTACTTCCAAAACTTCATCATATACGAACATCCATAGCAGGTTCAGAATGATATCAACATTTATTTGTTTATTCAATTTCTATAGCCGCCCATCTTAGTCAGTGGCTCTGGGGAACTTACAATTTAAAAAATATCCTACAATTAAAACAACAAAAACATTTTAAAATGATACAAAAATGAAACACAAGCGTCATGGATCATCATCCATAGGATATGCAACTATGTACTGTAAGTTGTGTAATTTGCATCATGCTGTATATGTAGTCATGTCCCTGCCCATTGGGAAATCCATGAGATCTTTTAGAAAATCTCATTATTACTAAGTTTTCTCAGGAGTCTATAATGCAATACCAATCAAATACCAATCAAATACAAATAAGAATCATTGGCCACACTACCACCCATCACGCACGCAAGTTTATTGAAGCCTGGCGCTCCACAAGCAATTGCATCAACAGACACGTTGACCGACAACCAACCAATGAAGCCCTGAGAATTCAAATCAACTGCAAACCAACCAGTAACAGCACTGACCCTCAACCAACCCTCCCAACCAGCACTTCACCTCCCAGTGACCCTCACCTGATCTGACCCCGCATCACAACACCCATCACAACACCCTCACTTGTCACAATCCACACCTGAACCATCACAATACCCGTTAAAAGACCCTGACCTGATGTGACCCTGCCCTCACAATCACACTTATAAGAAGAACACCAACACTGACAATCCCTAAATTCCACTGAAGATGTTACCTAGTTTGGTAATGAAATGTTCAGAAACCAATCCTCACACTTAGAGAATGAACCTCCAACCTTATCCTACACCTGAGCTACAGATATTCGCCACTATCATATTCTTCCCACAACCTGATTCTTCAGTCTACAACAGTGCACCCACTGCCACTATAACTAAGTCTATCCACCTTCCTGCCTGTTCTCTTCTTCTTCTCTTAAATTCTTGCCTTCTTCCACTAGCAGCTTCTCCAGAGTGCCAAGGCAATACTATCCTACTTATTCCAGCACTGTCCAAAGTGTGTAAAATCTGTCAGGCTTCAGCTCCTGTTACCACAAAAAGGAAAGCGTGCAATAACAGTGACTTGACACAAACACCACAGAGGCAGGATAAGGATCAGCAATGGGGAACACACTTTTGACACTGGTATTCAGCCAACTTGAGGATGGGTAGAGAGGACTTCAACTCAGTGGTGGCAAAAGCCTCTTTATCACATGGTTCTTGAAATGTCGATCCATTCCTTTCCATGTGCATGGTAGGCTTGGTATCACAAGATGTGTTTTTGTAGAACCCAGGGAAGTTTCCAAGCTGCCAGACTAATTCTTCCAAATGATGTCTGATCATCTTAATGATGTAGTTCATCCATTTATGTTTCAATATACACTTACTTCAGAGGTGGGTTTCAGAAGGTTCTGACCAGTTCTGGAGAACCGGTAGTGGAAATTTTGAGTAGTTCGAAGAACCGGTAGTAAAAATTCTGACTGGCCCCAGCCCCATCTATTCTCTGCCTCCCAAATCCCAGCTGATTGGGAGGAAATGGGGATTTTGCAGTTCCCCTGTCACGCTCACCAAGCCATGCCCACCAAGCCATGCCACACCCACAGAACCAGTATTAAAAAAATTTGAAACCCACCACTGACTTTCCTGTATCCACTGCAGGCCGTTTTAAAAAAAAATAAAATCAGTGCTGTACTGAAATTGGTGCATATTTCTGTTAGAAAAGCAGCAGTTTCACATTGAAATAATTTTAAAAGTCTCAAATGGATGTAATGTGAACCTGCAGAATTACTGGCTATCAATTTTCTAATAATGTGTAGAATCTCTTGTCCCATAGGTACTTTTTAAAAGGCAACTGGACTTTCTTGTTTCCCACTCCCCCTTGAAAATGTTTCACTTCTCATCCAAGAAGCTTCTTCTTCAGAATTTGAAGAAGCGAAATATTTTTAAGGGAAAAACAACAGCAAGAAAGTCCAGTTATCTTTTGAAAAGCACCTTTGGGACAACCATGACCTGGATGATTGAAAATCTTTATGGAGATGTAGAATCTCTTCCTCTATTACTCTTGTATGGACGACTGAAGAAACATGAAGACTTTGATTCAAGGTGTGGGGTTCACGCTTTCCTCTGTGGTATTTTTTTTCAGTGAGTTCCTGTTCAGCGAGTTCCCTATGAGTCAGTCGATAGAGTTGGGCAGCCACAGAAATTGAATGATTGAATGAATTTCCTCATAAAAACAAAAATACTTTTCTTTCCCTTCTGTAATCTGTTTTCTGCAGAACCAAGAAAAAAACCTAGAAAAGAACATCATTTTTTGACACCCAAAAGACCTGATTTCCCTAACTTTGTCCTTGGAGGTGGCAGCTAAGAAGTGACTCCTCCCACTTCTTGTCCCATAACATGTGACAAGATCCCTTGTGATCCCTTGATTTACAACTGCTCGTTTAGCGAAGTTTGTTCGAAGTTACAACAGCGCTGAAAAAAGTGATTTATGACAGTTTTCCACACTTGTGAGTGTTGCAGCATCCCCATGATCACCTGATCAAAATTCAGATGCTTGGAAACTGACTCATATTTATGACGGTTGCAGTGACCCCGGGTCATGTGATTACCCTTTGCAATATTCTGACAAGCAAAGGCCAGATTCACTTAACAACTGTGGCAAGAAAGGTCGCAAAATGGGGCAAAACTCATTTAACAACTGTCTTGCTCAGCAATGGAAATTTTGGGTTCAGTTGTGGACTTAAGTCGAGGACTACCGGTATACCTTCATTGGATAGAACTGGTAGCTCAAAAGCCATTTTCCCATCCGTTTTCTTGCATTTCTTCAACCCATGACAGCCTGCAAAGCTAGCAGGAGAAATGTGGGAAGGCAGTGATTATTTTTTCATTCATTTTTTTTATTGATTGGAATTTGTCAAACAAAAATGAGAACAAGAATAAGAGAATAAAAATACAATGACAGGGACGATAGGCACGTTAGTGCGCTTATGCACGCCCCCTCTACTGACCACTTAAGTATGAAGTAAGGTCCACGGAGCTCAATTTGTGACTGAAACTGTGAAAATGGGTAGCTGAGACAACTGAATCAGGTAGGGCATTCCAGACTTTGACAACTCTATTACAGAAATCATATTTTTTTACAGCCAAATTTCGAACGATTTACATTGAATTTAAAGCGGTTATTTATTGCGATTAAAACAGAAAAAGTCATTTATAGGTAAAACATTGCTACGTATAATTTTGTACGCAATACCTAGGTCTGACCGCAAGCGACGCAGTTCTAAGTTATCCAAACGGAGAATTTTGAGCCTAGTAGCAGAAGGAATTCTATTGTGTACAGAAGATTAGCCTCCTGCCTGGCAGGATGTGGGGGGCAGGGGATTGAACTTCCTGCAACCTCTTTCTTTTTAATTTTTATTAATGTTTTTGACAGAACAAAAATACAAATTTTGAATTGAAGATAAGAATAGGGAAAAGTATTAAGAAAGTGGAAAAGAAAAAGGGGAAAATAGTAAACTCCTTAACAGCAGTTATAAATACTGCTGTTCCCCAGCCAGCCATCTTGAAGTTTCTGAAGTTGAGAAAGAGTGCATCAGAGGCAGCTGACCCTTTAATTTAATTGACTTTTTAAAAAATTTTCATAGCATTATTTTAAAACATTTTAATCTCTCTCTCTTTCTCTCTCCCCCCTCCCTGCCCCTCCTCCCCAACTTCTACAGGAATGATGGGTTGCTACCAGTTCACACTGGTTTGGCAGGACCGGTAGTAGTAATTTTGACTAGTTCGGAGAACCGTTAGTAATTGCTGGCTGGCCACGCCCCTGAACCAGTTCTGCTCGCTCACCCCAGCCGCCCAACGCTCGCTCACTCCACCCCACCTCCACCCAGTCACTCCTCACTTACACTGTTCAGTAGCAAAAATCCCTGCCTCCACCCCCCCATGCCCAGCTGAGCCTCACAATGAGAGGTTGTTGTTTTTTACTTTTAAAAGCATTTTTTCTTCAGCCGAAAAAATGCTTTTAAAAGTTTTTAAAAAAGCCTCTGATGATCAGGCAGTTCAGCTGGGATCATCTGAACCTTTTAAAAGCATTTTTTCTACAACCCCTTCGGCCGAAGAGGCTGTAAAAAAATGCTTTTAAAAGTTAAAAAAAAGTTGGCCATGCCCACCCAGCCACATTACATCCCCCCAAGCCACACCCACAGAAACGGTAGTAACAAATTTTACATTTCCCCCTTGTTGGAGACCCCTGACCTAGACCACTTTAGGAGCAAAGTGGTGGATTTTGCTGGCATTTCAGGAGGAAGGGGAGGGAGGGAGGGAGAGAGAGAGAGAGAGAGAGAGAGAGAGAGAGACAAAGGAAGAAAAAAGAAAGAAAGAAAGAAAGAAAGAAAGAAAGAAAGAAAGAAAGAAAGAAAGAAAGAAGGGAGGGAGGAGGGAGGGAGGAGAGAGAAAAGAGAGAGAAAGAAAAAAAGAAAGAAAGATAAAGAAAGAGGAAGGGAGAGAGAGACAAAGAAAGAAAGAGGGAGAGAAAGAGAAAGAAAGGAAGGAAGGAAGGAAGGGAGGGAGGGAGAGAGAGAGAATGACAAAGAAAGAAAGAAAGAAAGAAAGAGGAAGGGAGAGAGAGAAGAAAGAGAGAGAGAAAGAGGAAGGAAGGACCAGAAACCCTGGCACTAGATGTGGTTTCAGAAGACTTTGAAATAGGACAGCAATCTAGGGCTGGAAGGGACCTTAGAGGCCATCTAGTCCAACCCCCTTACATCGTCTGGATTATTTTGGTGCCTCTAACAGAGAGAAAACTTGCCAGAAAGGAGAAGGAGTTTACTAGGACAAGGCTGCCATGCAGAGGAAGGCAGAGATAGTCCTTGACTTATGACCAGAATTGAGTCCAAAATTTTGGTTGCTATGCAAAAGCATTGTTAAGTGAGTTTCACCACATTTTACTTAATCCATGATGTCCTGGCTCTAACAGTCATGTGCAAGTTAGGGAAGAACATCTGAAGGTGTGTGTAATGTTCTAAATGTACAGAAGTTATAATTAAATGTGTGGCAGAAAGTGGACTCTGGGTGTGTTTTTCCAAATGTAGTAAGCGAGGTTGAACGTGTATAGCTTTAGAAGAGGGGGGTGTGTGTGTGTGTGTCTGTGTGTGCACAATATATATAGTAGATAATGTATCTTTTTGTGTGCCTATACACGCTATACTATGTAATATGTATGTACACATATGGCATATATACATAGGATTAAATCAGTGGTAGTCAACCTGGTCCCTCCCGCCCACTAGTGGGCGTTCCAGCTTTCATGGTGGGCAGTAGGGGTTTTGTCTGATACTGAAGCACTTTCCTTTTTTTTAATTTAATTGACTTTTTAAAAAATTTTCATAGCATCATTTTAAAACATTTTAATTAGGTTTTCATAAAATTCCCTGTGACAATTTAAATTTCTGAAAATATAATATTTGTATCGCCCGTGCATAAGTTTAGTTCACGTTACGTAAGTGAAACTAAATGGCACTATAGTGCGACCACAAACAAAAGAACCTCATCCCAGAATAGCTCGTGCATCTCCTCCCACACCACCCAGCTGTAACAGACAAGCAGAGCTGGTAGCCGGCAGCCCCCACCCCCAAACCCAATACATGATGCGTGAGAGGCATGCACAGATGACAATACACTTTATAAATCACCATTACTGTGGAACTGGTGGGCGGTTAGAAAATTTTACTAGTAACAGAGATACAAAAATGGGCGGTAGATATAAAAGAGTTGACTACCCCTGGATTAAATAGTATGTTTTTAATGTTCAGTAGTAGTAAATAAATAGACAGGGAAATTGTATCTCGTTGAGACCTTTGAAGCGAGGAGTGGCCAGGCACCTTAACCCTAACCTTTGAAGTGAGTGACATCAAGTTGGCCACACCCACCCAGTGACATGACCACCAAGCCACGCCCACCCAGTCACATGACCACCGAGCCCACAGAACCGGTAGCAAAAAAAAATTAGAACCCACCCCTGTTCTACAGCATCTGACCCAGTCTTTCTCAACTTCAGCAACTTCAAGATGGCTGGCTGGGGAATTCTGGGAGTTGAAGTCCACACATCTTGAACTTGCTGAGGTGGGGGAAAAAGACCCTGCTCTAATGGCCATTAGGAACACGGCTGCAGAGGTGAGTTTTAGCAGGTTCTGACCGGTTCTGGAGAACCGGTAATGGAAATTTTGAGTAGTTCGGAGAACCTGTAGTAAAAATTCTGACTGGCCCTGCCCCCATCTAGTCTCTGCCTCCCAAGTCCCAGCTGATTGGGAGGGAATGCAGATTTTACAGTATCCTTCCCCTGCCATGCCAACCAAGCCACGCCCACAGAACCGGTAGTAAAAGAAATTTGAAACCCACCACTGCATGGCTGGTCACTGCACTTAAAGTGACATCAACACAAGACACTGCAGATAGTCTCAACATCATGGTTTGTGCGGGCAGAAGGAGGAAAAGAGGGCAGGAAAAGAAAAGCAGAGTATGCCTTCATGGTGAGTCAGGAATAAGGTGAAGCTAACAGTGTCCAATTATGTTCTCTGGGCATAGTTAACAAGGGTTCCTGCTACAGTTAGGGATCCATCTGGAAGAGCCCTATTATAGCAGATTATCATTCCTGTGGTGTGTTTTTTTTTTTAAATAAAAGATTGTGATCTTTTGTTCCTGTTTATGGTCTCAGTTTCCTTGTAGACATTACAAGAAACAGAACTAAGAACTAAGATGATCTTTCAGTCCAGCTTTGGTGAAGAAACAACTTTATTCACATATTATGTTTTTTTCAAAAATGGTGTTTTTTTCCCCAGTTGAAAAAAAAAGAGAACTTGTGCCTTCTTACAAGAGAGGTAGCCCAGAACTTAACTACAAGGTATGAGCCTTATTGGATTAGTATAGTGCAAAAATAAATTGCAATTAGTTGTAACAGTAATAGAGTTGGAAGGGACCTTGCAGGTCATCTAGTCCAGCCCCCTGCTCATGCAGAAGACATGTACTAGGGATTCGAACCGCCGAACTGCCAACCTTTCTGATTGACAAGCTCAGTGTCTTAGCCACTGAACCACCTAGTCAGGCTCACCTAGTCAGTTAATTAATTAATTTGCATATTCTTACAGTTCAAAAGCAAACACTAAAAGGCTTGGAATATTTATTAAAGACAAGCATTTTTTGTCCCATCCCTAAGTCCAAATGGAGGGGGGGGAAGTATATTTTTAAGAGAAAGGATGAGATGAATTACTTGAAGAGAAGCAGAAATAGAAGAGAAAGCTGAGACAGAGAAATATGAGAGCAGGAAATCTTTACAAGCAATTTATATGCAGGAGGGGAGAAAAATATGATGATCAGGAGGACGGCAATCACAAGAAGCATTTTGGGGCCTCCTCTGAACTTCCTTTACACAGGTATTGTCTGCGTTGTTGTTGTAAGAAGTCATGAATAGAAGCGTGAAAGGTTGTTTCTCTTCTTCCTCTCAACTTGCTATTGAAACAAATCAGTTCAAGTCTCCTCTATAAATACAACTCATTTCCAGTGGTTCCAGTTGGTGACTCCTTTTAGGGGACAAGAAAGAGAGCCACATTCCTTGTTCAATGAACCTACAAAGAATCTTACCCAGCAATAGAATTAAAAGATTAAGGCCCAAGTCACTTGACCTAAGTCGTTAAATGCTCTTCTGAAAGACAGAAACTTTACATAAAGCCTCAGTCCCCAAACCACTTACTCAAGAATAATCTCACCGGATTTTCCAGGTAAGTGATTTGTGGATTGCAACCATAGTAATCGAATCTGGCCTTTTCTGCCAGTTCTACAAAGCAGGAGTAAGATGCTGTAGGCCACTTCATTCATTCCTACACATGGACGTAGTCCTCAACTTACGACCACAGTTGAGCCTAAAATTTATGTTGCTAAATTAAGACATTAGTTAAATGATTTTTTTCCCCATTTTACAACCTTTCTTGCCACAGTTGTTAAGTGAACCATTGCCCTTGTTAAACACTAGCTTGTTAAGTGAATCTGGCTTCCCCATTGACTTTGCTTGTCAGAAGGTTGCAAAAGGTGATCACATGACCCCAGGACACGGCATCCATCAGTGCAAACCGTCATAATTATGAGCCAGTTGCCAAACATCTGAATTTTGATCAGGTGACCATGGGGATGGTCACGCTTATGACTATGGACATAAGCGTGAAAAACGGTCACAAGTCACTTTTTCCAGTGCCTTTGTAACTTTGAACGGTCACTAAACAAGCTGTTGTAAGTTGAGGACTACCTGTACACATACACATGCACAATATTCTCTTTCAGGAAGGATTTGTTCACTGTTTCAGTAATTAGGATACAATGCATGAAATTAAATTATTGCTTGTAATTTACAATCATGCAGAAACTATGATAGAGGATGGTTTTCCTGTTGAAATGTGGTTCCAAACCAGCTGGATTAGATTTAACTTCTGCCTTGTTCAGCCTCCTGTTTCCAGGGAACAGAATGGTACTTTTTGCTGCTCCTTAAATATACATACATACATACATATATACATACATACATACATACATACATACATACATACATACATACATACATATCTGAATACAGGATTATATTTAGCTGTCCTGGCTATTGGCTATTGATAAGTCCTTCAAGACTGTTTTGATAGGTGTATTCCATATGACTTGAAAAGGAACTCTTAAAAATTTATTTTTTTAAAGCTAGAGAACTCCAAGGTTGTTGTTGTTAAAAAAAAAAGGCTGGAGGCCATAATAACACTTTGCAGGAATGGCTTTGTACTCTCTATACAATTGCTTCAGTTTATCAGTTCTGCGTAACTGTCTGTCAATTTCACTGGTGATTCCCAAATCTTATTAGAACAAGACACAGAAAAAAAAATATTTCTTCACTGAATTTTTCATAATTGGAACAATCTTTATCATTATGATATTCCCTAATTGAAAATACTCAGTAGCAGGACATTTTTATACTTTGAGTGAAAAATATCCCAGCTTACATTTGGGGCATTTCCTGTTAAAGTGGATTAATTAATGTAGGATTTATTTCAACCCTATCAGAATCTTTAGTTTGGCAGCTCTATAGAATACCAATCCTTTCCTACTTGAATCTATTTGCAATAGGCCCTGCAGGCATTGCACATGATTTGCTTTGTAATTGGACTTTAAAGGTTGCTATTTTAAAGGAACTAAATGTTCCGGATTGCACATTACAGCATTTCAGAAACATTTCCAAATACAACTGAAATGATAGAATCCTCTGATCATCAAACACAACAGTTAATAACAGGAAATATGATTTGGAGGAATAATGTATAATACCATTTACATTAGTTTTTAAGCTTGGAAGTGACCTGCCTTCTCTGGGTAGCTTTTGTTTTTCTAAACAAGTAGTTTAGTTCCTTGAAAACTGGGACAAGGTAGATAACGATCTGCGGTTATTATTAGGAATGCTTATGTGATTTTTATTTTTAATTTAAAAACGCATTGCTCATTTTATCAATTAATGTGGAAAACTGAGCAAAATAGGATTTAAAATTTTTAAGGGGGAAAAAAAACCCCACCGTTGGCCTTTGCATTCATTACCCAATGTCTGGCTGATCATAGCTACGCCTAAAGAAAAGATTCCAATTGTTTTCACTGGAAACAATTTCTTTGGATTTTCTATTCTTGAAACAAAACAGGAATGTATTATCTCCCGGCATTTTTAGATGGAGCATAAGACTGGGTTTTTACAATAGGCTGTATGAGATAGATAGGTGGATTTACATAACATAGGTAAATCCTATTAGCATTAATTAGAAGGGAAGCAATTATTCATCTAAATCCCAGCATCCCAGTGGGAAAAGAAGTTTGCAGAGGAATCCAGAAGCATGACAGTAAGGCTGAGGAATAACTCTCATTATCTCTCATTTGCATTTTAAATGTTTGTGCGGCTGACGCTAATTTACACAGACATGTGCTTCAAGAAAAGACAAGTGATTCTGCTTGTACAGAAGGTTGGATCTAGTGAAAGCTACTTCGTTTTATTTGTGTTCATGCAATGAGGCTGCCCTGTGGCTACGTGCTATGTTTCCCTGCCTTTCTGAAGATTAGTAATGGAGAGTCTAATTCAAACAGCCTTAACTAAACCACTGGGGTTCATTTATGTGAATGACAGCTAACCTCAAGTTCTCATGGCTCCTTATTCACAGTGGGTGGCTTATGATGTCCACGATGGTGTCATCTGGACTTGAAGCAGCCACCATTTCTGGCTAGCACTAACTGGAATTTGACACCAATGGCTAATACGGTTCCATTTTTCTGGCTAATGCTAACCAAAAAATGGGTTTTCCCCCAGATTTGTTCCCCATATTCAGCATAAGAATACTATTGACCATGGTTATGGAATTCTGTGGGAGAAGGAGAAAGTGGTTTAGATTCATCAGTTGCAGCTTAAGGCAGTTTAAGCTTGTTTTTACTGATTGAGTACAGCTCTCCATGGATTCAGACAGAAAAGTTTTGAAGTTCTTAAGTTTTGGCCAGTCAAACTGCACAGTACTACAAATTTATCTTCCCTCATAAAAAAGAAGAAAACACCATTGTGGTTTGGTGATTCGAATACCTGCAGCTGACAACATTTATCCAAGATAAATCACTCTAGAATATGAATGGAAGCCTAAGAAAAATACAGTAGCAGCCAAAATCAAACTTATTGAATTCTGTCAGAGTTTAAGTTGAACCAATAAAATTTTGTCACAGGCAGCTTGTGCCCAGTTTCTTTTGTTTCACAAAATGCAGCAATTTATTTGTGGCCTAAATTGGAAAATTGGTGTGTGAGAGGAGGTGTCTTAAGTCTTCTGTGTGATGACTTTTCTATTCTCTTTTCCCAAATTGCTGCACATAAGAGAAAAGCTATACGTTCTTGTTTATTTCTTTAGCGATGAACAATAAGCTTAGAAAAATATTTAGAAAAGCTCTCATCTCCATCAGATGTTGTTATTATTCATTTAATCTTAGACTGCATTTCAATTTACAATTTTGATGCAGGATTGGATCAATATAAGACAATAAGGCTTCAACGCTTTATGTACTTACTTAGGATTACAATGAGATTTATTTCTGAGGAGACATATATCAGGCTGCAAAATTAACTCATGCGACTTTCTATACAGCAGAGGTGGGTTTCAGAAGGTTCTGACCAGTTCTGGAGAACCGGTAGCGGAAATTTTGAGTAGTTCGGAGAATCGGTAGTAAAAATTCTGACTGGCCCCGCCCCCATTTAGTCTCTGCCTCCCAAGTCCCAGCTGATTTATTTTATTTATTTTTTATTTTATTTTATTAAATTTTTATACCGCCCTTCTCCCGAAGGACTCAGGGCGGTGTACAGCCAAAATAAAATACAGAGTATATACAATTAAAAGAGATTAAAATAAACTATTACTAAATGGCCGGTAATTAAAAGATTTAAAAATTTAAAATATTACTAAAACCCCAATTTAAAATCCACTATTTATGCCAGTCCTGCTTGAATGAATAAATATGATTGGGAGGAAATGGGGATTTTGCAGTATCCTTCCCCTGGATTGGGGAGAGAATGGAGATTTTACAGTATCCTTCTCCTGCCACGCCCACCAAGCCATGCCACGCCCACCAAGCCACACCCACAGAACCCAACCAGTAGTAAAAAATTTTGAAACCCACCACTGCTATACAGGTAGTCCTCGATTTACAGCCATTTGTTTAGTGACCATCCAAAGTTACAATGGTGCTGAAAAAAAGTGATTTATGACTATATTTCACACTTATGACCATTACAGCATCCTCATGGTCACGTGATCAGAATTTGGACTCTTGGCAACTGGCACACAATATATTTATGATGGTGTCCCAGGATGGTGGTCATCTGATGCCCTTTTGCAACCTTCTGACAAGCAAAATCAATGGGGAAGCCCAATTCCCTTAACAACCCTGTTACTAACTTAATTAGTATTGCTAACTTAACGAGCTCCCCCCATTCTGCTCCTGCCTTCCCCATGTGTCCTTAGGTTTTAATGTTGATTTTAATTATTTATGTTTTAATTGTACATGTATAAATAGATTCTTATGATTGTAAGTGGCCCAGAGTTACCCTATGGTAAGATGGGCAGTCAATCAATTTTATAAATAAATAAACGGCAGTGATAAACTCACTTAACTGTCTCGCTTTCCAACAGAAATTTTGGCCTCAAATGGGGTCGTAAGTTGAGGACCACCTATATTCACACACAAATTATTACACGTGTCTTGCCTATTTGGTGTATAAATGTTAAATGCAGCATTGCATACTTTATAAGTGAAAATCAGTCGTTTTGTGCTATGGGCTGCAGCTCATGGTCGCTTGCTTCATTAATCTTTAAGCATCACTCTGCGCATACAGAGTCAAAGCACATGAGCACTGAATACATGATCTTCACTCTATTGAAGAAGTGAAAATATACTGCAGCCTACCGTATAGATTTTGGGAGGCATAAATGTAAGGCCTTCTAATCAACGATAAGGTATACTAGTGTTCTTATAATTTCTTTCCCATTTTATATATACTCAGTCAAACATTAATTATGCATCCGTTCTGAAATTAAATTGCCAGAGAGTAGCCAACTGGGTCTTGCGACCATGATTAACACAGAATTTCATGTTAGATAGTTCAAGTGTTTCCTTATTATTCAGTCCATGCTTGTTTGAAACTCAGAATAGACCAAATCAAGCTCCTGGAGTTTGATTTTAAAAACAAAGGTCCTGATTCATGCAGAAATAAAAGTATAATTGAACAAGGATCACATCATGGTAAAAAAAAATATATACAAGAATTACAGAGCGGTTTTACATTTAGTTCCCTTGTCATTCGTTTCTTAGAGCACGGGTGTCCAACTCGCAGCCTCACATTGCCGTCACCTGGCATATCGCAACGTATTTTCCCTTCATGGAGCTCGGGTGGGCAGGGCCTGAAAGTGATGCATCTGGCCCATAGGCCGCCAGTTTGACACTCCTGTCTTAGAGTTTCCATGAGGTTATGAAACATAACATTCATCTGATTATTCTTTCCCATTAGAATAAAACATAATCATACCTATAGCCAACATATATATGAAAGATTCAAATGTTTTCTTATTTTATTTCCTGGAGAAATTACATGAATATCTTTGTGCTGAAGGTTTTGCTCTTGCATGGCAACATCATCCAGCTACTACAATACCGTTTCTTTTCCCATAACTATAGTTCATGTTAGAATACTCTCTTTTCCTCCCCCTTATACAGCTAGTGGTTGTGCCTGGCCCGCATGTCTGAGCATCATATCACTTGGTCCTCTTGTTTTCATTTCACTTTCCTCTCTCTAGTTGCCTACAACTGATTTCACTGGGTCAAGAGCAGGGAAATCATGTGGAAACAGCACAGCCTGGTCAGCAGTGAAACAGAAGACAGTTTTAATTCAAACAAGCTGGGTTTCCTTTGGGTTGAACTACCCACACCCAAGTGGTCATATTGTACAAAAATGTTCACATTGTTCAAGGCAGGGAGGTTTTAAAGCCCTGTTTGGCCAGGTCTCTAAGGGAAAGAGCTGCGAGTAGAGAACATTTCAAGAAACCAGGTTCTCTATTATAGAAGTCACTGGCAAAGTGTTGAGAGCCCCAAATTATGTATATAATTTGTGTGAGGATGTAATGCAGCGGTGTCAAACTCGCGACAACACATCATCAAGTGACGCATCGGAACTTTTTTCCTCCTTCGCTAAAACGGGGATGGGGATGGCCAGCACATGATGTATCTGGCCTGTAGGCCGCAAGTTTGACACCCCCAATATAGTGCATGTGACACCCCCAATATAGTGCATGTTACCACCTTTAAAGCGCTCCATGGCTTAGGGCCCAGGTACTTACGGGACCACCTGCTGTTACCTTATGCCTCCCACCAACCCGTACGCTCACACAGAGAGGGTCTTCTCAGGGTGCCGTCCGCCAAGCAATGTTGGTTGGCGGCCCCCAGGGGAAGGGCCTTCTCTGTTGGAGCATCTACCCTCTGGAATGAACTTTGCCCTGGTTTGCGTCAATTACCTGACCTTCGGACCTTTCGCCGTGAATTGAAAACGTACTTGTTTATTCAAGCGGGACTGGCTTAATTTTAATATTCTAAATTTTTAAATTTTTAAATTTTAATAATTTTTAACTGGTGTATTTTATTGATGGGTCAAATTTGACGGTTTTAATTTTCGGCCATTCTTAGAATATGTTATTTTAACTATGGTTTTAATCTGTATATTGTTCTGTTTTAATCTGGCTGTACACCGCCCTGAGTCCTTTGGGAGAAGGGCGGTATAAAAATCTAAATAATAATAAATTATTTGTTATGGATGTAACAAATCCATAACATACACACACACACACACACACACACACACACACACAGAGAGAGAGAGAGAGAGAAACCTGGCTGGTATGGAGGTGTGGTGGGCATCCTCTGTTCTCTGAAATGTGTAATTGTGTGCTCTCAGAATCTTTGGTGAGGGCTATAACTAGATTAAGCATATGGGGGAGGGGGGAAGGATAGAATTTTTTGGGTTTTTCTACAATTATGGTTCCCTTGGATTACTCTTTGACCTTCTTATTTTCTCTTTTCTTCCTCTATGCATGTTTATCATACAGCAGTATTCCTTCCTTCCTTCCTTCCTTCCTTCCTTCCTTCCTTCCTTCCTTCCTTCCTTCCTTCCTTCCTTCCTAGTTCTTCTGTTCCTCCATATGCCCATGGATCCTGATAGTCTACTTTACCTCTTTTGACATTCAAGGATGTTCTGATATTTGCCTGTGGGGCATCTGTGTCGGGGAAGGGCGCTCAGATCTTTTGCCCACCATCCAGTTCTAATACCACTATTTACACAAAACAAATAGTGGCTTCTACACCTTTTTGTCCCTGCCCTCACTCCTCTGTTAATGGGTCTTATATGAAATCGTCCCACTGGATTCAGCTGAGATCCATGTAGCCCAGCATTCTGTTTCCAAGAGGAACTACCCTGTTGCTTCCAGAAATTCACAAACAGAACGTCAAGGAGGCAGCCTCTCCCCTCCCCACTTTTTCTGATGTCCTGTTCCCAGCATCTGGTTCCTTGAGAAATGCTGTTGGAGGTTCCATTTAATTATCATGGTTAATAGCTGTCAATAAACCCATCTGCTCTGAATTCTTTTTGAAGCTAGACAAACTCATGAACATAACAAATAACTTATGTCACTATGGCCCCATTTCAGGTCTGCACAATTTGTAACCCAGTAAGTAGAATCCAGTTTCATGGCTGTGTATTATTGCTTGCCAGATTCTTTACTCACATGTATATGCACACACAGCCTGTGTCCAAGTCACGAAGGAGAAGGCACAGAGCCATAAAAACAAAGCTAATAACTAGAAAACGTGCAGCAAACTGTGTAATGGGGTCACTTGTGAGGTTTAACTGTAATACAAAAATGGTGCTAATAATGGTATTATTAAAATGATATTATTAAAAATGGTATTATTAAAAATGACTGATTACAATTAGAGATACAATACGTAAAGCATTCTAGGTATCTCCAGCAATGGTATATTCCAGTGATGGCGAAACTTTTTGGCACTGAGCACGCGCGTCTGGGCTGCAAGCCGGAAGAGGAGCTGCCCAGGGCACATGCACCCCCCCCAAAAATGAACTTCCGGTTTCAGCTACTGAAATGGGCGATGTTGCGCGTGCCAGGCAACATGGCTCCGCGTGCCACACTCCATCACTGGTATATTCCATGGGATTCCAAAACATTCCAATTTTCCTCTGGCAACTTTGGTTCTAGTCTGGAGTTTTCTTGACTCATCACGAACCATTTCTAGGACACCACATTTAAAAACATCATGAAACATATCTGAAAAGCTGCAAAATACTTTTTGTTCCTAAGGCTTTCTAGATTTCCTGAAAAAGTGGAAGACCATGCCTGAATGACAAGGTCAACATGGCCTGGAAAAAGAACTAAGTGTTCTAAAGTTTCTTGATCATTTTGGCTACAGAGACCGAACTTGTAGCTGTACCTATTAGATTACCTTCTGAACACGAACTCTAGGGCAAAGCTGCCATATTAGAAGGTTTATATCAGAAAGTAGTATTTGGTCATCACAACATGGCCCAGTGTATGACAATTGATGTTTTTGGATTAGTTTCACATTCCTGAGCTTAGATATTTTTTTATCCGCTCTGTAGATTTTAAACACTAAGCAACAAAATATGTACATGTGCATAGGGAAGTGTACAGGCTTATTGTAAAATGAGTTGTTGATACAGTTCTACGAAGGAATTATTGAGTCTGTACTTACATAACTGTCTGGTTTGGCAGCTGAACAGGACAGGTACAGACTTCAATGGATAGCTAGGACTGCAGAAAAACAATTGCAACCAGCTTGCCTTCCACTGAGGACCTGTGTACTGCACGGGTCAAAAAGAGGGCTGAGAAAAATATCTATAGACCCCTCCTGCACATAAACTCCCCTCCCCCCCTTGGGACAGCACTATAGGGCATTGCATGCCAAAACAATTAGATACAAAGACAGTGTTTCCCCTTGCCATCACTGTACTGAACAACTACTGTTAATTCCCACAGCACTGTCTCATGCCTAAGAATATTTACCCATGTAGTATGGCTGTATTACTATTATCCTTCTCATTTTTGCTTCTTCTCCTGTTGGTATCTTATGATTATATAATGTTGTTGTTTATATGTGCACTGAGAGCTTATGCACTGGAATATTCTGTTCTGCTCTGCTCTGCTCTGCTCTGCTCTATTCATATTAAGCTGATAATTTCCCCATGAAAATAATATTAACAGACTCATCGGACATAAAAATTTTGGCCTACCTTATTTAAAGCACACCCATTATGACAGTAATCTTTTTTTTTTACCTTTCCCCTCTGACCTCATTCCTTAGCATCGCCTTTGTAAGCAGCTGATTTTACATTAGAGCAGATATCTAAGTCAGACAACAGAGCTGCAGATAGTTCCCCAAAGCCTTGGACAAAACTCCAAACCTTCTCCAAAAGCTGCAGCCAAAATGATAATGTTCAGTGTCACAATATATCAAATGATTGCACAAACAGAAATAAGCATATTCAATATTTTTTTAAGATTAGTTTCATTTCGGTTGAATGTAAACGTTTGTCCACATTGATTGACATTTAAAATAAATATCATTAGAGCAAAATTGGATCAAATTTGGTTTTTGCCTTACTTCATGCAGTTTTCCAGTGTGGCTTTTCCTTGCCTTTCATCTAAGGCAAAATGTAGCCTTCAGGACCAAAATATTATATAACCCTGTCTAGGTTGTATATGAAAAACAAAAATATACAAGTCCATCAGTAATGATAAAATCTCACATCCAAAGTTTTTGCCTGGTAGGAGATATATTCACATAAATAGGTTCACATAAATAAATGTTTATTAATCTCCAACTCAGTTGGATGAATATTTTACTGTTATATTATGTAGAATGCATTTGAAGATAACATTGTTGCGCTTAGAAATAAAAATGAAAAAGAAAAGAAAAAACTCTGGAACTAAAAAATGGAATAGCTGCCCATGTTTTCTCCAATAACAAAACCCACATGGGAATTAAATAGGACTTTATGTCTCTAGGTTTGGGTATAGCTAAAGCCACAGAGCTGATTTTGGAAGGAGAAAAGAAACATTTGTTTGACTTGTGTTAATATTTTAAGCTATCAAATAGTAAATTATATCCTGTTAATGAAACCAGGCTTCAAACAACAAGATTCAAAACATCCTCTTCTCTATTGACGGTATTTGACAGCAATATACATGCCAGAGGTGGTATTCAGCTGGTTGTGACCGGTTCTGGAGAACCAGTAAATACCACCTCTGACTGGCCCTGCCCCCATCTATTCTCTGCCGCCCCAAGTCCTAGCTGATCGAGAGGAAATGGGGATTTTACAGTAACCTTCCCCTGGAGTGGAGTGGGAATGAAGATTTTACAGTATCCCTCCCCTGCCACGCCCACCAAGCCACGCCCACCAAGCCATGACATGCCCACCAAGCCACACCCACAGAACCGGTAGTAAAAAAATTTGAATCTCCCCACTGATACAAACATACAGCTTTGGAAAGTTTCCTTATAATAAATTACAAAATATAACAATCAACACTTAATTATTCAGATGGCAATTACCTGATTTATCTGATTACAAGCAATAGAAGGAGCTGAATGATAAATTTGAGATAAACACGTTTTTGAAATAAACCACAGAAGCGCAGTTCATAAAATCAGTACCTGCAAAAACATACAGTCAAACAGAAGTCAGATTGCTAAAATAGTTGTTTTTAACATCGGCATCCCCACTTATTTTATTTGCATTTCAGGCCTTAACCTGAAAGCACTGAGATTCTGCTTGCATTTGCTAAATCATGTGCTGTGAAAGTAAAGATGCCCTCAAACAGACATTTGATTTCTAGACACATCCATGCAGTCTCTCTGTCAATAATACTCTTTCTTTAAAGAACCTGAAATACTGACAGTGGAGGAATGAAGATGACAGGATTAACAGAGATGGCTAAATTGATTTGTCTGATCAGAGAAAAGACAATAACCACATTTATTCGTAACTGAAAACTCCCTCTGGATCTTTTGCTGAAAAAAATTAAAAAATGAACTTGTGATTTATGGCTTTGGTGATTAGAAAGCATAGGCTGTGAAAAGAAGATTATATTGTAACATTACAGAAGGTAAAATATACTGTGCCTCTAACTGCTGCTAAGAAGATTGGAAGCTGCTTCTTTATAAACCTATTTCTTTGCAGTTTTTTCCACACACATTCATGCACATGTATCCTTTCTTCTATATATATTTTTTATTTTTTTATTTTTTTTAATTTGCATTTATACCCTGCCCTTCTCCAAAGACTCAGGGCGGCTTACACTATGTCAAGCAATAGTCTTCATCCATTTGTATATTATATACAAAGTCAACTTATTGCCCCCAATAATCTGGATCCTCATTTTACCTACCTTATAAAGGATGGAAGGCTGAGTCAACCTTGGGCCTGGTGGGACTTGAACCTGCAGTAATTGTAAGCAGCTGCTGTTAATAACAGACTGTCTTACCAGTCTGAGCCACAGAGGCCATATTCAAAATGGACAATGATTTTGTGTGTGTGTGTGTATATGTGTGTTATGTGTGTGTGCATGCACATACACACATATAAAAACATTTTTCATGTTGCCAGTGTACTTACAATAAAAAATGACAATAAAAGTTATCTTATTCTATCTTCTTTCTTTCCTTCCCAACCCCATTCCTCCCTACCCCCTACTTTGTGTTGGCTTCCCAGCCAAGTACTTACCAGGTCTGATCCTGTTTAGCTTTCTAAAATCAGCCTACTGAAATTATATATCAAACTAAACAGCCAAATAATTTACCTACCATCACTAACTTGCACCTGATTTCAATGTAAACGGCCAATCTGCAGTATTGCTAAGTTTTGCTAGGCATCAAAGGGTGAAACTGATACCTTAAATAGGTACATTATAATAGCTAAAAATAGGGCAAAATGTTTCTAAGAATTACGTATAGAAGCAAAGTGTACAGAACGTACAGGTCTTTGCAACCAGTGGATATTATAAGAAGAGGAGATGGAGGAGGAGGAGGAGGAGGAAGGGAAGGGAAGGGAAGGGAAGGGAAAGAAAGGAAAGGAAAGGAAAGGAAAGGAAAGGAAAGGAAAGGAAAGGAAAGGAAAGGAAAGGAAAGGAAGTATGCTAACCAAAGATAGCTATCAGAAGTGGAGAGGGGAAGAAAAAAGAATTATATAAAAATAATTATATATTTAGAAAAATATATATCAGGATTGTAACAAGAGACAGAATCCACATTAACATGTGTGATCATCCACCAACTGTCAAAGATGGCCTCTTTCATGATTTATCTTTACGGGATATTACAAGGTCTTTAAAATTAATTGCATGGGTACATTTCTTCACTTACAAACATTGAAAAGTACTAACAATAGTACTAGTCATGAGCCCAGCCACAACTTTTCCAATTAGCATTGCCATGCTCCCTCTGAAACTCCATTCTTCACTTGATATCTGAGCGACAGCAAAGCCTGCCTAAATCTTTTTTTCAAAAATCCTACCTTTTCCTTCCTAGCTTTATGCAAACTAAAACCGAAATCAGGATCTGCTGTTTTTCAATATGGTCTGCTAAAGAGTTTTCATTGCACTGAAATAAGTATACTGTCATAGTATTATGCGCCCCAGGAACAAAAGACTAAAACCTCATTTCATAAATGTCTGAAATTCCTGGGCTTTTCTTGGAGGAAGGGATTATTTTCCAGATGTCTTTTTTTTAGACGCTCCAGGTGTTCAGTCAAACCATCTAACCATTTCAGGAACAAAATAGCCTTCAGCTTTTTTTTGGACCCATGTACAGCCAAGGCTCATTAAATGAATAACTTGGCGACTTTTGATCATTAATAATGTTATATTATCAATATATTAATGTTCAAAAATCTGCATTTGATTCAGCCAAATCCTGAATCTTAGACTGAAATTGGAAAATGGGAGGATTAAAAAAAAAAAAGCTCTTCCAAGGAAGTGAAATTCCATGTTTAAAGAAGAAGAAAAAAACACCACAGAACCAAATCTGACCTTTTAAAGATCTTGAGAACACTTCAGTGCTTTGGGTGACTGCAAAAAGTATTTTTCAAAAAAAAAACACCAAAAAACCCCCCAAAACATTGCTTTGCTTTCGTGTATGAAGACGCTGCTTAAGCTGAAGGTAGACTGAAGCAGCATTGAAGTCCTTGTAATATATAAATAAATATCTCAAATGAGAAGAGCAGAAAAAGTGACTCACAGGCTTATTTTCTAATCAAGAGCTCTCCAGACAAATCCGTTTGGGGAGGTCTCACTGAAATGCCTGTAAGGGTCTGCTGCATGTTATTCTCTTACTTGATAATCTAGTCTTAGCTGGGCAAAAAAGTATTAGACATTTGGAGTCACTAAAAAAAAAGGAGCTACTTGTAGTTTCTGATATTTTCCTGCTCCTTTCCTTTCTAAACAGCTGCTGTTCTTCAGGTATGGTTAATTTATTTAAATACATACGTATCCTTAGTTTCCCAATCCTTGTTCTAAAAGCCATGTTTTTTCATTTCAGTGTTTAGTTAGAACCAGTGGTGAAATCCATTTTTTTTTTACTATCGGTTCTGTGGGCTTGGTGGGCATAGTGTGGCTTGGTGGGTTTGGCTTGGTGGGTGTGGCAGGGGAAGGATACTGCAAAATCCTCATTCCCTCCCTACTCCTGGGGGAAGGATATTGCAAAATCTCCATTCCCACCCCACTCTGGGGCCAGCCAGAGGTGATATTTACCGGTTCTCCAAACTACACAAAATTTCCTCTACCAGTTCTCCAGAACCGGTCAGAACCTGCTGGATTTAGAACTCCTGGTTAGAACATAATGTTCTTTCTACTCTTCCACCTTCAGCAATTTTGCCCATAAAGAAAAGACTAGCTTTTTTAAAACAAAAAAAAGGAAGTTTTTTTTCTTTTTTGCATATGCCTCCAAGCTACTGATTAATATAATTGTGATACTTCATTGTTCTGGCTCACCTTTGTTAATGAGTCTTCGGAGAAGGGCGGTATATAAATTTAAATAATAAATAAATAAATAAATAAATAAATAAATAAATAAATAAATAAATGTAGATCTCTTCATTTGTTTTGAGTACAAGCGAAGTGCAAACCTCCTCACTACAGAGTAGGGATGTTTCCCTTTGTTCAAAAGCCAGCTTCTGAAGATGATCTTTTTACTAAAAGTTTAGCTCGTGCCAAAATATTTTGTTTTTGTGTTTCTTGTGTTTTTGTTTTTAAATGTTAACAATTTGTAAACTGCCCAGAATCAGGCGGCATATAAATCTTCTTCTTTTTAGAGTTTTCTAGTAATCAATAATATTAATCCGAAGAAACTTAATTGTCCCTATTATATGAGATGCTGGGCAAAGTCTGAGATATTTTCCGTTAACAATCACTTTCTTCTAGTCTGCCTTGGGTATTGCATTTGTTTTTGTATGTTCCTTTTAAATTGCTCTTTATTGGTAATTACAGCTCCAGAATTAATCTTCTTCCTCTTTCAGTGTTTGCATTTTAATACTTAAAGTAAAAAAAGAACAGAATCAGACTTTGCAAGATTTTTTTTTGTTATGGTCCACCTCAATAAAGGAGAATATTGGTAGCTCAGGGTTGAAATGAGGAGTCCCTTGGTACTCTTCAAACTTGGCTGTTTTGTTGCAGATGTTTCATTACCCAAACTAGGTCACATCATTAGACTAGCACTGATGATGTTACCTAGTTTGCGTAATGAAATGTCTGCAAAAAAAACCAACCAAGTTCAGAGAGCTTCAGGGACCCCATGTAGGCTAGCCCATCTCATTGATGCGGTGCAGTTCCAACCTTCTTGGCAGTTGATTTCCTAGTCTGACCAACGTAGTATGGCTGACATCAGGCTGCAAGTCTGATTGCACGGTACCTCCCCTCCTACTTATACCAGCAGTGGGTTTCATATTATGTTACTACCGGTTCACCACAGCTGCACACACGCCCCGGTTCGCTCGCGCACCTGTCTTCCACACATGCGCCCGGCCTCAAAAATGTACCTAAATAGAATAACATAAATCCGAGGCGGGTGGGCAGATCTACCTGTGATTTTCTCTACAGCAAACCAGGCAAACCGGCTGCATACCACCTCTAAGTTATACCCACATTCTCAGAGCCAACTCTAACTCTAAGCAGCAGCAGTAGGATCTCTCCGATCGGTCACAGACGGTGTTGACAGGGGGGCAGAGGTCGGCTCCGAGGCGCCTCACTTGTGGGGTGCCGCAGGGGACGATCCTCTCGCCCCTTCTGTTCAACATCTATATGAAGCCGCTGGGTGAGATCATCAGTGGCTTCGGTGTGAGGTACCAGCTGTACGCTGTACACTGATGACACCCAGCTGTACTTTTCCACACCGGGCCACCCCAACGAAGCTATCGAAGTACTGTCCCGGTGTTTGGAAGCCGTACGGGTCTGGATGGGGAGAAACAGGCTCAAGCTCAATCCCTCCAAGACAGAGTGGCTGTGGATGCCGGCATCCCGGTACAGTCAGCTGAGTCCACGGCTGACTGTTGGGGGCGAGTCATTGGCCCCGATGGAGAGGGTGCGCAACTTGGGCGTCCTCCTGGATGAACGGCTGTCTTTTGAAGATCATTTGACCGCCGTCTCCAGGAGTGCTTTTTACCAGGTTCGCCTGGTGCGCCAGTTGCGCCCCTTTCTAGACCGGGATGCCCTATGCATGGTCACTCACGCCCTCGTGACGTCTCGCCTAGATTACTGCAATGCTCTCTACATGGGGCTCCCCTTGAAGGGCATCCGGAGACTGCAGTTAGTTCAGAATGCGGCTGCGCGGGTTATAGAGGGAGCCCCTCGTGGCTCCCGTATGACACCTATCCTGCGCAGGCTGCACTGGCTACCTGTGGCCTTCCGGGTGCGCTTCAAGGTTTTGGTAACCACCTTTAAAGCGCTCCATGGCATAGGGCCGGGTTACTTACGGGACCGCCTACTGCTACCGAATACGTCTCACCGACCCGTGCGCTCTCACAGAGAGGGACTCCTCAGGGTGCCGTCAGCTAGGCAGTGTCGTCTGGCGATGCCCAGGGGAAGGGCCTTCTCTATGGGGGCTCCCACCCTCTGGAACGAACTCCCCCCAGGACTCCGTCAACTTCCGGACCTCCGAACCTTCCGTCGTGAGCTTAAAACATATTTATTCATCTGCGCAGGACTGGGCTAGATTTTAAATTTATAGTGGTTTTAATTGGTTTTAATATTTATACTATTTTTAATAATTTGGCTTTTAGAATAAGTTTTTTAATGGTTATTTTAATTTGTACATATATGTTTTTTACTTGCCTGTGAACCACCCTGAGTCCTCCGGGAGATAGGGCGGTATACAAATACGATAAATAAATAAATAAATAAATAAATGGAGTGGGATGGGAATGGGGATTTTGCAGTATCCTTCCCCTGCCACGCCCACCAAGCCACGCCCACAGAACCGGTAGTAAAAAAAATTGGATTTCACCACTGGCACACATACATACAAATTTGGGTACTCAAGAAAAGAAAGGACTGCCGTCATATTCCAAAAGCACCTCAAATCTCCTGACAGTGTGTATACATTCTCATACACTAAACACGAACAAACACACGATTTTTAAAGTAAAATTGTAAAGGCTACAATTTTACAATTTTAAAGTAAAATGTGTAAATGTTGAAGCAGCACAATCCACAGGACCCATATTGTATTGGACACAAAAAGTGAGATAATATAATTTCCCTATTTTTTTCTTTAAATGGGAATATTCAAAACTAGGGATATTTGGGAGGTGGGGTGTTGCATTGGCATCTACAACTCTTATCTAAACCTCTGCTAAATAGGAATTGTAGCTACCTTATCATTATCCTATAACATCTCACTTTCATATCAAACTCACTTTCATATCAAACATACAAGCTGAACATTTCCACTGTTCAAATTATGTCCTGTGCCAGAATGTGGGCCTCAAATCCTTCCCTTTCTGCTGCTTATTGCAACCACATTTGATTGCCTAATGCATATATAAATATGTTAGGACTTGTCTGGCCTGAGGCAAAAAAAAATATCTATGTGTACAATACATAATTATTTTTTCAAATAGTTTGCTCTGGGTTTCTCTGTGTATTATTCACTATTTGCCTTGAAAATTTTGCTGCATGATATTTTTTATTGGGGGGGGTGCTTTTTTCTTCAGTAGGACCTTGTTCTCTCTGGAGTTTCAGCCACCAAAATCTGAAGTATTAGAGTACTCATACTGTAATGAAACGCGTGAATGAAATGTATTAAACCTACTTTAATACAGCTAGTTGTTTATATTTAGATTGTTAAACTTTGTTGTAATGTAATAGTGATGTTCTTTATTTAGTGTAGGGGTGACAAATTTGATTTCATTGAGGGCTGCATCAGGGTTATGTTTGACCTCGGGGGGGGGGATGTGGCCAGGGTGAGTATGGCCAGCTTGATATCACTCATCAAGGGTCCATTTTCAGCCATGACGTCCTCCTACAGCAACTCAGGGAGTCTACACACGGCCTTCCCGGCCTCTGTTTTCATCCACGACGGCCTCCTACAACCTTCTGCCAGTGAAAATGGAGCTCGGGGAGGCCGTGTACGGCCCGCCTGGGCACCATTTTTGGCTACAATGGCCTCCTGCAATCCTATGCCAGCAAAAATGGAGCTTGGGAAGGACACACATGGCGCTCCTGAGCTCCATTTTTGCTGGCAGAGGCACTGTGGGTCGATCCTTCGCTTTTTTCCAGGGTAGGACTGTGGGCCAAATATAAGCACTCTGCAGGCCGGATCCAGCCCCTGGGCCTTGAATTTGACACCCCTGATTTAGTAGATCCAATTAACCAATGGAACAACTTGCTTGCAGAAGTTGTGAATGCTCCAACACTGGAAATTTTTAAGAAAATGTTGGATAACCATTTGTCTGAAATGGTGTAGGGTTTCCTGCCTGGGTATGGGGTAGAAGACCTCCAAGGTCCCTTCCAACTCTGTTGTTGTTGTTGTTGTTGTTGTTGTTGTTGTTGTTGTTGTTGTTATTATTATTATTAGCAATCTCTTCTTGTTTTCCATTTCCCAGCTCTGGAAGTTATGATGAGACCCTCTCTACAACATGGTGCATCTGTCACTAAAATTGCTTCCTTTTGGACAATCATCCTGAATTTTGGGCAGGTTCTTTCATGTGATTAAACTTTTAATTAATTTATTTATTTTGCTTCTTTAGTCTAACATGGGTCTCCTTCTACACTGTTCCTCTGGTTGAATATGTGGGGAGGTGTGTTGACCTGGAGGGAGGGAGGAAAGAGAGGAAAGCTACGGTTAGAATTCGTGGAACTCATGGTGACTTGAGTTAGAAATCAGGCCAAGGCATTTAAATACTTTTGCTCTTGACTCACTTCCAAGAGAAACTATTTGAATGCCTAGTCATCAGTGAGAACCAAGGTATTGGTATTTACTTCAAAAGCATGTTTCTTTGGAAGCCAGCTGGTGACTTCAGAAGACACTAGGACATAGTAAATCTGCTTAAAGCATGCAACCTCAGCATGTTGTCCAAGACCAAGTGCATGAAGTTGCAAAATAAATGAAGTGGCCAAGCAATTTGTAAGCTTATATTTTAAAATCTAAAATTTTATACCTGAAAGCATCCGGAAATATACTTCAGGGAATATAATCCTACATGACGTAAAACAGGAAGCACAGAAAGAAGTGACTCAATCCATTTCAATTTCTCATTTTTCTAATCTTACATTTGTTTCATCGCTGCCAGTGTGTAAACAAGTCTGTCTTTACTACCTTGCAAATTTGTCCATAAGCAACTTTTGTCTATTATTAGGCCTTGTATTAGTCATTGTCAATAACATGTTTTCCACAAATATATGTAGTATTAGTAGAAACTGCACTGCAAAATTTAAAGAAGCTCAAATACCAGAAGATTTAATTTCTTTCACCTCATGCAATGATGAAATTGTTCTAAATTTGGATCAAAGTAAATTCAAGTAGAATTATACAGTAGCATTATAATAATTTCCAGAGACCCCTCTGCATATAGTTTAAAGAATAACCTATTGAAACCCATGGTTTAAACCAGGGGTCTCCAACCGTGGCAACTTTAAGGCTGGTGGACTTCAACTCCCAGAATCCCCCAGCCACCTGGCTGTGGAATTCTGGGAGCTGAAGTCCACCAGGCTTAAAGTTGCCAAAGTTGGAGACCCCTGGTTTAAAAAACTTGCAATAAACAATATGTGTAGGCCTAAATATATATAAAAGAAATAGCCTATGTATTCTGCAATGTCAGTCCTATACACATTGTTTATTGCATCTCTCCCTCTCTCTCATTGGATCTTGTACTTTGTTGTATTCCATTGAATGTCAAAGATATTTAGTTCAATTTTTAAGTATTTGTTTTCCCAGCTCCCTTTTATATTGGTAGTTTTAATGTTATTTTTTCTATTATACCCAGCTTTGTTTTTGCCATTATATTCATAATGGATAAGAAAGAACGAAGTAATGCACTATTCAGCCTCAGACTTTCAATGCATTTTTCTGACTCTTATAGATGGATTTTTGTTTGCTATTCACATCTTTTTAATTACCTTTATTTTGCACTGCGGCTGTATGTCCTTTTTCCTAAAGTCTTGTAACATTAGGGGTTGACTCAATGAACTAAAGAATGCAGAAGAAAGGAAGGTAAGAAAAGCTGTAAAACTAATTGGCGTCCAACTTGTCTTGGGCTGTGTTTAATTTTCTTGAGGGGAAAAGAGGTCAAGAATGGAATGAAGTCAATGAAAACTAGAAGAAGGCTCACAGGAAAAGTGAAAAGTGGAAATGGCCAGCATTAAAGGGCCAATAAATATCCTAGGGACAGGAAATGAACTTTAAACAAAGTATATTGTACTAGTTCTACCTCCATTTGGGAGTTATTAAAATGAATATTAAAAGAGGTACCTTAAATCACCAGATGTTCTTCACATTAAAGGTTTTTAGCATAGTTTTCATTTATTGGAAAACATCAGGAGTCCCAGATTGCCTAAACTGCACAATTAGGTAATTAATAATTAAATGCAGTGCTCTCATTTATTTATATTTTCAAGATGGTTTCAATATTCTAGATTGGAGTCATTTGCATCCTGTTCTGTTTCAGCGATCTTGTTCCTGAAGAAAACACTGCAGTGCCAGCAAAATGTTAATTCCCCATTACGTTTTGCAGAAGAATGTACTTCTGTCACCCAACAAGCCAGGTTAATTGTAGATGGACCACATGTTGTATTTGGTACTGTGCTTCCTTTGTTTAGGGTATGATTCAGAATGGCCTAGTTTTGAGTGGCTCTTGCTCTCACAAGCAATTTATCATTAGGAATTTCTGCCAAATACTAAATTGTCCCATTTGGTGTGTGTAACTTTTTCAAACAGAAAGACTTGATTATGTGATATGCTTAGGATTTTTTTTACTCGCCTTTAATAATTGTGAGGTCCATTTTTAAAATAGGGAAAGCTATCAGATGACCAATTTTCATGGCCCATAAGTACACTGCAGAAAACTTTGTTCCTGGCTGACCCACTCATCATAATCAAGTACACTGAAAATTGTCCCAGAGGTGCTGATTCAAGAGGCAATTGGACAGTTTCCCCCCTGAAGATTTACCATATATACTCGAGTATAAGCCGAGTTTTTCAGCACGTTTTTTGTGCTGAAAAACGTCCCCTCGGCTTATACTCGGGTCTATACGGCTTATACTCGAGTTGTTTTTTTTTTAAGCCCCTCGGCTTATACTCGAGTATATACGGCTTATACTCGAGTTTTTTTTTTTTTTTTTTTTCACATTTTACCGGACGGCGCGGGGAAGCCCTGCCGGTGCAGTGAGAGGGCGGGGCGGGGGAGCCGCCAGCCTTCTCAGCTGAGGGAGGGAGGGTTTCCCCAACCGGTAGGTGCCTCATTTCCCACCCTCGGCTTATACTCGAGTCCCCAGTTTACCCCAGTTTTTGGGGTAAAATTGGGGACCTCGGCTTATACTCGGATCGGCTTATATTCGAGTATATACGGTAAGTCTTCAAGGAAAAACAAAGTCCAGTTGCCTTTTGAATAAGCACTTCTGGGATAACTATGACCTGGATGACTGAGAATCTCCATAGACAAGGCTGAAAATTCTATCAAATCTAGCTACTGCAGCCAATCTCAATAGAACAAAGCCCAAGCCCTGAGTATTTTCTACTGTGATATGATAAGAGACATGGTAACTCAGTGACTTAATGATGCTGGAGATGATCTCTGCTCCAGTAGTTTAAGTCCTGATACTGCATGTTGGGATGAGCCCCCATCACTCACTCGGCTTCTGTCCACCTAGCAGTTCAAAAGCATGTTATCTGCGAGTAGATAAATAGGTACCACTTTGGTGGGGAAATGCTCCGTGCAGGCAGTTAAATGCTTGATGGTTCTGAACCTTCCTAGCTGTGGTGCCTGTTTGCAAGGCAGCTCTGGGGAGGGTGGGGCTTGTTGCGGGAAGAGCTGCTCATCTTTCTGGTGTGAAGTTAGCTTGCCCTCCTATGGATCACCTTGGGAAGCACGCAAGTGTTTCCTACAACAGAATTGGTACCTTGGGAGCAAAACCATTGCTCTGTCAATAGCATTGTGGCCTCTGGCTAATGTAACAATGCCATACACTGATAATTATACATATGAGAAAAATCTTGGAAGGTAGGCGAAGAAATGCTGCCTAGCAACTGGTCAGATAAGAGAGGACATAGTCCACAGCTGGATAATTGGCAGAGGAAGAGACTCAAAGACCATCTCTAGCTTCTCAGGATGTAAGAGAGATGGCAGGAGATTTGTATTTTAGACTTGCAAGGGTAGGGTAGACTATCAGATGAGCTAATTCTAATTTATTGTAAGATACATTAGCAGAATCTTGGAGATCTATTTTAGATTCCGACTATAGACTGACATTTGACCTATCCATGTTGGTCCTAGAAATTTTTTTCAACATCTCTGCCTGGATCCAGAAAGGCTGAAACCATGTAGGGAAATACAAGAGAATGGTCACGCTTCCCGGGGCCCTAAACTTCCTGTCCTGAAGCAGAATTCAAACTTAAAAGTTATAACTTGGAAAATAAAATGAATGATTGTTTCCAAATTTTTCATACCAATTATTTATGCATCTAGAGAAATAGGCAGAGATGGGTAAAAAGCCAGAAGGAGTCTGGTACCACTTTTTCCAGCTGACTTGTTGTTTTTTTTAAATTAAAGAATGCATAAAGCTTTCGACAGCTGCACCTAACTTCATCAGATTTATTCATTGAAGCTTGTTCCATTTAATGCATTTTTTGAAGTGATCTATGACTCCCAAAACATTATGCCTTTTAATAAAATCTGTCAATCCAAAAAAGGTGTTACCAATCTTTTTCTAGCAGCTTTTCACCACCAGAGACTAACACAGCTCTCTTCCTACAAGGTCTACATAAAGATGGGAGAAATTTTGGTTTCTCTATTTCTTATTTTTTCGTTAATGAATACCACTCCTGATCTGAAGAATACAAAGTTATGGAAGACTGATACAGTCATTGGTACTCTTAAATCCTAGAATAGATAGGAGACAGCACTTTTCTTCTAATCCTTCTTTTAAAAATCACATTTGGTCTTGCTTCTGTTTATTATTGTCTAGCTGCATCTATCTATCTATCTATCTATCTATCTATCTATCTATCTATCTATCTAAATATCTAAATATCTATCTTCTATCTATCATCTATTTATCTTTCTACTTATCTATCATCTGTCTGTCTATCTGTCTATCTCTAACTACCTATCTCTTATCTATCTATCTATCTATCTATCTATCTATCTATCTATCTATCTATCTATCTATCTATCTATCTATCTATCTCTATTTATCGATTGATCAATCAATCTATCAATCTATCGATCGATCGATCTATTCTTTTTACACCCCTGGTCTAAAAAGACAGAGACAGGCCCAGCTAGAAATCTTTTTTTAAAAATGCCTCATTAAAACTAAAGAGTCTATCTAACTCTTGTTGAAGCTTTAAAAAACTGGAAACAGAATAACTTGTTCCAGCCTTTTCCTAGAACAGCAGAAATAAGGAATCAATGAACAAAAAAGTGAATGTCACTTTTGAGTTAAAAAAAAAACACCACCAAAGGAAGCTTTCTCAAGAAAACATAAAAATTGAACTGTTTAAAAAGTATCTTGTTCTTTTAAACTGTACCTTTCACACTTTATTTTCTCAAGCGCATGGAACACTGACTGCAAGAACTTATCTCAAAAGTCAGCAGGGTAGCTGGAATGCAGTTTAACAAAACCTGGCCATCTTTCAGCAAGAGTGGGTGGATTTTCAGCACAGCAAATGTTTATGTACAATAAAGTATTTGCCATGGTGACAAAGTTTGATGAAACATCCCACTAGCCACAAATGGGAAAAACCCTTGCAGATTGCTCTGATTATTCATGCCCACAGCTTAGTCTGGTTGTGTTTTTTGTATGTGTGCATGTCTGTGTGTGTTTGAGGGAAAGGGTACATTTCTGCATGCTCTTCCCCCCCCCCCTTCCCAATTTTTTTTCAAGCCACTTAAAACAATTCACACACATGTCCTCCACTGAACTATCTCTGGCTTGATGTAGCATGTGTTTTGAATCTAAAGGTCTTCTCTAAGCCAGTTTTTTTGGCCTGGAAGTTTCTTTTTTTAAAAAAGTGGGGGCGGGGGGGGGGCGGGAAGAATGATCCTTTGTTCATTTTAAAACACACCTTCCCAGAGCTCTGAAAATCTGGTTTACATAAGTTGTTGTGGAACAAAACTCATGGTTGCGGCTTTTCACTGAAAAGACATGTCTAGAGGGCCGGACACTTTTGCTGAAAGGAGGAAAGCAGCATTTTGCTCTCATGATGCAAACACGGTCCTTTTTTGTACATGCGGGCAATGTCGCAACAGTCATGCAATATCAAGTTTACGGCCCAGTGCTACTTTCATCATTTGACAGTCCCAAACCCCACTGCGAAGATACACCTGCCAAATGAGAATAACACTAGTACAACTTCACGTGGGCAGTTTACATACAGATGATAAATAATAATGACATTGCAACAGACTCCCTGCAGATTGGATTCACAATTTATGGGAAGGGAGGGAGTTTGCCTGATTTGATTAACTGATTGACCAAATGAATTTGTAGACTTCCCCATTCCAATAACTTCAGATTTTTAATGTAAGGGATCATGTTCAGTAGTCCAAAGACTGTCAACCTGATTTGAAAAACCTTAGTTTTGGAAGTAAAATAATGAACCCCAAGATCAGTCTGAAATCTATGGCAACCCAACGACAGCTCTTAAGGTTCGGCTTTCCATTCTCCTGCATGGGAAAACGATGAATACCCACATAGCTATTGTTCTCTGCCCTAATGATTTCTTCCAATAACCAGTTTGCCAAACTGCTCAGAAAGTTAACAACCAGTTCTCTCGAAGTGGTGCGAACTGGCTGAATCCCACCACTGGCTATAGCTTTTATGCTCTTTATTAGAATGGCATGGAATTTGCAGGTTAGTTAGATATTAGAAGTAAAATATGGATGGACACCAAATTTCACATATCATAACTTGGGAGACATGTAGCATTACAGAATTTTTGTTAAACATGCCTATAAGTTTTGCTTCAAGACAAAACTCTGTAAAGTGAAATTTCCATTAAAAACAGTTGCTATTGTCTATGAGTATTATCTATGGCAAGAGCCAGTTTCATGCAGCGGTTAAGGCCCTGAGCTAGAAACAAGAACACCATTAATTCTAGTCCTGCCTTGGGCACAATAGCAACTGGGTGACCTTGGGCCAGTCACTCTCTCTCAGCCCTAGGAAGCAGACAAGAGCAAACTACTTCCAAAAAAACTTGCCCAAAAAAATTACAGGAACTAGTCCAGACAGTCACCAGAAGTCAAGAATTACTTGAAGACACACACACACACACACACCTATCCATGGTAAATGTCTGATAGGCAGTCTGAGCATTTTTGGGGTGGGGGGAATGGAAAGGTTGATAATAATGAATAATGATTTCCTGTATGTGGTAGAGCTGGTTTTTAGGAGAGCAGTCCGAGAAATGTGTTCACAAGTCTTTTCCATAAAAGACAAGTACAATTACCTCAGACATCCAGATAAGACACCTCACAAACTATTATGCAACTGCTAAAGATGAGGGATTGGATAACAGTGAAGTAGTCTGAAGCATCTTCCAAAATCTCTCCCTCCCTCTGTCCCTTGACTCTGTGATTGGATGTTCAATATAAAGGATTGAGTTGAAAGCTACCCTGAGTTGACTAGAGGCTAACCAATCACCAAATCAAGCCTCTTTCTTCCTTTCCCACTGTGGAAATTTTGCACAAGTTGCAAAAGGATTTTGTTTTATTTATTTATTTGTTTTGGCATGGCTGTCACAGTGCCGCCATTTATACTACATATATAGGAGGTCTGAAGTTGTGAGGTGACTAATTCGACGCAGTTATGTTTTGGGATTGCAAAACATATGTTTTGGGATTGCACCCAAGGCAACTATTGCCATTGGTACTACCTTTGTTTTATTTTGTCACGTCATACTACTTATACTTGCAGTTTTTGTGGTTTTCTGTTTTTTGTGGTTTTCTCCAGTTTTTTTTCTTCTCTTCTGCACCCTCCAGGTATTGCAATGTACACTAATGAGATATTTTTGACTTTATCATCAACAATTATTAAATCTGAGGTAGTGTGTAGCAGATACTTGTCTGTGTGAATGCTAAAGTCCCAGAGCACTATGACTTCTTCATTTTCTATTATATTGCCTATTTTGTAGTCCTGCCAGTTCTTGCTTGCAAGCAGATAGTATTCCTTGTAAATATTCCGTATTTTGTCATAGCATTGTTCGTAGTTAGTCTGTATGATCATCTTTCAGTAGCTAACTAGATTGCCCACTGTTTCTTCAGCTTCTTTGCAGAATTGGCATTTGCTGTCTGTTGCTGTCTCCTAAACCTAGTTTTGTAGGCACTGATTCTTTGGTCTTGGTTTTGTGCAATCAGAATTAGACTCTCTGACTTTTTTGCTCTTAGTCATTGCCAGGTCTTGTTGCTATCTGATTTGCCTGCTAGTTTTTTCCTGGTCATGTAATGTTTTTATTTATTTTTATTTATTTATTTTATTTTTATTTGTCACAACAATATACACAAGCATCACACAAAAGATTATATAGTATATAAACATATACCGTATATACTCGAATATAAGCCGATCCGAGTATAAGCCGAGGTCCCCAATTTTACCCCAAAAACTGGGGTAAACTGGGGACTCGAGTATAAGCCGAGGGTGGGAAATGAGGCACCTACCGGTTGGGGAAACCCTCCCTCCCTCAGCTGAGAAGGCTGGCGGCTCCCCCGCCCCGCCCTCTCACTGCACCGGCAGGGCTTCAGTCCGGTAAAATGTGAAAAAAAGAAAAAAAAAACTCGAGTATAAGCCGTATATACTCGAGTATAAGCCGAGGGGCTTAAAAAAAAAAAAACTTGAGTATAAGCCGTATAGACCCGAGTATAAGCCGAGGGGACGTTTTTCAGCACAAAAAATGTGCTGAAAAACTCGGCTTATACTCGAGTATATACGGTATATGAGGAAATATAAGAAGGTATAAGCACACACACATATATATATATAGAAAAAAGAGAAACAATAGGACAGGAACGGTAGGCACGTTTGTGCTCTTATGCACGCCCCTTATGGTCCTCTTAGGAATGCCTCTTTTCGACTCTTTATTTGGTCTTTCTTATAGGTCAGTTAGAGGGTGGCTCAGGAGCTAGGACGTTGAGCTTGTCAGTCGAAAGATCGGCAGCTCGGCGGTTCAAATCCCTAGTGCTGCCATGTAACGGGGTGAGCTCCTGTTACTTATCCCAGCTTCTGCCAACCTAGCAGTTTCGAAAGCACGTAAAAATGCAAGTAGAAAAAATAAGGACCACCTTTGGTGGGAAGGTAACAGCATTCCATGCGCCTTTGGCGTTGAGTCATGCTGGCCACATGACCACGGTCTTCGGAAGCGCTGGCTCTTCGGCTTTGAAACGGAGATGAGCACCGCCCCCTAGAGTTGGCAACGACTAGCATGTATGTGCAAGGGGAACCTTTACCTTTACCTTATAGGTCAGTTTGGTCTGCAGTATTCAATAAGCCTTTATGGTAGACTAGCTTTTTTTTATTAAAAAATATGCATCAGCTATATTAATTTGATATAATGAAGGGAACAATAGGACAGGAACGGTAGGCACTTTTGTGCTCTTATGCAAGCCCCTTATAGTCCTCTTAGGAATGGGGTGAGGTTAATAGTCTCTGGAACGAACTTCCCCCCGGTTTACGCCAATTGCCTGACCTTCGGACCTTCCGCCGTGAACTGAAAACTTATTTATTTATACAAGCAGGACTGGCCTGACTTTTTAAATTCTAAATTTAAATTTTAAACTTTTAATGGTAATTTCATTGGGTATTTTTATGGTCAATCGACGGTTTTAATTTGGCCTTTTATTGAATAAGTTTTTTAATGGTTATTTTAATATGTATATTAATTGTTTTAAATGAAGGCTGTACACCGCCCTGAGTCCTTCGGGAGAAGGGCGGTATAGAAGTTTGATAAATAAGAAGTTTGATAAATAAATAATAGACAGTTTTTGGTTGAAGATTTTGGGATTTTGAGTAGAGACTATGGAGTCAGGTAATGAGTTCCAAGCATTAACAACTCTGTTACAGAAGTCATATTTTCTGCAATCAAGTTTGAAGCGGTTGACATTAAGCTTGAATCTATTGTTTGCTCTTGTAATATTGCGATTGAAGCTGAAGTAGTCTTTTACAGGAAGGATAGGATAGGAAGGATAGCTCCAGTGCATCTTTTTCACTGTCTTTCAGGTATCCTTCCAATACTCTTTTTTCTTCTTCAATTGTCAATTCTTTCTTCAATTCAATTCTTCAATTTCAAGTCAATTCAATTCTTCAATTGTCTGATGTACTTGCAACATTTCATGTCCACTTATTTTCTTTGGTATGTAGATACTGTCAATGTTGCTTTCTATTTGGGGCTTTTAGTACTCTTTGAGTCCAGTCTACTATTGTAGTTATGTATCTAATGACTTGAATTGTCCAGGTGTTAATTGCCTTGATAGTATTTCCTCCACTGTGTTTGGTCTTTTAAGGTCTTCATGATAACCTTCTAACCTTCTAACCTTCTTCTTGACTTCAGTGTGCTTGATATCAGCTTGAAAGATGCCCAGATATTTGTGGTGATCTTCATCCAGTTTCTGAATGTTATTTTTATAGGGCACCTTGATTCCTTCAGTTTTCACTATTTTTCCCTTATTGATAGTGAGGATTATACAATTTGTCCAGTCCAATTATTATTGTAGCTTTGGCCAGGAATAGATGTCATGATACTTTGCTTTCTGAAAGAGGATTCTTTTGTTTATGATGGTAAAAGCAGTTGTGATATTACATCCTCCCTGAACTTGTCTTTGTAAACATACATTTTTACCCAACTTTTGATCAGGTTTAGAAGCAACTGCCCAGCTTTTCACAGAGCCCCATATTTTCAAGTTCTGGGTTATACCTTGAACTGCACAAAATAGCTAGACGCTTTGGCCCAGAAGATAAATAAGACTGTTTCCCCCCCCCCCCCCCCATCAAACCCTGTTCAGTTCATAAGATCCATGACAAAGGTGTCTCTTCCAGAAGAAAAATCCACTGGAAACATTGTAGTTAAAACTCATTCACCATATAATGATCCTCTGGCTTCAC
This sequence comes from Ahaetulla prasina, assembly GCF_028640845.1. Classification (NCBI taxonomy): domain Eukaryota; kingdom Metazoa; phylum Chordata; class Lepidosauria; order Squamata; family Colubridae; genus Ahaetulla; species Ahaetulla prasina. The sequence continues at coordinate 224,004,337 of NC_080539.1, read as the reverse complement.
ACTGTGCCTTTGGACCACAGCAATTAAAAAAATAAGTAAATATGGCTCAAATATTTTGTTTACAGGATTCTCCTTGTTCTTGTTTCAGTTCTTTACCTGGGTATCTTACTGTGATTATCCTTAACAAAGTTTACATAGGGCTTCACTTTTATTTTTATTTTTTTTTATTTTGTCACAACAGTATACACAAGCATCAACATAAAACAACAACACATCATATAAGCATATATATAAGCAAAAGTATGCAATAACTATATTAATTTGATATAATGAAAAGAAACAATAGGACAGGAACGGTAGGCACTTTTGTGCTCTTATGCACGCCCCTTATAATCCTCTTAGGAATGGGGTGAGATCAATAGTAGACAGTTTTTGGTTGAAGTTTTTGGGATTTTGAGAAGAGACCACAGAGTCAGGTAGTGTGTTCCAAGCGTTAACAACTCTGTTAAAAAGGTCATATTTTCTGCAATCAAGATTGAAGCGGTTAACATTAAGTTTAAATCTGTTGTTTGCTCTTGTATTATTGTGATTGAAGCTGAAGTAGTCTTTAACAGGAAGGACATTGCAATAGATGATTCTGTATGTTAAACACAGGTCTTGTCGGAGTCGGCGGAGTTCTAAGTTTTCTAATCCCAGGATTTCAAGTCTGGTGGTATAAGGTATTTTGTTGTTTTCAGAGGAGAGGAGAACTCTTCTTGTAAAATATTTCTGGACGAATTCAATTGTATTAATGTCAGAGATGTGGTATGGGTTCCAGACTGGTGAGCTGTATTCAGGGATAGCTCTAGCAAATGTTTTGTATGCTCTGATTAGTAGTGTAGAGTTTTTGGAAAAGAAGCTACGCAAAATTAGGTTTACAACTCTTAGAGCCTTTTTTGCTATGTAGTTGCAGTGGCACTTAGATCATTTGATATAAAAACTCCGAGGTCTTTAACAGGGTGGGGGTCATCTGTAATTATACTATACATTTATGTATAGTATGAAGAGCGTTGATTCAAGAACGCTGCCTTGAGGAACGCCACTTTTGACAGAAACAGGATTTGATAGAGCATTGGCAATTTTGACCACTTGTTGTCTGTTTGACAGGAAAGCAGATATCCAATTGTGAAAAGGTCCTGAAATTCTGTAGGATTTTAGTTTTAGGAAAAGTTTATCATGTACTACTGTACAAAAGTCAAAAGCTTTGCAGAAGCTATGTAGATTGCATCTATTGCTTTGCCTTGATCAAGATTAGTAGTCCATATGTTTTTGCAGTGGAGAAGTTGTAAATTACATGATAATTTTTTTCTGAAACCAAATTGTTTATTAGAGAGTAGGTTGTTTGTTTCTAGGTGGAGGGTAATGGATTGGTTGATGATAGATTCCATTACTTTGCAGGTGATGCAGCATAGAGAGATTGGTCTGTAATTTTCAACTAGGCTGAGATCTCTTTTTTTGAAGATAGGGATGACTGTGGCTAGAGACCAAAATTTGGGAAGGGAACTAGTTGTGAAAGCTTTATCAAAGGTTATGCTTAGGGGTTCTGCTATATTAGTGGAAAGTTTTTTTAAGAAGTATGGACATAGTCCATCAGGCCCAATAGATAAAGATGGTTTCAATTTGCAAAGAACTTTTTCAACATTATCTTCTGTGAAGTCTATATGTGTTAAGTCGTTGTACTCATTGTTGGTACGATTGGGGAATGTCGGATATGAGCCATCACTGTTAACAAAGACTAAGCCAAAGAATGTGTTAAAGAGGTTTGCTTTAACTGTTTCATCATTACATTCTTTGCCGTTAGATTCTTTTAGTGGTGGGATGGATCTTGATTCTTTAAGTTTTTAAGTTTTTTATTGCTCGGTTTTACAATGATCTTAACTTTAGGAAGTTTGGAAATGCTATAAAGAAATTCACCTATCATGATGGATCAGATGATATTTAGGATCATGTGACATTTATTAACTATCTCTTAAGAGTACAGTATGGTTTCAATAGTCCATTCGTTTAGTGACTGTTCGAAATTGCAACAAAACTGAAAAAAGTGACATGACCATTTTTCACATTTACAACCATTGCACTATCCCCATGGTCATGCGATCAAAATTCAGACACTTGGAAACTGACTCATTTTTATGATCGTTGCAGTGTCCTGAGGTCATGTGATCCCCTTTGTGTGACCTTCTGACCAGCAAAGTCAATAGGAAGCCAAATTCACTTAAACATCACTTAAACCAGGGGTGTCCAAACTTGGTCCCTTTAAGACTTTTGGACTTCAACTCCCAGAGTCCCTCAGCCAGCAAAGCTGGCTGAGGAACTCTGGGAGTTGAAGTCCAAAAGTCTTAAAGGGACCAAGTTTGGACACCCCTGACTTAAACTAACTTAACAACTGCAGCGATTCACTTAACAACTGTGACAATAAAGGTCATAAAATGGGCCAAAACACACAAGTGTCTTGCTTCAGTGTAGTAGGAGGTGAGTGACAAATTCTACTTCAATATCTGAGCAGACACATAGAGGTGGTCTTTTTAGTTTATTACTGTATAATTGTACATGTTATTTATTTATTTTGTCATAGCAATCCTCCCTTGAAGATGGTGGAGTGACTCTTTATAGTCATGATTGTTTCTTTGCTATGCAAGTTGGTCCTGCTGTGTGAACCTTTATATTCTGATCTTTGACTGTTTAACAATCAATCAATTCCAGGCTACAGACTAAACTGGGGCCACTTAAAAAAATAAATAACTCAATCCCAAAAGAAGCCAGTTGCAAATCACTCTCACACTGTTGTTAAGAAAACAACATAGATGGAACTCTATAGGTACCATGAGTAGATGAAGTCTTTACCTTTAAATGTATGGGCTTGTGATGAGGTTATACCTCCTGTGCTTCCAATCAGAACAATGAAAAAAGACCTTCCATCCTTCTGAGGTGGGTAAAATGAGGACCCAGATGGTTGGGGGCAATATGCTGACTCTGTAAACTGCTTAGAGAGGGCTGTAAAGCACTATCAAGCAGTATATAAGTCAAAGTGTGATTGCTCTTTGTTTGTTTATTTGAATTTATAAGTCACCAAATTCCATTGGATTCCAGCGATGCAAGTTCTCTCCATTACAAGCACACACTATATACATTCCACATGACATATGGTCATATGGTTCTTATCTGAAACCAGACTGCTAATTTGCTTCAGGGAGAGGCAGCCCACAATATTATCTTGGCTTTCAGGAATGCAAACTGAGATATACCTCAATTTAGTCTTTAAAGTCTTCCTTTTTTTTTAAATTAAAAAAAAAAGGTTTGTTTCTAGCCAGTGGAGATACAGCTGTAAATTTAGTTACAATTAACCAAATTAGATGTATTGTTTTCTTAGATTCATTGTAAGTGGCTAAGTTTAGAAGCTACTGCCAGAATGCATTTGTACTAAAAACAAATGTAGAATTTGCCACTAAATCACTTGAGTGCTATCTCACTGGAATTCTTCAGGAGTGGTGCTAAAAGTTGCAAACTAAGACTAACTTAACCAAAGTTCTTTGACAGGGAGAAATGACAGGTGACTAAATGGTGTGGAATAGCAACAAAAGAACAAAAACAAGGCTCATCTGATCAGGAAGTAAAGAAAAACAAAACAGAATTATTTTTTCATAAAGGGAGTATCTTTCAAAAATAAAGTAAAGGTATGTTAATAGGAAAGTTCTGTTTCTTTATAGAAAAGTTTTAAAGAGTGGGACAAATCCTTATCAAGGTGCTATGCTATCAAAGCTCTTCTCCAGAGCCTAAATTTTTCAAAATAGCACCTGTTTGGTTGGATAAGCTGCCTTAATTAGCAAGTACGGTCACCAAAGGAGCATGCATAAACATGTTTTTTTTTCTGCAGAGCTATGAAGTTGTGAAAGAATTGTGCCTTAACACGTGAATTTAGAAAAGTTAGAGAAAGCAGAATAAAGTTACACAGTTCCAGAAAACTTTTATCAATGTAGCTCCAGTGCAAAGCCAAAACAGCACTTAGAATTTGAGTAATTTGGTACAGCGGTACACATTTTCAAAGGAACTGCAAAATTGGCTGTGGAGCTTTGGGTGACTCTGAAGCATCTTCATGGTGCAGAGCTTTGCAATGCTAGAAGCAACCATCTCTTATATCAGGAGTCGCCAACCTTAAGGTTTGTGAACTTCAATTCCCAGAATTCCTTAGCCAGCCATGCTGGTTGGGGAATTCTGGGGGTTTTAAGTCAGTGGTGAAATCCACTTTTTTAACTACCGGTTCTGTGGGTGTGACTTGGTGGGCATGGTGTGGCTTGGTGGGCATGGCAGGGGAAGGATACTGCAAAATCCCCATTCCCACCCCACTCCTGGGGGAAGGATATTGCAAAATATCCATTCCCACCCCACTCTGGGGCCAGCCAGAGGTGGTATTTGCTGGTTCTCCAAACTACTTAAAATTTCCGCTACCGGTTCTCAAGGACCTGTCAGAACTTGCTGGAGTTCACCCCTGTTTTAAGTCCACAAGTCGTACAGTTGACAAGTTTGGAAACCCCTGTATTATATTATAGTTCCAGATGTGTTGAATTCCATAGGTGAGTGAAGTTCAGAAGACAATCCATTACAGCACCATCAGCAGCAGAAAATCACAGATGGCTTGAAGATTATTTAGGGACTATGCTGAACCTGATGCCCCTAAATAGTTGGGTGTGCTCAGAGGCATCCATTAAATCGGGAGATTTCATCAGAATGATAAAATGTGCATTGTGACACCTTGCAAACTCCACCCCTTTATGTGTACAGTAGGTGCCAATGTATGTACAAAAGGAATAGAGCTGTGATGCATATTTCTAGGCCAAATTTTGCATGTATAATTATACTATGCTTTATTCTTTTTGTACCGTTGGGAAAAAGACATTTATATTCTGAATTCAGTGATTAAAATGTGATAAAAATAATTGTCACATAGCTCTTCGCTTTTAAAGTTTATTTTGTTAGACAAGAATTAGGGGGAAAGATTCCACTAATATAGCAGAACCCCTAAGCATAATCTTTGATAAAGCTTTCACGACTGGTTCCCTTCCCAAACTTTGGTCTCTAGCCACAGTCATCCCTATCTTCAAAAAAGGAGATCCCAGCCTAGTTGAAAATTACAGACCAATCTCTCTGTCCTGCGCCACCTGCAAAGTAATGGAATCTATCATCAACCAATCCATTACCCTCCACCTAAAAACAACCTACTCTCTAATAAATAATTTGGTTTCAGGAAAAAAATTATCATGTAACTTACAACTTCTCCACTGCAAAAACACATGGACTACTAATCTTGATCAAGGCAAAGCAATAGATGCAATCTACATAGACTTCTACAAAGCTTTTGACTCAGTAGTACATGATAAACTTCTCCTAAAACTAAAATCCTACAGCATTTCAGGACCTCTTCACAATTGGATAACTGCTTTCCTGTCAAACAGACAAGTGGTCAAAATTGCGAATGCTCTATCAAATCCTGTTCCTGTCAAAAGTGGCGTTCCTCAAGGCAGTGTTCTTGGACCAACGCTCTTCATACTATACATAAATGATCTCTGTGACCATCTCTCAAGTTATTGTGTTCTCTTTGCTGACGATGTCAAACTATGTAACACCACCAACAATACTACTACCCTTCAAAAAGACCTTGACTTTGTATCCAATTGGTCTAAAACTTGGCAACTCCAAATCTCAACCAGCAAATGCTCAGTCTTACATATTGGAAAAAAGAACCCAAACACTAAGTACAAGCTTGATGGACATTACCTTACAGATGACCCCCACCCTGTTAAAGACCTTGGAGTTTTCATATCAAATGATCTAAGTGCCAAAGCCCACTGCAACTACATAGCAAAAAAGGCTCTAAGAGTTGTAAACCTAATTTTGCATAGCTTCTTTTCCAAAAACTCTATACTACTAACCAGAGCATACAAAACATTTGCTAGACCTATCCTTGAATACAGCTCACCTGTCTGGAACCTATACCACATCTCTGACATTAATACAATTGAACGAGTCCAGAAATATTTTACAAGAAGAGTTCTCTGCTCCTTTGTAAACAACAAAATACCTTATACCACCAGACTTGAAATCCTGGGATTAGAAAATTTAGAACTCCGCTGACTCCGACAAGACCTGTGTTTAACACACAGAATCATCTATTGCAATGTCCTTCCTGTTAAAGACTACTTCAGCTTCAATCACAATAATACAAGAGCAAACAATAGATTCAAACTTAATGTTAACCGCTTCAATCTTGATTGCAGAAAATATGACTTTTGTAACAGAGTTGTTAATGCTTGGAATACACTACCAGACTCTGTGGTCTCTACCCAAAATCCCCAAAGCTTTAACCAAAAACTGTCTACCATTGACCTCACCCCATTCCTAAGAGGACTATAAGGGGCATGCATAAGAGCACAAAAGTGCCTACCGTTCCTGTCCTATTGTTTCCTTTCATTGTATGTGCTTGTATATAATGTTGTGACGAATTTTTTTAAAAAAAGATATTAAAACCACATAAAGATTTTTAAAACAAAAAACCAAAATGTTCTAGAGAATAACTGTTCCTAATCTTCTGAACAGTGTAGCCAAAACTGAAATAAAAGATAGTAAAATGCAGAGGGGTGTAATAAAACAATTTAGAATTTTTCTTTCGTCTTACATTTTTCTTGCCGGTGCTTCACAAAAAGAAAAACTTCCTTCTGATGTCTTTATACTCATTGGCTCTTTAAAATTAACAGCAGCCATGAAAATTATCTGCCTACAATGGGGCAAGAGGCACAAGCAGTCTTCCATCAGGCTGCTGAAATTTGATGCCAAGTGGCTGGCTTTATTTTTGTTTTTAAATAGGCTGGAAATAGCAAAAATAGATTTCAGGAGGCAAACAGCTTCTTTCCTATCATTAACCAATCCTCTCGTAGTCTTAGAAAGGTGCAAAATTCAGCAGCATAGTTTTAAAACGTTTTGGAAATCTTTAAAGGATGGAAATAGGAGCATTTTTGTCTCCAAGAATCTTTTCACCCCAGTTTCCAATCTTAAACACCACCCCCCACAATAAATAAGTACATAAAAAGATCAGAAAAACTTCACCCCCAGTCTTCCCCGCATTTTCTTCTGAAACCTTCCTTTTGGGTTAAGAGGAAAAGATAGCAGCAAGGGAAGGGAAAATAAAGAGAATATTCCAGTCTGGTGTAGATTAGGCAAAGGGAAAATGTAGATGGGGAAGGAAAGAGAATAGTGGTTCCTTGGTTATGTGTTATATAAAGGGTTAAATTTAGCCAGGCAAATAGCAGAAAGTCCTGCTGTTTTCCATGTTGGCTGATACTTATTCCTATCATCAAGGCATCCATCTTATCCATCTGCAGTGTGTTGCCCCTTCCATTCCTTTGCTCCTTTTCATGTAAGATCACATACCTCTACCCTCCTCTTCACAGGTAAGAGCAGTGGTTAGAATGCAGTATTACAGGCTACTTTTGTTGACCGCCGGCTGCCAACAGTTCAATTCTCACCGACTCAAGGTTGACCCAGCCTTCCATCCTTCCAAGGTCAGTAAAATGAGGACCCAGATTGTTGGGGGCAATATGCTGACTCTGTAAACCGCTTAGAGAGGGCTGTAAAAGCACTGTGAAGCGGTACATAAGTCTAAGTGCTATTGCTATATCTATTGTAATTATTTGGGAAGAAAACAGTGTCTTCCAACTTGCTTAAGAAAGTGTAAAAATAAAGGTAAAGGAGACCCTGCAGATTTTACTCCACTAGTCGTTGCCCACTATAGGGGGCGGTGCTAACCTCTGTTTCAAGGCCATTAGCCGGCGCTGTCTGAAGACATTTCTGCAGTCATGTGGCCAGCATGACACCCCAGAGGACTGTTACCTATCCACTGAAGTGGTACGTATTTATCTATTCACATTTGCATGTTTTTGGACTGCTGGGTTTCCAGCTGCCAAGCCTAGTATCTTAACTGCTGAGCTATTGTACTGCCAATGTAAGACAGTGTCTTACACCAGAACTCAAAATACAGTTCTCCAAAGTTTTATGCAAAATATAAAAACTTAGGGATTTTTTTTTAGAGGCTGCAGTCCTAAGCACACATAAGAATAGAAGCTCAATTGGATGCAAACAACTTATTTCTGGAAGATGTTTAAGACTGTGAAGAACTGAGCAATGCTTTATATTCATAGGCATTTCTACATACAGTCAAATGTGGATTCCTTTCAGAACCTAAAAGAGTTCTGCTTTTAATTTATTGGCTAGGGCAAGAAAATTTATTCATTTCGATTGTGGTGCATTTAATGAATACTTTTACCACAATTTCACATTATTCATAAGCTCTACATATTTGAAAATGTTGCAGTTTGAAGAACTTATTTCCATCTAAATTGACCAAGCAATGGAGGAAAGAAAAGAAAGGAGGGAGGGAAGGAAGGAAGGGGGGAGGGAGGGAGGGAAGGAAGGAAGGAAGGAAGGAAGGAAGGAAGGAAGGAAGGAAGGAAGGAAGGCATTTGGATGTCTTCAATTTCCTTTTTTCCTAAATACATTAACAGTTGTAAATTAAATATTCATTACCCTAGAATTTTTAGTATTTTGATCTAACAAAAAACAAATCTAGGCAAAATGCAATTTTCACTTGGGTGAGAGAGAAAAAGTTGGGATTTAAGAGTACAGAGATTCAGCAGAGTTCAGAGATTCAGTCTGTATACATACCAAACATGATCCCTGCACATAATTTAGCGTGTGAAACCAGCCCTGCTCTTTGGAAGACTCACGTGGCTCTTTTGAAAGCTCTCCCAATATATTCCATAAAAACAAGTCCTTTTATATGCCATAAAACAAGTACTCAAGAAAATCACATGATTTAAAAAATGGTTTGAAAAATGTCATTGAACATCCCAGCACCTATTACATACGCCTGAGAGCCAGTATAGCGTAGGCATAACACATCAAGCTAGAAACTGGGAGACTGAATTCTAGTCCCACACTTATCACAAAGCTAGTTGGGTGGCCTTGGGCCAGTCACTCTCTCTCACCCTAGGAAGGAAGCAATGGCAAAGCACTTCTCAAAAACTTGCCAAGTGTTGTGTCTCGTTCGCTTTCCCCGCGGCCGGGCCCGTCTTATCTTCTTCCGAACGCTGAGGAATGTCCTAGCATGCCTCCAGGCCCCAGCCCTGGCTCCATGCCCAGACAGGCCGAGGAAGAAGAAGTGCTTCCGGCCCCTAGCCCTGCTCCATGCCCAGGCAAACAGAGCAACTAGACCCCTCCCCCTCCCCCACAGCATGTGACCCTGAGGAAGGTCAATTACCAACAGCTGCAGACTGGAGTGACCCTCGCTTCAGGAGAATTGATAGGCGGTGTCAACAGAAGGAAGGGAGGGGCAGGCCTGGATAAGTGCTGAGTCATGGAGCCACACCCCATGGCCTATATAAAGGATCTGCTGTCTGGCATTCTCTGAGTCAGGCAAAGTCTACCTTATATTGCTGAAGTCACTTTCTGGTCTCCTGCCTGCCTTGAGAACTTTGCTAGGACTTTGGCAGAGCTGCAGAGGCACGCCTGATTCGGATTTCCCTGACCTGGCCGTCAGCGCAGGAGTGGGACACGACACCAAGAAAACTGCAGGGATTTCTTCAGGTAGTGTCTGAGAATCAAACACAATTGAATGGAAGAAAAAAATATGATAGGAAGGATAGGAAATAGGAGTGGGAAGGAAGAAAGAAAGAAACTTCACGATCGAAGAGCAAGATGGTAATGAGAGTTGAGAGTGATATGGGATTCGGTTTTAGACTAGAGACTCTTGTATTCTTACTCAATATAATGACTGTGTACAAAGCCAGAGATAATGCAGGTAGTCCTTGACTCACCATCATTCATTTAGTGATTGTTCGAAGTTGCAACGGTACTGAAAAAAAGTAACTTATGATCATTTTTCACACTTACGACGGTTGCAGCATCCCCACGGTTTCATGATCGAAGTTCAGATGCCTGGCAACTGGCAATTTTGTGGGATGGTTGTAGTGTCCTGGGGCCATGTGATTACCTTTTGTGACCTTCTGTCAAGCGAAGTCAATGGGGAATCCAGATTCATTCAACAACCGTGTCACTAACTTAACAACTGTGTGATTCACTTAACAACGGTGGCAAGAAAGGGGGCAAAACTCACATAACTGTCGTGCTTAACAACGGAGATGTTGATCTCAATTGTGGTTGTAAGTCAATACCTATATTTGGTCGGTAGCACTACCATGCTTGCCTTATCAAATTATTGTGTAACCTTCAGCACTGACCCATGATGGTGGATGCAGTTTGAGTTTCTTGATTCCAAGTTATTCAACTGAACAGTCATGTAATTTATTTATTTAACAGGATTTGTCCTGCCCTGCACCAGCCAAAACCAGGTAAAACTTCTCTTTGGCCCTGGCTTCTACCTGATTCTTGAGCAGGAGATAGACTTTTTCTTTGGCAGAAAAAGACCCTTTCCAAATTAAGTACAGGGTCGCTTTTATTGGCTTGCTCAAGCTATTTGAGACCTGTTGAGGTGTCAGTGATATACCCCAGATTAACCTTCTCATCTGTGATCACAAATAAGGGAACCCTTCTTGCAGGCTGACCATGATATTTTGGGCTTAGACAATTTAGAACTTCGCCATCTTCGGTCTGACCTAATCATCTGCTACAATGTCCTCCCAGCCAATGACTACTTCAGCTTCAACCAAAACAATACAACAGCACACAATATATACAAACTTATGATAAACCGATCCAAACTAGACTGCAGAAAATACGACTTCAGTAATAGAGTTGTTAACACCTGGATGCACTACCTGATTCTGTGGTTTCTTCCCCAAACCCCCAAAACTTTAACCTTAGACTGTCTACTGTAGATCTCACCCCATTCCGGGATTCCCTATGCATAGTCACTCACGCCCTCGTCACTTCCTGCCTGGATTACTGCAACGCTCTCTACATGGGGCTCCCCTTGAAAAGTACCCGGAGACTTCAACTGGTCCAGAATGCGGTCGCACGGATGATTGAAGGAGCGGCTCGAAGCTCCCATATAACACCTATCCTGTGCAGCCTGCACTGGCTTCCGGTTGCCTTCCGGGTGCAATTCAAGGTGTTGGTTATCACCTTTAAAGCGCTCCATGGCTTAGGACCGGGTTACTTACGGGACCGCCTGCTGCTACCTGTGGCCTCCCATCGACCAGTGCGCTCCCACAGAGAGGGTCTCCTCAGGGTGCCGTCGACCAGACAATGTCAACTGGCGACCCCCAGAGGGAGGGCCTTCTCTGCGGGGGGCTCCACCCTCTGGAATGAGCTATCCCCAGGGATACGCCAACTCTCTGACCTCCGGGCCTTCCAGCGTGAGTTGAAGACTCTTTTATTTCATCGTGCAGGACTGGCCTAATAGTTTTTTAATGGGGGTTTTTAGTAGTTTTTAGAATTTTCAGCCTATTTAAATTAATCTTTTAAATTTGTTTTTAATGTTTATATTTGTTGTTCTTAGTTGGCTGTAAACCGCCCTGAGTCCTTCGGGAGAAGGGCGGTATAGAAATTGAAATAATAAATAAATAAATAAATAAAATTCCTAAGAGGTCTGTAAGGGGCATGCATAATTGCACCAGCGTGCCTACCGTCCCTGTTCTAATGTTGCCTCTACTTGTATCCATTTTATGTATTTATAATTATGTTTACACTTGTGTCTGTCATAAAATACATGCTTGACTCAATAAATAAATAAATAAATAAATAAATACTGAGAGCAGCATCTAAAAGCCGGGATCTCTGAAGGTCCAGAGAAGAGACCAGGGAGTAAGATTGAATGCAAGGGCTGTGGTATATAAACACTGGCACTGCAATCCAGAATATGTCTGGTTGGGTCCCTTAAGACCTTGTTGCCTCCACTCCCTAGCAACTGCTAGCATCTACACCTGCCTGTATTTATTTAAAGGATTTACTCAGAGTGGCGCTTTGGCATTTTGGGTTAGAAAGTGATGTGAAATCCTTTTCCTGCGATAACCATCAAATTACTTTTTGGAATGGCTCCAAAGGTTTCTCTTTGTGCCCCAAGGTACCAAAACAAGTGATAAACCTTCTAACTGGAAAATATCTAATGCCTGATGTCAGGCAGGGGCTCCTAATAGCTCTACCCCTCCCCCGGAAACAAATTTAGGTATCAGAGTTCAACTTCAGAATGCATCGTTAGGAAACATTTCGTCTATGAAGTGCACTAAGCTATATTTGTTTTTGTTTTTTGCTTTTGAATCTGTGACCTATTTTACTCCTTTTTATTTGATAAGGAATTATTTTGCATCACCTCCACCCTTGATAATGCATAGCATTTAATAATATTTCCAGTATTCTGAATAATTACATGTATTAAGATATAAATGCATTTTTAAAAAGAAAAATATATACCCATTCATGGCTCAGTTGTGCACTTGGTCAGAAACCTTTTCACTGATGATTTAATGTTCTTTCCTTCTTTCATTTTACATATGAATGAACAACGAAACTTCACCAAGGGAGGGTGCAGAATTGCAATCCACTGCATTCCTGGATGTTGAACCTGAAGAATCACAACTGAACCATGCAAATATTTAATCAATCCCAGAAAACTATTGCAGAAAAGCATATAGAATCAAAATTCCTATTTAATTGCCATTATCGATTGAGCACCAGTCAGGAAACCAAGATGACTACAATCATCCACTGTCTTTTAGATTAATGCAATTAAATTTTTTCTGATGCATCAGTACAATTTTGGCCTGCCAGTGAGAAATGCGTTTCTTGGTGACACAGTTTAAAAAGGAACAGCAGTGACAGACAAATGTAATATATAATGAAGCAGCTACAGTATATTAAAAGCTGATGTATATATTGTGTACATAAAAGAGAGAGACATAATCATGAGCCGTGGTTAGAATGCACTATTGCAAGCTAACTCTGTCCACTGCCAGGAGTTCAATCCTGGCTGATTCAAGGTTGACTCAACCTTCCACCCTTCCCACCGTGGTCAGTAAAATGAGGATCCAGATTGTTTGGGGCAATATGCTGACTCTGTAAACTGCTTAGAGACGGCTGTAAAGCACAATGAAGCAGTATATAAGTCTAAGTGCTATTGCTATTGTTATAATTAACCGTGATGTAAAGCTATTCAGTGGGATCCCTCCAATCAGTCAGGCTTGGGCCAGGATGGGCTACTCTTCCAGATAGGTGATGTCTGTGAAGTAGCAAGCAGTTGGATCTAGGAAGGACCCTAATGGCAGTCAAGGGAAAACAGGACAGGATGATCTATCTGGTTACGTTCCTAAGAACCTATGGAAAAACCAGGGCAGATGCCAACAACCTGCACCTGCATTTAGTGCCCCATATATAGAGCTCCTAACCTCAAAGCCTCAAAGACATCTGTCAGTTTTGGAAGGCAATTTTCTTTTTACTTCTTAACTGCGACATATTTTAGCTGGGGAAGTTGGGAAGGGGTTGTTGTTGGAGCAGTAGAAAGTTAGTCATAACAACATTCCGTTTTCAAGGACATCCTGCGTCTGATGGAGACTGCCTGAAGATTGTATCCAATTGAGTGTGAAGAGCTGATCGGACAATGTGATAAACGTGGGTGTGGGGCAGGGCTGTGAACTGTCAACTGGGTGTGGAAAACCCGGAAGCTTTCAGTTTCGGGTTTTCCCAGCTGTGCCAACATGACATCTCTAATAAATTGAAACTTTGAGGAACCTCAAGCCTCAGAGCCTTATTTCGTTGAGGTTGTTCCTTGGAACCCTGACAACATCTGTGAAGCTATAACTGTTGTATTTTTCAGGATGAAGAACTTGGAAGTGGTAGAACATTTTTTTAAAACTGTAACCACTTAGCAACCACCTCTAAGGCTGACGCCAACTTCCTATTGCTCCAACTAAATCATAGGCAGAGAAACTCCTGTGGAATCTTGGCGGAAAGGATTTAGTTGAGATCACAAAAGGGGAGTAAAAGAGAAAAGTGAGGATTGAGCTGGGAATCACAAATATTGAGCTGGGGGGTGGGAGGGTTTTCAGGAGCAAAGATTATCTGGCAGATGAGACAGAGGTTTCTTCCTCACACTCCCCCCTAACAACAGAATGAAATGCTTCAGCAATTACCTTTTTCTTCCAATCCTTGTTAAGCTGCTTTTTTTTTTTATTCCCGACCCATAGTTGAGGTATTTTTAAGCAGTTCTTAACCATTCCAATTGTAGAGTGGTGTTTTCTCTTTTTCCCGGATACAATTTTCATGGTCATGGTTATGATTTGTCACACTGCTTCAAAGATGTGGTTACTAATATAATCAAGAGTTGAAACTGCCCAGCATTTATTGTTGGCCCATTAAGGCTGCTGCAGGCATGGACTTCCCCTACATCAGGGGTCCTCAACCCCCAGACTGAGGCCCATTATGGGGCCGGGGCCCATTCAGAACTGGACCGCACAAGTGGCAGGCGTGTGCACATGATTGAGCAGCAGGCATGCATGTGTGCAGTTCCATTTGTGCTAGAGGTATGTGTGCAAATGGAGCTGTGCATGTGAGTGCAAGCGTGCCTGCTTCTCACATGGAACCATCTCCTCTCCCCTCCACACACACGCACACCAGGTTGTGCCACAAAGCCAGAAAGGTTGTGGATCGCTGCCCTACAGTCCCTGGGTGCTTTCCTCTATGCTCATTTTGCCTATAGTTATAAGAGAGATCTGACTTCAACCTAGCTCTCATGGAGATACCTGCCCACATAATACCTGACTTGCAAATCTTACTCATATCTTACGGGGGCTTTTTATCAGTGGTGGGTTGCCCCCAGTTTGGTCCAGTTCTTGCAAACTGGCAGTAAAACTGGTGGAAGACTCCGCCCGCCCACCCAGATATCGTCATCGACTATCTGCGCATGTGCGGAAGCTTCCCATTGCGAACTGGTAGTAAAGAAAAGTAGAACCCATCTCTGCTCTTTATGTACATGGGTTTGGCTCTCTTTTAAAAGAGTGCTAGTCCAATGCTATACAGTATGTCAATTTAAATCAGAAAACAGCCCTTGTTTCTGCTGGGGATATGGGTGCTATGCTATCTCTATTATCACTGTTTGCATTAGAGGCTTCCACTGCTTCTACTGAAAGCGATTCGTTTCTAGGCAGGATTTTTAATTCCTATTTTTACTATCATAGAAGAGTGGTGCAATGGTCACCTTGATCAGTCAATATTCCTGGCATCAGCCTCACGCGACTGCACTTCCTGCAATGAATTCTCCAATTCTTCATGATTATTTATCCCATTTTGAGGGAAGTTAGTTGTTTTATTTTAAGCTTGTTGGCAACATTAAGATCAATACCGATGACTGCAGTTACTGCATTTGATTGATTGATTGATTGATTGATTGATTGATTATTGCATTTGATTGGTTGATTATGTGCCATCAAGACTTTTTTGACTCTTAGTTATCATGGGTCTGTGACAACTCGCCAAGGCCAACTTGTTGTGGGACAAGAGTTACACTAATATCAAAGAAATAGTGGAATAGAATCATTAATGAAAGGATACCAAAGGAGGGACAAAATGAAACATGAATAAAAACAATTAAAATGATTTTAAAATTATTTTAAATAATTAAATTGAATTGTTAAGCTGACCCGGGGCAAGTTGTCCATGTCAAGTTGTCCCACAGTGAGTTGACTGTGGCAAATTGGCTGCAGTGAGTTAACTCATTCCAAGTTATTGCCATTGCATGTTCTCTTAAGTTTGTTGCTGTTGTCAGTTGCAAAGTCGTGTCCACAAAATCAGAACTAAATTCCTTGACTACTTGCCACCAGCACCACTATTCCCTTCCAGCACTAGTCAAGAATGGAACGTGACTACTGTTGTCTGTACCTGAAGTGTTCCTTTCTTCTCCCAGGTAGTTATATATTTAAATATATTCATTTATCACATTTCTATACCGCCTATCACACTTGTGTGATTCTGGGAAGTTTATAAACTGCCAGGAAGAGAACTTTTGGCTCAGAGGTCAATACAACTGCCTAATATGCAGGCAGCCCAAGTTCGAATCTGAATAAGGGTACGGCTAACTGATGAAAGTTAAAGAGCTTGAAATAGATCTATACTAGTCTCCCTTTATTTCTTTATCAGCATATATATATATACATTGCTCCCAGAAGCACGAAGCTGAAGCCTGAAGATGACGAATGAGACTTCGTCGAAACGTCGCCAAGACACTTCCAATTTTACACGGGACAAAACCCGAACAACCAAAGACCTATATACGAACACCGTGAAAACCTCAGAAAACATATATATATATATATATATATATATATATATATATATATATATGTAGGTCTTTGGTTATTCGGGTTTTCTCCACGTAAATTGAAGTGTCTTGGCGACGTTCACAAAGTCTCATTCGTCATCTTCAGGCTTCAACTTCGTGCTTCTGGGAGCAATGTGTGATTGCAGCTGTTTCTTCCTTTTTAACTGCTAGTGGGGTTTGAACTGATTGGGTGGGAGCTTGGCTGTGCTCTGATTGGATGTGGGTTTTGTGCTCTGATTGGCTGGGGTGTGTCCTGTTTGGGTGGGGGCTTGGTTGTGCTCAAATTAGTCTGAGTTGCAGGGGGATCTGAGCTGGTGAGCTGCACTGCTGCTGTTTGGCTTCGTGTTCGTGGTGGGGCTACATCTTCGTAGTGGGTGTCAGTCTGCTGCATGTATGGATTGGAGGGTTTGAAATGGCTAATGTTGCAGCTGCGGTCTGGCTTCTGGTCCTTGGTCGTGCTTCCTGATCAGTGTGGGTTTGGGTGTGCTTTCTGGGTGGATGTGTGGTGGTGACATCCTGTGTGGACCTCGTGAGTGTGGGTCTGGTGTCATTCCTCGTGTTAGGGACACGTTTGTCAATAAGGGCAGGTTTCCAAATGGCTGGTAGGCGGGAGGTATCATCTCGTTTGTTCATGCTGTGTGGGCGTTTTTCTATCTCGATGGCTTCTCTGATTATTCTGTTGTTAAAGTGTTCAGTTTTGGCGATAGTTCTGGTCTTTTTAAAGTCAATATCGTGTCCTGTGACTTTAAAGTGTTGGACCAGGGAAGAAGTTGGTTCCTCTTTTTTGAATGAGTTCTTGTGTTCTTCAATGCGTGCACTTATTCTTCTGTTGGTTTGTCCAATGTATGTGGTGGGGCAGGCGGTGCATGGGATTTCATATACTCCTTGATTTTCTAACTCAATTTTGTCTTTGGGGTTTCTTAGGATGGTGGATATTTTTTGGTTTGTGCAGAATGCTGTCTTGATGTTATGTTTGTGGAGGATCTTGCTGATTCTGTCTGTGGTGCCTTTATATATGGGAGGAGGGCTGTGCCATTTTCTTGCTCTCTGTCTTGGGTTTTAGTGGGGGTTCTTTTGGATTAGTTTGGTAATCTTATTTCTCTGAATCCATTGGATGTTAGTACGTTTGTGAGAGTGTGTAGTTCGGTTTTAGGTGTTGTTAAATCAGCTAAGCATTTTGTTCTAGAGATGAGTGTCTTGGCTACGGAGTTGATCTGTGCTGGGTGGTGGTGTGAGAGTGCATGCAGATAGCGGTTTGTGTGTGTTTTCTTCTGGTAGATGGTGTGTCCTAGGGAGCCATTGGGTTTCTTGTAGACTAAGACATCTAGGAAGGGATGTCTTACACACACACACCAACAAACTCCGAAGACTACAAGAACGCCAGAAACAAACCCCTCCACCCTCACAGCCACACATGAAACAAACAGTGCATAACATCTCAGATAGGATCCTCACCAAAGCTGAAACCGATGTCCTTTCCAAAGGATTCAACTTTGCAGTCACTCCCAAATACATCCCCACTGAGACCATTATATGCGGAGTTGAAACCAGCCTGACCAAAATCAACCCCGATGACGCTAACAAAATCAGACTCGAAATCACCAACATCCTCTGCAGCAGCAAGCCACCCAAAAGCAACTTACCCAAAGAGGAACAGACAGCACTACTTAACCTGAAAAAAGACACCAGCATAATAATCCTACCAGCAGACAAGGTGGTTATGAACACATCTGACTACCAAACCAAATTAACCAACCTACTCCAAGACCCTGCATACAAGCCCCTAAAAACAGACCCCACCACCTACCTAGAAAAAACCACTAGATCCAAAATAAAAGCCTCCCCCATCAGCGAAGAAATCCAACAAAGAATCATTCCCAGAGAAATCATCCAGATGCCCTAAGCTCTACGGCCTGCCCAAGATACACAAAGAAGGAACCCCACTCAGACCCATAGTCAGCTCCATAGGCTCACCTCTACAAAACCTAGCCAAATTTCTGCAAACAACTACAGCCCTATGCAGAATCCATCGCCTCACACGTAAAAACTCATTCCAGTTCATAGAGATCATAAAGAAACAAAACTTACAGCCCAGCGACCTACTCGTGAGCTTTGATGTCATATCCTCTTCACCCAAGTGCCAATCAAAGAAGCCTTGACAGCTATCCAAAACAAATATAACCCCCAAGCACATCCTAGATCTGACCAACCACTGCCTATCAACACATACTTCATCTATAACGGACAAAAATACAAACAAATAGAAGGCGCACCCATGGGATCACCCTCTCACCTGTCATTGCCAACCTCTACATGGAACACTTTGAAACCCAAGCACTAGAAAATCTGATCACAAACCCAAACTCTGGCTCAGATCGTGAGCGACACCTTCATAATCTGGCCACACGGAAAGAAAAACTTGAAAACTTCCTCACACACCTCAATAGCCTACACCCCAAAATACAGTTCACCATGGAAACAGAAGTTAACAACCAACTTCCTTCCTAGATGTCTTAGTCTACAAGAAACCCAATGGCTCCCTAGGACACACCATCTACCAGAAGAAAACACACACAAACCGCTATCTGCATGCACTCTCACACCACCACCCAGCACAGATCAACTCCGTAGCCAAGACACTCATCTCTAGAACAAAATGCTTAGCTGACGAACAACACCTAAAACCGAACTACACACTCTCACAAAGCGTACTAACATCCAATGGATTCCAGAGAAATAAGATTACCAAACTAATCCAAGAAGAACCCCCCACTAAAACCCAAGACAGAGAGCAAGAAAATGGCACAGCTCTCCTCCCATATATAAAAGGCACCACAGACAGAATCAGCAAGATCCTCCACAAACATAACATCAAGTCAGCATTCTGCACAAACCAAAAATATCCACCATCCTAAGAAACCCCAAAGACAAAATTGAGTTAGAAAATCAAGGAGTATATGAAATCCCATGCACCGCCTGCCCCACCCCATACATTGGACAAACCAACAGAAGAATAAGTGCACGCATTGAAGAACACAAGAACTCATTCAAATAAGAGGAACCAACTTCTTCCCTGGTCCAACACTTTAAAGTCACAGGACACGATATTGACTTTAAAAGACCAGAACTATCGCCAAAACTGAACACTTTAACAACAGAATAATCAGAGAAGCCATCGAGATAGAAAACGCCCACACAGCATGAACAAGCGAGATGATACCTCCGCCTACCAGCCATTTGGAAACCTGCCCTTATTGACAAGCGTGTCCCTAACACGAGGAATGACACCAGACCCACACTCACGAGGTCCACACAGGATGTCACCACCACACATCCACCCAGAAAGCACACCCAAACCCACACTGATCAGGAAGCACGACCAAGGACCAGAAGCCAGACCGCAGCTGCAACATTAGCCATTTCAAACCCCTCCAATCCATACATGCAGCAGACTGACACCCACTACGAAGATGTAGCACGACCACGAACACGAAGCCAAACAGCAGCAGTGCAGCTCACCAGCTCAGATCCCCCTGCAACTCAGACTAATTTGAGCACAACCAAGCCCCCACCCAAACAGGACACACCCCCAGCCAATCAGAGCACAAAAAAACCCCATCCAATCAGAGCACAGCCAAGCTCCCACCCAATCAGTTCAAACCCCCACTAGCAGTTAAAAAGGAAGAAACAGCTGCAATCACACATTGCTCCCAGAAGCGCGAAGCTGAAGCCTGAAGATGACGAATGAGACTTTGTCGAAACGTCACCAAGACACTTCCAATTTTATGCGGGAGAAAACCCGAATAACCAAAGACCTACATACAAACACCCGTGAAAACCTCAGAAAACAAATATATCTATCTATATATAGATATAGATATATATATATATATATATATATATATATATATATATATATATATATATATATATATATTGCATAGTTAAAAACAAAGTTAAAAATAGAATTCACACAGAGTTAAGAAGAACAATTGAAAAGTTAAAAAAAAGCAGAGGGAGAACCTTCAACCCACCAACCACCCCCAGAGTAGCTTGACACTCTTAGACTCTTTATGTCTGATGACTCCCAATTTGAGACAAAATTGGTCACGTTTTGCCTCCTTGTGATGTATAAAAGGCCTGTTCTGACCTAGGCTTCCTGATACAGTAAAAGCACACAATGAGTCCCAAAAACCTTCTTTTTATTTCAATGGCTGTGAATTCTGTTCATTCACAGATGAGTCCCAAATAGTTGTAAAGAGTCCGACAGAAGTCTGCCGCAGTCCTTCGGGATAAGGCTGATAAGCACCCATCTTTATCTCCCTTGACACGCTGCCAAAGACCTAATTGGCAATTAACTTTGCAAGGCTAGTCAGAACACAGAGTCAAAACGGAGCTGCAGAAGTGAAATCGGCCAGCACAAAAAACAGTTGCTTCCTGCAAAGGCCCACATGCCTTTGCTCCTCCTTTATGTCTTATGGGAGGGGCCAATCATCTTCAAGCCTGACTCCAGAGTTGTCCCTTTTGTTTTAATTGTTCTTGCCTTCTGGCAGCTCTGCGCATGCGCGCACTGGGAACAGGCTCCCCCTTTTTCTCTGCCTTGCTGATGTTCAACTTTGGAGGCTCCGGAGTCCGCACATAACTCTCAGATGGCCCTGGCCCCCTTTCTGCCTCTGACACAGAGCCCTCGTCCGAGCCTTCCCCAGACTCCAGCACTGGCCCATGTTCCTCCCCAGCCTCCTCATTGTCCGACTCTGTTGCCATCTGCACAAGCCGCAGGCGGACCACAACAATGCCATACAGAATACGTAGTGTGTAAAAATAGAGAAATCCTCCCACACTAGTCAAGAAGATTGATGAAACTCGTATAAAACCTTCTGCGCAAGAGCTTGATATAAATGTGACATTGGTGTTCCTCTCTTGGGGCCTTAGTGCTCTCTCACTTTGATTGTTGTTGTTGTTGTTTCCGTTACAGGACTAGGTAATATTATACAAATGTGTGAGAGAGTGGAGTTTGCTGGTTATTTACATATAGCCTCTTGCCCCTCCAGTCATGGTGGAGATGGGATTTCTTCCTTGATGGTTCCGTGATGAGGATA
Organism: Ahaetulla prasina; assembly: GCF_028640845.1. NCBI lineage: Eukaryota > Metazoa > Chordata > Lepidosauria > Squamata > Colubridae > Ahaetulla > Ahaetulla prasina. Next base: position 223,982,944 of record NC_080539.1, on the reverse strand, counting down.
TTATTTCTTCCTTGTTTGTTTGTCTGGTGCTGTTCCCTGGACATTGGCTGCTAGGAAGGATGTATTTTCCGTCCAGGACTTTTGGTTGTGCATTTTACTGGTTTGCTAGATAGGGTTTGTTGACGGTTGATTCAGATTTCCAGGAATGCCAGAGAACTTTTTGATTTGGCTTGATCCACAATGTCAACAGCTCCCAGCTGAAATTGTTTATGTGCTGAGAGAGATGGAGATTTTTCCCCCAGTGGCTTCTGACTGCCAGTTGATATTTGTACTGTAGCTGCATCCTCTCAATCGTTTACCTATCTGTCCTACATGGTGGTGACTGATACAGCCCTTACACCAGGGGTGAAATGCTCCCGGTTCGGATCAGATCACCTGATCCGGTAGCGATGACGGCGGGTGGTTCAGAGAACAGGTAAGCAAAAATCCCTGCCCCCCCCCATGCCCAGCTGAGCTGCGCGATCATCAGAGGGTTTTTTTTTTTACTTTTAAAAGCATTTTTTCTTTGGCCGAAGAGGTTGTAAAAAAATGCTTTTAAAAGGCTCTGATGATCCCAGCTGAGTTGCCTGATTGTCAGAGCCTTTTAAAAGCATTTTTTCTTTGGCCGAAGAGGTTGTAGTCAAAATGGTTTTAAAAGTTAAAAAAAAAGGTGGCCACGCCCACCCAGTCACATTACCACCACCACCACCACCACCAAGCCACGCCTACAGAACCAATAGTAAAAAAATTTACATTTCACCACTGGCTTACACTGTACATTGCAGTCCTTACACTGTACAGGTAGTCCTTGACTTAGGGCCACAATTGAACTCAAAATTCCTGTTGCTAAGTGAAACATTTGTTAAGTGAACTTGCCTCCATTTTACAACCTTTCTTGCCACTGTTGTTAAGTGAGTCACTGTAGCTTTTAAATGAGTCAAACCATTGTTAAGTGAATCTGGCTTCCCTATTGACTTTGCTTGTCAGAAGGTTGCAAAAGTGACAGCTGTCATTAATATGAATCAAGTGTCTGGATTTTGATCTCACACAATCATGAGGATGCGACCACGGTCATTAAGTGTAAAAACTGGACATAAGTCGCTTTTTCCAGCGCCATTGTAACTTTAAACGGTCACTAAATGAACTGTTGTAAGTCAAGGACTTCCTGTACTCTATAGTCAAAGGCAACATACGTTGTAAGAATTGCAATAACCATCATGTGCGATAGACAGTTGATTGCCATCCACGGGAGAGAACGTTGGAGAGAAGTTATAACTAATTTTTACAACCAGGCAAATACAGGATAAATTACGGGAAGATTGTGATACAGGTTAAATTACGGGAAGGGCTTTGGCAGGATAGCATTATGTGAGGCAAAGTAGACGGAAGATTAAGAAAAAAAGCCACAGTCATGTGCAGCATTCCAAATGGAACTCAGGGTCATTTCATAACGGGAGGAGGGATGCCCATGTTTGTTGGCATGCCGTACCAATAGCCAGTGTTTTAATTATAAGGAAGTTGCACACTGGGGAAAAAAAAGTTTAAAGAATGAGGAAGTCTGGAGTAAAAATAAAGAAGAAAAAGAACTGTAGGAGCATTGCCTCCCCCACCCCACCCCCCCGCCCCCGTCCCGGCAAGTCAACAAGCTCTATTTGAAAAGTCATAAAAGCAGCAAAATGCTTCCCAAACAAGCAGATAATCAAGGATGGGTGGGGAATGAAATAAAATTACCCAGATAAAAGAACACACAAATGGCAGCTTATTACTCTGAGGATGCACTTCAGTTAGCTTTAATTGTTTCCAGAAATAGATGACTCATGATATTTCTTGAAACTAGCCACAACTATTTGTACATATAATTATGCTACATTTTTATCCTTTTTGACTTGAAAGTATATTGTCTAGCTGAAGCTAATTTTTCCATATAAAAGAATGTCAGTCTCATTAACCTCAAAAAGAACTGAAGGCCTGTTCATAACTATTCACATCTACACTGAGATTCCTGGGGTGATGCTGTCTCTCTTTTTCTCTCTTTTTTTTCCTTGTAGAAAGGGGAGGAGAAGGAGGAGAGGAGAAGTGGGAGGGGGAGGGGTGGAGGCAAGGGAAAGGGGAAGGGAAAGGAAGGGAAGGAGGGGAGGGAGGGAGAGGAAGGAAGGAAGGAGGAAGGGAAGGGAGGGAAGGGGAAGGAAGGGGAAGGAAGGAAGGGGAAGGAAGGAAGGGGAAGGGAGGAGGGAGAGGAAGGGAAGGAGGGGAGGGAAGGGAAGGGAAGGAAGGGGAAGGGAAGGAGGGAGAGGAAGGAAGGGAGAGGAAGGAAGGGAGGGAAGGGGAAGGGAAGGGAAGGAAGGAAGGGAAGGGAAGGAAGGGGAAGGAAGGGGAAGGAAGGAAGGGAGGGAAGGAAGGGAGGGGAAGGGAGGGAGGAAGGGAGGAGGGAAGGGAAGGGGAAGAGGAAGGAAGGGGAAGGGGAAGGGAGGGAAGGGAAGGAAGGAAGGGAAGGGAAGGGAGGGAGGAAGGGAAAGGAGGAAGGGAAGGAAGGAAGGAAGGGAAGGAAGGGGAAGGAAGGAAGGAAGGGGAAGGGGAAGGAAGGGAGGAGAGGAAGGAGGGAAGGGAGGAGAGGAAGGGAGAGGAAGGAAGGAAGGAAGGGGAAGGAGGGGAAGGGAAGGAAGGAAGGAAGGAAGGGAGGGGAGGGAGGAAGGAAGGAAGGAAGGAAGGAAGGGAGGGAGGGAAGGAAGGAGGAAAAGGAAGGAGGAAGGGAGGGAAGGAAGGAAGGAAGGAAGGGAGGGAAGGAGGGAGAGGAAGGAGGGAGAGGAAGGAAGGGGAAGGGGAGGGAGGGGAGGGGAAGAGAAGGGAAGGGAAGAGAAGAGAAAGGGAGGGGAGGAGAAGAGAAGGGAAGGGGAAAGTAGGAGAGGGGAAGGGAAGGGACCCGCCTTTTCCTACTATTTGCTTTCACTATCTTTTTGTATTCTGCTTAGGTCAATGGTTTGACACAATCAGAGAGAGAGAAAGAGTCAGGAGTTCTTGAGACAAAGTAAGCATAGAAATAGATGGGATAATGTTGTAAACATTTATATAGTTAGTGTTACAAATGCTATACTTGAGCTTAAAGAAGAGTGGAGAATGTCAGAAGGGTTGGCCGTATGTCAATCCGTTTGTATTATAGACGCCAATTTTCGCTTCCTAAGTCTCCATGGATTTTGCACCAGATTTCATCCCTACAGCCAGAATGTTATCTATGTGTTGACCTATTTTTTTCCTCATGTGATGCATACTGGCCAAGTGAAAATAGGATTCATGCTAATTTCTGGTCCTGTTAGACCTCTCAGCGGCTTTTGATACCATCGACCATGGTATCCTGCTGCGCCGGTTGGAGGGATTGGGAGTGGGAGGCACCGTATATCGGTGGTTCTCCTCCTATCTCTCTGACCGGTCGCAGACGGTGTTGACGGGGGGGCAGAGGTCGACCGCGAGGGGCCTCACTTGTGGGGTCCCGCAGGGGCCGATCCTCTCGCCCCTGCTGTTCAACATCTATATGAAGCCGCTGGGTGAGATCATCAGTGGCTTTGGGGTGAGATACCAGCAGTACGCTGACGACACCCAGCTGTACTTTTCCACCCCGGGCCACCCCAATGAAGCTGTTGAAGTGCTGTCCCGGTGTTTGGAGGCCGTACGGGTCTGGATGGGGAGAAACAGGCTCAAGCTTAATCCCTCCAAGACGGAGTGGCTGTGGATGCCGGCATCCCGATTCAGCCAGCTGCAACCGCGGCTGGCTGTTGAAGCAGTTATTGGCCCCAAAGGATAGTCAACTTGGGTGTCCTCCTGGATGACCGGCTGTCGTTTGAAGATCATTTGACGGCCGTCCAGGAGGGCCTTCCACCAGGTTCGCCTGGTTCGGCAGTTCGCCTTCCTTGATCGGGATTCCTTATGCACGGTCACTCATCTCGTTACCTCTCGCTTGGATTATTGTAATGCTCTCTACATGGGGCTCCCTTGAAGTGCGTCCGGAGGCTTCAGTTAGTCCAGAACGCGGCAGCGGGGTGATGAGGAGCTGCACGCAGCTCCCATGTAACACCTCTCCTGCGCAGGCTGCACTGGCTACCTGTGGCCTCTCGGGTGCACTTTAAGGTGTTAGTCACGACCTTTAAGGCGCTCCATGGCTTAGGACCTGGGTACTTGGGACCGCCTACTGCTACCACATGCCTCCCACCGACCCGTGCGCTCTCACAGAGGGACTCCTCAGGGTGCCATCCGCCAAACAATGTCGGCTGGTGGCCCCAGGACGGGCCTTCTCTGTGGGGCCCCCACACTCTGGAACGAACTCCCCGGGCTTCGCCAGATATCTGACCTTGGACATTCCGTGCGAACTGAAAACATATCTTTTATTCGCGGGCTGGCTTGAATGAAATTTTAAACTTAAATTTTTAGCAATTTTAATGGGGTTATTGGTTTTATGGCAAATTTCTTAAATTTTTCAGGCTCATTTAATAAGTTTTTAACTGATTTTAATTTTGTATATTGTATATTGTTTTTTGTTGGTTTTATTCTGCCTGTACACCGCCCTGAGTCCTTCGGGAGAAGGGCGGTATAAAAATCAAATAAATATAATATAATATATAATATAATATAATTTCTGTTAGTTTCTTCCTTGGAGAAATAATAATAATAGTAGATCACATAGACTGCTTTTCTTTTTTATACTTGTCTCCTGAGAGGTTTCTCTGGGGTTCTTCCCACAGGAATTTAGGATAATGTACCTCCTACTGACCTATAAATCACATGCAGACAGCTGGTTGAGCAGGCTTTCCTCCAGTCCTTGGCAAAATACACCAGCATAAACTTGCTCTCTGTACACTGTCCATCTTAACTCTGGAGCTGGTGATTAATCCTGTCCTAACTCTTTACTGTTAGAGAAGATTTGTCTGCTGGCACCATCACTACCCCATGTGAACTGGGACTGGAGCTGAGGAGGGAAGTGAGGTTGTTTAGAAAAGGGGCTGTAGACATTTGTGGACTGGGGATTTCTACTCATTTATGGGGAAACCCTCCCCAACCCTGGCATCCTCTCATGGAATGTTGTAGTCCAAATTCCCAGGAGGGAGGAGATGCATTCCAGAGGAATAAGAGACAGCTCAGTCCAGATATTTTGTGTGAGAGGAAAAAGGAGGGAAAGATAGCCCCTCCCTAAAAGCTCTCAGAGTATATGCTTGATGCAGACAGTAGAGGGCTTCAGTTTGGCAAGACTGAGGTCAAGAACCAAGAAAGACATGTGGGGATCCCTCAAAGCCATGGGTGAAATCCAGCAGGTTCTGACAGGTTCTGGAGAACCGGTAGCGGAAATTTTGAGTAGTTCAGAGAACCAGCAAATACCACCTCTGGCTGGCCCCAGAGTGGGGTGGGAATGGAGATTTTGTAATATCTCATATCTATGAGTTTGACCCTGTGGCTCCTGAGGATATGGGGAGGTTGTTGGGGAGGTTGAATGCCACCACATATTTACTGGACCCATGTCCCTCCTGGCTGGTACTGGCCATGCAGGAGGTGACACGAGGCTGGCTCCAGGGGATTACTAATGCTTCGTTGTTGGATGGGGTCTTTCCTGCTGCTTTGAAAGAGGTGGTGGTGAGACCCCTCCTCAAGAAGCCTTCCCTGGACCCAGCTGTTTTAGGAAATTATTGTCCGGTCTCCAACCTTTGCTTTGTGGCGAAGGTTGTAGAGAGTGTAGTGGCACGTCAATTACCCCAATACCTGGAGGAAACTGTCTATCTAGACCCATTCCAGTCCGGCTTTCGGTCCGGATACAGTACGGAGACGGCTTTGGTCGCGTTGGTTGATGATCTCTGGAGGGCCAGGGATAGGGGTTATTCCTCTGCTCTGGTCCTATTAGACCTCTCAGCGGCTTTCGATACCATCGACCATGGTATCCTGCTGCACCGGTTGGGGAGTTTGGGAGTGGGAGGCACCTTTTATCAGTGGTTCTCCTCCTATCTCTGACGATGCATGAACAGTGTTGGCAGGGGCAGATGGGCCAGGCGCCTTACTTGTGGGGTGCTGCAGGGGTCGATTCTCTCACCTCTCCTGTTCAACATCTATATGAAGCCATTGGGTGAGATCATCAGTGGTTTTGGGGTGAGGTACCAACTGTACGCTGATGATACGCAGCTGTACTTTTCCACCCCAAGCCACCCCAATGAAGCTATCGAAGTACTGTCCCAGTGTCTGGAAGCCGTACGGGTCTGGATGGGGAGAAACAGGCTCAAGCTCAATCCCTCCAAGACGGAGTGGCTCTGGATGCCGGCACCCCGGTACAGTCAGTTGCAGCCGCAGCTGACTGTTGGGGGCGAGTCATTGGCCCCAATGGAAAGAGTGCGCAACTTGGGCGTTCTCCTGGATGGGCGGCTGTCCTTTGAAGATCACCTGACAGCCATCTCCAGGAGAGCTTTTTATCAGGTTCGCCTGATTCGCCAGTTGCGCCCCTTCCTTGACCGGTATGCCCAATGCACGGTCACTCATGCTCTTGTTACCTCTCGCTTGGATTACTGCAATGCTCTCTACATGGGGCTCCCCTTGAAGAGCATCCGGAGGCTCCAGTTGGTTCAGAATGCAGCTGCGCGGGTGATAGAGGGAGCCGCTCGTGGCTCCCACATTACACCACTCCTGCGCAGGCTGCACTGGCTACCTGTGGTCTTCTCGGTGCACTTCAAGGTGCTGGTTACTACCTTTAAAGCGCTCCATGGCTTAGGACCGGGTTACTTACGAAAGCGCCTACTGCCATCGACTACCTCTCCCCGACCTGTGCGCTCTCACAGAGAGGGACTCCTTAGGGTGCCGTCCGCCAAACAATGTCGGTTGGTGGCCCCCAGAGGAAGGGCCTTCTCTGTGGGGGCTCCCATCCTTTGGAATGACCTTCCCCCAGGACTTCGCCAACTTCCTGACCTTCGAACCTTCCGCCGCGAGCTGAAGACATATTTGTTCATCCGCGCAGGACTGGCATAGGGTTTTAAATTTTATTTGGTTTTAATTTTAGTGGGTTTTATCATCTTAAAGATATTTTAATTTGGGCCAAATTGAATAAGTTTTTAAAATATTATTTTATTCTGTATTTATATTGTTGTCTTTTTATCTGGCTGTAAACCGCCCTGAGTCCTTCGGGAGAAGGGCGGCATAAAAATTTGATTAAATAAATAAATAAATAAATAAATCTTTCCCCCAGGAGTGGGGAGTGAATGGGGATTTTGCAGTATCCTTCCCCTGGAGTGGGATGGGAATATTTTGCAGTATCCTTCCTCTGCCATGCCCACCAAGCCACACCCACAGAACCAGTAGTAAAACAAATTGGATTTCACTACTGCTCAAAGCAAATGTCTTTATTGTTCCATATTTGTAGAAAATGGCTGTTAGGATAGTACAACTAGCTGTAGAAAAAAATAAAAGTAAAATATCTTATCAAAAAAAGCTCACCTCTTGGTAATTTCGTGCAGTTTTCTCTGGCACCATCTCAGAAGTGGTTTGCCATTGCATTCTTCCAGGGTCTATTTCCACTTCCCAAACTGTGCTACAACCACAAGCTGGATGATCTTCGATCCAAATCCTAGTCAAGTCAGATTTCCACTTAGTTTTTGAGGTCAGAGAAAACTATAGGTTAAAATATAGATATAGCTCACCAGAAAGGCAATTCTGAGCATTATTCACCATTATCTAGGGCAGTGGTTCTCAACCTTTATAGTGCTGTGACCCCTTTAATACAATTCCCCACGATGTGGCGACCCCAACCGCAGAAGGGGGAAAAAAGCGACAAACTGTTTTTTTGAATTTATTGTGCCTGAAGCCGTATTGGCTAGCGATCTGAACTGCTTGCGATTGCCTTGAGGACGGAAGCATTAAAGCGGAGACTCCTCCCCTATTAAGTTTATCGCACCTGAAGCCAAATTAGGCTAGCGATTGGGAGTGATTGCAGCTGGCTTGAGAGGGAGACATCAGAGCAAAGATTTCTCTCTTTTTTAATTCATCGTGCCTGAAGCCGAATTCGGCTAGCGATTTGAAGAGCCTGCAGCTGGCTTGTAAAGTCAACCATTGGAGCGCGATTCTTCAACTCGCAAGTATACTTCCCATATTTCCGATGGTCTTAGGCGACCCCTGGCAAATCATCATTCGACCCCCAACGGAGTCATGACCCACAGGTTGAGAACCGCTGATCTGGGGGTGCTGTAAGTTGTAAATCAACAATATTTGAGGAGTTACAAGCTCTTCCCCCTCCCTTTGTTTGAACAACTGAATCATGTGATATGACCAGCCCAACCATAAGAGCAACTGTACCAGATGCATCAAGGAAATGAGCCAGTCCTCCAGAGGATCACGAAGAAGTGAGCAAACTTGCCAAAATATGTGGCCAGCTGTTTCTAGCCATCTCTATGATCCCACAAGAATCTGGTTTTCATTCAAGGAATATCTGTATGGGCGTAACTTTCTTTACAACAAACCTCTCTAGCTTAATATCACCAAAACACATAGCATGAATAAAATCCAAGGTGCCAATGGGTCAATAGTGGTTGTTTTCCTAGAATATTTGACATATGAAAAAAATTGAAAGTTGAGCATTCAGCTCCTGACTTTTATTTATATTATTTAATATTATATTATATTATATTATATTATATTATATTATATTATATTATATTATATTATATTATATTATATTATATTATATTATATTATATTATATTATATTATATTATATTATATTATATTATATTATATTATATTATATTATATTATATTATATTATATTATATTATATTATATTATATTATATTATATTATATTATATTATATTATATTATATTATATTATATTATATTATATTATATTATATTATATTATATTATATTATATTATATTATATTATATTATATTATATTATATTATATTATATTATATTATATTATATTATATTATATTATATTATATTATATTATATTATATTATATTATATTATATTATATTATATTATATTATATTATATTATATTATATTATATTATATTATATTATATTATATTATATTATATTATATTATATTATATTATATTATATTATATTATATTATATTATATTATATTATATTATATTATATTATATTATATTATATTATATTATATTATATTATATTATATTATATTATATTATATTATATTATATTATATTATATTATATTATATTATATTATATTATATTATATTATATTATATTATATTATATTATATTATATTATATTATATTATATTATATTATATTATATTATATTATATTATATTATATTATATTATATTATATTATATTATATTATATTATATTATATTATATTATATTATATTATATTATATTATATTATATTATATTATATTATATTATATTATATTATATTATATTATATTATATTATATTATATTATATTATATTATATTATATTATATTATATTATATTATATTATATTATATTATATTATATTATATTATATTATATTATATTATATTATATTATATTATATTATATTATATTATATTATATTATATTATATTATATTATATTATATTATATTATATTATATTATATTATATTATATTATATTATATTATATTATATTATATTATATTATATTATATTATATTATATTATATTATATTATATTATATTATATTATATTATATTATATTATATTATATTATATTATATTATATTATATTATATTATATTATATTATATTATATTATATTATATTATATTATATTATATTATATTATATTATATTATATTATATTATATTATATTATATTATATTATATTATATTATATTATATTATATTATATTATATTATATTATATTATATTATATTATATTATATTATATTATATTATATTATATTATATTATATTATATTATATTATATTATATTATATTATATTATATTATATTATATTATATTATATTATATTATATTATATTATATTATATTATATTATATTATATTATATTATATTATATTATATTATATTATATTATATTATATTATATTATATTATATTATATTATATTATATTATATTATATTATATTATATTATATTATATTATATTATATTATATTATATTATATTATATTATATTATATTATATTATATTATATTATATTATATTATATTATATTATATTATATTATATTATATTATATTATATTATATTATATTATATTATATTATATTATATTATATTATATTATATTATATTATATTATATTATATTATATTATATTATATTATATTCGTACATGACCCGTTTGAGCTTCCTAAACAAGCGAACTGCAAGGAGTTCAGACAACCGCAAAGGGCATATTTCTTGAGCCACTGCGGTCCGAGGTCATCGACATCGCGGAAGCCCTGGCAGAGCCAACGCCGGTACAATCGGTATCGTGGCAAACTCTGCAAACCCTGCTAAAAACCATTTCGCGCCAACGCCGTCCAAATCGTCGGCGTTTTGAATTTGGAGGCGCCGACAGCTGAGGCGAATCCATCAGCGACTACATGGCCGCCCTGAAAGCCTCCAAAGACTGTGGGTACCGAGACCTGGACGAGGCGCTGCTGAGCAACTCATCCGTGGGGTCAGAGACATGCGTTTGCGGGCGGCTGCTATCAAAAAGCAATCTAACGCTGGCAAGCGCTCTGGGCGAAGCCAGGCGCATGAAATGTCCACCCAAGCGGCGGAGACCCTGCAAAAGCCACTCACACGGCGAGCACAAAATCAACCCGGTGCACCAGAAGAGATCAGACCGAATCAGGCGGCGAGGATGAGGAAGGGTTTGTCGAACCGAGAAGCGTGGCAAAGAAGACCGGGAGGAATCACGGAAGTTGCGGAGGTCAACACCAGCGTCAACAATGCAAGTTCAAGGGCGCTACATGTCGGTGCGAGAAGAAGGGCACCTGGCTCAAGTCTGTCGAGCACCCCAACCTTCCGCCGAAAATTCAAACCGACCAATCAGGCGCGGGATCGGCAAGGCGACCCGTGATTGGCTCAAACAAAAAGCGCGAACTTGAATCGAGCGACCGTGATCATAGGCGCGCCTCAACCAGTGGAGAAGAAAATCTTCACCAAACCCAAAATAGAAGAGTGCCGTGCCGACTAGAAGTGGACACGGGTCAGCGATCACAATCATGTCCTGGGACACTTTGCAGCTTTGCCAACAGTAGCAAAGCGCCACCTGCAAACACAAGCGGCTACGAGTCCACGACTACCAAGGGAATCGCATCCCTGTTAGAGGACCACCTCCGTCCGAGTCGATACGGACCACACAAGAAGACCCTGCCCATCACGATCGTCGAAGGACCCTGCCAAGTTTGTTGGGACTAGACTGGTTCCGTGCATTGGGCATGGGGTGACTGGCATCTACAAGTGACTGTAACCTAAAGACACACTCATGAGCGAGTTCGAAGATGTCTTCAAGGACTGCCTGGGCAAGTACAAGGGACCCCTATTTCCTTCAATTTAGACCCCAGGTAGCCCCTATCCGGTTAAAGCAAGGAGGTCCTTTTGCCCTTAAACCCAAGATTGATAGGAGATAGACAAGCTCATAAGGCAGGGATACTGGTGCCAGTCGATCATGCCAAAGTGGGAGACGCCAATCGTCACCCAGTGAAACCAGATGGGTCAGTTAGAATCTGCGCTGATTACAAGGCGGCGTTAAACAAAGCCTTGCAAAAGCGCTTACCAGTTCCGTGGTGCAACACTTGCTGCACTCGTTGGGGCAAGGGCAAGTTTTGCTAAATTAGATTTGGCACAAGCCTATCAACAACTGCCCGTGAGCGCCAACACAGCGAAGCCCAAGCGATTGTGACTCACAGGGTGCTTTCAAGTGTACCCGGTTACAGTTTGGGGTGAGTGTGGCACCAGGTCTATTCAAAATTTAATGGGCGACTTCTGCAAGGGCTCCCGGGTAGTTCCCTACTTGATGATGTATTGGTATCAGCAGAAAATTTAGAGGAATTGGGGAGCGTTTGAGAAAAGTTCTGGGCATTTTCGGTCAGCGGACTAAAGGTTAAAGTGAACAAATGCCAAATAGGGGTAGAATCCGTAGAATTCTTGGGCTACAGAATTGACAAGAGAATTCACCCACTGAGAGCAAGGTCAAGGCAATAAGAAAGGCTCCAGCGCCCAAAAACAAAACAGAGCCACAGGCTTCCCTGGGGCTTGTGATCTTTTCTGCGGTCTTTTTAAAAAATAAGGCAACCGTTGCCGAGCCGCTACATAAGTTACTGGGAAAGAATACTGCTTGGTCTTGGGGAAAGTCGGAAGCTAGGGCTTTCGAAGCAGTAAAAAACCTACTCTCGAGCGATAGCTTGCTAATCCAGTATCACAGCTCATTGCCATTGGTTCTGGTTTGCGATGCCTCCCCTTACGGGGTGGGGCTGTGCTCAGCCACAGACTTCAAATGGCACAGAAGCCCCAATAGCCTTCTACTCCAGAACGATGTCCTCAACAGAGAGGAACTATAGCCAGTTGGATAAGAAGCCCTAGCTATAGTGTCAGGGGTAAAAAGTTTCACGAATCGTTTTGGCAGAGACTTTGAAATTGTTACAGACCATAGACCACTGTTAGGATACTGGCTGGCGACCGCCCAACGCCTGTGGCACTTTCACCCGATTGACCCGATGGACTATCTTTTTGGCTGCTTACTCCTACAAGCTGCAGCATCGACCAGGAAAAGTGGGGCATGCGGACGCATTAAGCAGATGCCCACTGCCAGGGGCGATCGAGACCCCACTCGGGGCGCCCATCCTGCTAATTGACTCTCTGGACTCTGGCCCAGTCACATCTAAGGAGGTGGCTCGGGCATCATACGGGACATTATTTGAGAACTGTACTGGGTTGGGTACAAGAGGGTGGCCCGCTGCGCGGGCGGCGTTTAAGGAATTTGTAAAAGCGTGGGGAACTCTCGGCTCAAGGGGTGCCTGCTATGGGGGATCGGTGGTGATCCCGGAGAAATTGAGGAAAGGTATTGGACCTCCTCCACGAGGTCACCCAGGGATCGTAAGGATGAAGGGGCTAGCGAGAAGCTATGTGTGGTGGCCCTAATGGACTCAGAAATTGCTGAGAGGGTAGGAAATGCCAGGCCTGCCAGGAATCAGACCACTACCCCAACGGCCCCAGTCAGGAATGGGAAAAACCCCAAGGGCCCTGGTCAGAATCCACATTGATTTTGCTGGCCCTTCCACGGCCAAACCTTCCTAGTGGTAGTCGGCGCTTTCTCTAAATGGTTGGAAATCATTCTCATGAGATCCATGACAGCCGAGGCGTAATCGCAGCCCTCGGCACCTGTTTGCAACCCACGGGTTGCCCGACACGCTAGTATCCGATAACGGCCCGCAATTCACGGCAGCAGTTTGAGAATACTTGGCAGATGAGGGCATCCGACATGCCCTCTCTGCGCCTTTCCACCCTGCGTCGAATGGCCTTGCAGGCGTTCCGTCCGGGCGCTAAAGAGGCATTGTCAGACTCAAGCCAGGCGACTGGCAAACAAAGATAGATTTCTTTCTGGCCGTTCAGCATAGAACCCCAGCACTGCAACAGGCAGAAGCCCAGCGAATTATTGATGGGACGGAAGCTCCGGTGCCCACTGACCGTTTAAATCCCATTACACCAGAGGGTTACAAGGGGAACTGGAAAAACTAGAGAAATGGGCATAGGCGACCAGTGTGGGCCGCAACTATGGGGACGGCCCAAGTTGGCTGGCAGGGCAAATCATAAAAGCAACGGTCCAAAGTCATACTTAGTTGAGTTACAAGACAACCGAGTATGGGCGCCACATAGATCAAATAAGAAAGCGAATAGCGAACAATCCGAGCTAAATGAAACAGACCATGACCACATTATTTGAACCCACAGCTGACCTTAACCGGGAGGCGCAAGACTTAGCTGAGTCCCGGAGGTCCAGCGGCGCCATCAGGTTCCCTTGGAAACAGCAGGGCGACTCTGCAAGTAATCCAAGGCGGATGGCCTAGAAAAAGTCTGCAAGTAATCCAGGGCGGATGGCCTAGAGAAAGAGCTGGGAGGAGCAAACAGCCCCTCCGACCAGCTCAACCCACTCCCAAGGACTGAACCGCGCAGGTCCGAAAGAATCAGGAGGCGCACAGGTTATTTGCGTGACCACGACGAAAAATAACATGTAAATAATATGTAAATATAGGTAAAGTGTTTTCTGGGAGGGGAGGAGTGTTATGTATCTTTAAATGTTTTGGCGGGAAACAAGCACGTTGCTGATTGGTTGAAGCCGCCGGTTAAACAGTATATAAGGAGGTTTTCCCCAGCCAGGTTGCTGGGTTCACCTATATTAAGAGCTGTTGTCACTACCCTGGTCTCCAGCCTCGTTACTTCCGAACTTAACACTGGCGGCGAAGGTGGGATCTCGAGGCTAAGGAGCACCAGAACCGAGCTGAAGCACGGAAGAACCGAACCCAGCAAACACAGGGCAGAAAGCGGAGATGGCCAGTTACACTCCGCCCGCGTTTGACCCAGCCAGAGAAATGGGCATAGGCGACCAGTGTGGGCCCGCAACTATGGGGACGGCCCAAGTTGGCTGGCAGGGCAAATCATAAAAGCAACGGTCCAAAGTCATACTTAGTTGAGTTACAAGACAACCGAGTATGGGCGCCACATAGATCAAATAAGAAAGCGAATAGCGAACAATCCGAGCTAAATGAAACAGACCATGACCACATTATTTGAACCCACAGCTGACCTTAACCGGGAGGCGCAAGACTTAGCTGAGTCCCGGAGGTCCAGCGGCGCCATCAGGTTCCCCTTGGAAACAGCAGGGCGACTCTGCAAGTAATCCAAGGCGGATGGCCTAGAAAAAGTCTGCAAGTAATCCAAGGCGGATGGCCTAGAAAAAGTCTGCAAGTAATCCAGGGCGGATGGCCTAGAAAAAGTCTGCAAGTAATCCAAGGCGGATGGCCTAGAAAAAGTCTGCAAGTAATCCAAGGCGGATGGCCTAGAAAAAGTCTGCAAGTAATCCAGGGCCGGATGGCCTAGAAAAAGTCTGCAAGTAATCCAAGGCGGATGGCCTAGAAAAAGTCTGCAAGTAATCCAGGGCGGATGGCCTAGAAAAAGTCTGCAAGTAATCCAAGGCGGATGGCCTAGAAAAAGTCTGCAAGTAATCCAGGGCGGATGGCCTAGAAAAAGTCTGCAAGTAATCCAAGGCGGATGGCCTAGAAAAAGTCTGCAAGTAATCCAGGGCGGATGGCCTAGAAAAAGTCTGCAAGTAATCCAAGGCGGATGGCCTAGAGAAAGAGCTGGGAGGAGCAAACAGCCCCTCCGACCAGCTCAACCCACTCCCAAGGACTGGACCGCGCAGGTCCGAAAGAATCAGGAGGCGCCCAGGTTATTTGCGTGGCTACGTCGAAAAATAACATGTAAATAATATGTAAATATAGGTAAAGTGTTTTCTGGGAGGGAGGAGTGTTATGTATCTTTAAATGTTTTGGCGGAAACAAGCACGTTGCTGATTGGTTGAAGCCGCGGTTAAACAGTATATAAGGAGAGGTTTTCCCCAGCCAGGTTGCTGGGTTCACCCTATATTAAGAGCTGTTGTCACTACCCTGGTCTCCAGCCTCGTTACTTCCGAACTTAACACTGGCGGCGAAGGTGGGATCTCGAGGCTAAGGAGCACCAGAACCGAGCTGAAGCACGGAAGAACCGAACCCAGCAAACACAGGGCAGAAAGCGGAGATGGCCAGTTACACTCCGCCCGCGTTTGACCCAGCCAGAGAAATGGGAGCGTACATGACCCGTTTGAGCTTCTAAACAACGAACTGCAAGGAGTTCAGACAACATAAAGGGCATATTTCTTGAGCCACTGCGGTCCGAGGTCATCGACATCGCGGAAGCCCTGGCAGAGCCAACGCCGGTACAATCGGTATCGTGGCAAACTCTGCAAACCCTGCTAAAAACCATTTCGCGCCAACACCGTCCAAATCGTGCGGCGTTTTGAATTTGGAGGCGCCGACAGCTGAGGCGAATCCATCAGCGACTACATGGCCGCCCTGAGGAAAGCCTCCAAGACTGTGGGTACCGAGACCTGGGCGAGGCTGCTGAGCAACTCATCCGTGGGGTCAGAGACATGCGTTTGCGGGCGGCTGCTATCAAAAGCAATCTAACGCTGGCAAGCGCTCTGGGCGAAGCCAGAGCTCATGAAATGTCCACCCAAGCGGCGGAGACCCTGCAAAAGCCACTCACACCAGCGAGCACAAAATCAACGGTGCACCAAGAAGAGATCCAGACCGAATCAGGCGGTGAGGATGAGGAAGGGTTTGTCGAACCGAGAAACGGCAAAGAGGACCGGGAGGAATCACGGAAGTTGCGGAGGTCAACACCAGCGTCAACAATGCAAGTTCAAGGGCGCTACATGTCGGTGCGAGAAGAAGGGCACCTAGCTCAAGTCTGTCGAGCTCCCCAACCTTCCGCCGAAAATTCAAATCGGCCAATCAGGCGCGGGATCGGCAAGGCGACCGTGATTGGCTCAAACAAAAAGCGCGAACTCAGATCAAGCGACTGTGATCATAGGCGCGCCTCAACCAGTGGAGAAGAAAATCTTCACCAAACCCAAAATAGAAGGAGTGCCGTGCCGACTAGAAGTGGACACGGGTCAGCGATCACCATCATGTCCTGGGACACTTTTGCAGCTTTGCCATCAATCGCAAGCGCCACCTGCAAACACAAGCTACAGTCCACGACTACCAAGGGAATCGCATCCCTGTTAGAGGACCACCTCCGTCCAGTCGATGCGGACCACACAAGAAGACCCTGCCCATCACGATCGTCGAAGGGACCCTGCCAAGTTTGTTGGGACTAGACTGGTTCCGTGCATTGGGCATGGGGTGACTGGCATCTACAGAAGTGACTGTAACCTAAAGACACACTCATGAGCGAGTTCGAAGATGTCTTCAAGGACTGCCTGGGCAAGTACAAGGGACCCCTATTTCCTTCAACTTAGACCCCAGGTAGCCCCATTAGGTTAAAGCAAGGAGGTCCCTTTGCCCTTAAACCCAAGATTGACAAGGAGATAGACAAGCTCATAAATCAGGGATACTGGTGCCAGTCGATCATGCCAAATGGGAGGCGTAATCGTCACCCCAGTAAAACCAGATGGGTCAGTTAGAATCTGCGCTGACTACAAGGCGGCGTTAAACAAAGCCTTGCAAAGCGCTTACCCAGTTCCGTGGTGCAACACTTGCTGCACTCGTTGGGGCAAGGGCAAGTCTTTGCAAAGTTAGACTTGGCTCAAGCCTATCAACAACTGCCCGTGAAGCGCCAACACAGCGAAGCCCAAGCGATTGTGACTCACAGGGTGCTTTCAAGTGTACCGATTACAATTTGGGGTGAGTGTGGCACCAGGTCTATTCAAAATTTAATGGAGCGACTTCTGCAAGGGCTCCCAGGGTAGTTCCCTATTTGATGATGTATTGGTATCAGCAGAAAATTTAGAGGAATTGGGGGCGTTTGAGAAAAGTTCTGGGCATTTTCGGTCAGCGGACTAAAGGTTAAAGTGAACAAATGCCAAATAGGGGTAGAATCCGTAGAATTCTTGGGCTACAGAATAGACAAGAGAATTCACCCACTGAGAGCAAGGTCAAGGCAATCAGAAAGGCTCCAGCGCCCAAAAACAAAACAGAGCTACAGGCATTCCTGGGTCTAGTGAACTTTCTGGCGGTCTTTTTAAAAATAAGGCAACCGTTGCCGAGCCGCTACATAAGTTACTGGGAAAGAATACTGCTTGGTCTTGGGGAAAGTCGGAAGCTAGGGCTTTGAAGCAGTAAAAACCTACTCTCGGCGATAGCCTGCTAATCCAGTATCATAGCTCATTGCCATTGGTTCTGGTTTGCGATGCCTCCCCTTACGGGTGGGGGCTGTGCTCAGCCACAGACTTCCAAATGGCACAGAAGCCCCAATAGCCTTCTACTCCAGAGCGATGTCCTCCCAGAGAGGAACTATAGCCAGTTGGATAAGGAAGCTAGCTATAGTGTCAGGGTAAAAAGTTTCACGAATATGTTTTGGTAGAGACTTTGAAATTGTTACAGACCATAGACCACTGTTAGGATACTGGCTGGCGACCGCCCAACGCCTGTGGCACTTTCGCCCGATTGACCCGATGGACTATCTTTTGGCTTGTTCCTACAAGCTGCAGCATCGACCAGGAAAAGTGGGGCATGCGGACGCATTAAGCAGATGCCCACTACCAGGGGCGATCGAGACCCCACTCCGGGGGCCCATCCTGCTAATTGACTCTTTGGACTCTGGCCCAGTCACATCTAAGGAGGTGGCTCGGGCATCATACCGGGACATTACCTTGAGACTGTACTCGGTTGGGTACAAGAGGGTGGCCCGCTGCCGGGCGGCGTTTAAGGAATTTGTAAAAAGCGTGGGGAACTCTCGGCTCAAGGGGTGCCTGCTATGGGGGATCGGTGGTGATCCCGGAGAAATTGAGGAAAGGTATTGGACCTCCTCCACGAGGTCACCCAGGGATCGTAAGGATGAAGGGCTAGCGAGAAGCTATGTGGTGGCCT